>NC_042625.1:101501097-101801097 GCF_901001135.1 Rhinatrema bivittatum
TCTGCGGAGCATCCTGCCCACCAGGGGCCATGGTGGAAAAGAAAGATATGGCGGCCACGGGAGGACCAGGGCATCCACTCCCTCCGCACTCTCTCCCGGCGACTGAAGAAGCGTGGAGCCTTGGCATTGAGAGCGGACGCCATCAGATCCAAGTGGGGGGGCCCCCCACCGATGGACGAGAAGTTGCATTGCTTTGTCGGAGAGAGACCACTCTCCGGGTCCAGCAGTTGACGACTGAGGAAGTCCGCCTGGACGTTGTCCACACCGGCGACGTGCGAGGCCGCTAGCCGGACGAGATGACGCTCCGCCCATTGCATCAGCAGCGCCGCCTCGAGCGCGACCTGCGGGCTGCGCGTGCCTCCTTGTCGGTTGATGTAGACCACGGTGGTAGCGTTGTCCGATAGGATTCTGACTTCTCGGTTCCGAAGAAGCGGGAGGAAATGTCGCAGAGCTAGCCGGACCGCTCTGGTTTCCAGACGGTTGATTGACCACTTCGCCTCCACCGTGGACCACGTCCCCTGCGTGGCGCTTCGATCGCAGACTGCACCCCAGCCTGCTAGACTGGCATAGGTGGTCACCACCACCCAATTTGGCAGATCGAGGGACATGCCACGGGCCAGGTTCGGTGGATCCAACCACCAGCCCAGACTGTCCCTGGCATTCTGTGGGAGCGGGAGAATCATCTGATAGTCCTGCAATACTGGTTTCCAACGGGAGAAGAGCGCCCACTGTAAGGTCCTGAGGTGCGCGAAAGCCCAAGGTACAAGGTCGATGGTGGACCCCATCACTCCCAGGAGTTGCAGGTAGTCCCAGGAGGTGGGCTCTGGTAACGCAGAGAACCGTCGTGTGTGATCCCGCAAGGATTGAGCTTTGTCCTGGCGCAGAAAAACTTTGCCAGGTAGGGTGTCGAAAGTTGCCCCCAAAAAAAAACCCAAGCGTTGCGAGGGCATGAGGGAGCTCTTGGAGAAGTTCACTACCCATCCCAGGGAATGTAGAAACCGTACTACTCGAGTCACCGCTGAGCGTCCATGATCGAATGACTTCGCCCGGAGGAGCCAATCGTCCAGATAAGGATGAACCAGGATGCCCTCCTTCCGGAGAGCTGCCGCCACAACTACCATGATCTTGGTGAAGGTGTGCAGCGCCGGTGCCAATCCAAACGCGAGAGCCGTGAACTGAAAATGCTGGTCCAGAATTTTGAAACGAAGGAAACTGTGGTGGTCCGGGCGGATGGGAATGTGCAGGTAGGCCTCCGTTAAGTCCAGGGAGGCGAGGAACTCCCCCCGATGCACCGCCGCAATCACTGACCGGAGCGTTTCCATGCGGAACCGAACGACTCGAAGGGATTTGTTGACTTCCTTGAGGACTAGGATAGGCCGGAAGGAACCGTCCTTCTTTGGTACGACGAAATAGATGGAATAGTGGCCCGAGCCCACCTCTCCAAAGGGCACGGGCGCAGTAGCGCCTATCTCCCGGAGTCTGTCCAGAGTCAGCTGCACCGCTCCTCTCTTGAGGTCCGAGCCACAGGGGGAAAAGATGAACCTTCCCTGCGGGGGGCGGACAAATTCCAATGCGTAGCCGTGTTTTATGGTATCCAGGACCCACTGGTCCGAGGTGATCCGTGCCCACTCCGCTTAGAAATACGTTAGTCGGTCCCCAATCCTGGGGACAGGGGAGTGGGCGAGACTGGCATCATTGTGAAGACTTGGTATAGGGGTTCCCGGTTCCGGGAGTAGTGCGTGCGGGCCGATGCCCGCGGAAGGCGCGCAACCAGGGCTGAGACCTGGGGGCGGATGGCCGGGAGCCCGTCTGTCTGTAGCCCCTGTAGCGCTCTGGCTCTGGTCCGAGAAGAAGAAAACGCTCTGGATGGTCGAAACCTATCCTCCGGCAGCCGATGAACAGCGTTCTCCCCCAGGGACTTGATGATCTGGTCCAAATCCTCCCCGAAGAGGAACTTGCCCCTGAAGGGAAGAGAGCCCAGACTGGACTTAGAGGACGTATCAGACGCCCAATTGCGTAGCCACAGTAGTCGTCGTGCTGCCACTACCGAAACCATGGATCTTGCGAGGACCCGAAAAAGGTCGTACGAGGCGTCCGCCCCATACGCCACTGCGGCTTCTAGCCGATCTGCCTGGGCAGCCTCATCGGACGGCAGGTTCTGAGACGTGAGGAGTTGCACCCAAAGGAGACTAGCCCGCTGGGCAAGCGAACTGCACATCACCGCCCGCATACCTCGAAAACCCGCTTAAGGAAAACTTCCAACTTACGATCCTGTGTGTCCCGCAACGCCGCACCTCCCGTCACTGGGATAGTCGTCCTCTTCGTGACCGCCGACACTGCGGAGTCCACCTTTGGGACCTTGATGAGGTCCAGAAAATCTTCGGGGAGCGGGTACAGCTTTTCCATAGCCCGGCTGCTCTTCAGGGAGGCCTCCGGGGTGTCCCATTCCCTGGTGAGAAGTTGTAAAAACGAGTCATGAATGGGAAAAACCCGAGCCCTCGGCCGGAGTGCCGCCAGGATAGGATCTCCCTTCCTTGAAGAAGTGATGACAGCGGGAGCTACTGGGGCAGGCGGGTCTGGTGGCGGATCCAAATCTAATTCTTGGATGATCTGCGGGATGAGGTCGTCCAGCTCTTCCCTCTGGAAGAGGCGTAGGGTACGCGGATCATCCCCCTCCTGTGTGCCGTCCCCTTGTCCCCCGTCCGGGAGGTCAAGTCCATGTCCCGCTGGGTCTGGGCACCGCCCCCACTGCCGCGGGCGTGGATCGGACCCGGGTAGGAAGGCGGGAGGCCCCCACTCCCCGGAGGGTCGGGGGGGGGCCGGCGTCGAGGGCGACATCCGAGGGATCTTAGGAGGGGGGGGGTCCCACAGGTGCTTCCAGCCCCTGCAGATAAGCGGTATGCATGAGCAGGATAAACTCCGGAGAGAACCCCGGCCTGCTCGGGTGCGCTTCGGGGGCGGCGTGGTTCCTGCTCCCTGGCTCTGGGTGCTTGGTTCCTGCACCAAAATCGGGGGAACACCCCCGCTGGTAGAGTCCTCCAGGGATCCGTTCTCCCTCGTGGCCTCCAGGGATCCGTTCCCCCTCGTGGCCTGCGCCTCAGGGCGCTCAGAATGTAAAATGGCCGCCGTTCCCGCCAAAAATGGCGGAGTGGCCGGCCCGCACCGCCCGGGCAAAAAAGAGAAATCAGTCAGGGACTGTGAGGTACCTTCCCCCCCGGGAAGGCATCGTGCACAGATGCCCTCCCGGGAAATCCGGGACCCCGGGTCTCCGCAGGCCGCACAGCGGGACGGCCGCGGCATCGGGATCGCTGCAGGAGAAAAGAAAAGCCACGGGGGGGGGCCACGCGCACAAAGGCGCCGCTGCGGGGGGGGGCCCGGTCGGCCCGCACTGCCCGCTGTCTGAAAATAGAGGAGGGTGCCGCGGGGGGGGCCTTCCTGGCCACACGACCCGCCCCAGACATCTTTCCCTAAATGGCTCAGCAGCCCATGAGGAGCTGTAAAATGGCCGCGGGTGAGGGAGTAAAGAGCGAAGAGGCCGGCTCCACCGGCTTTCGCGGGCACCGGGGGCCTGAGCTGTAAAGGAAAAAACTACAAAGGAAAAACAAACTTACCCCTGGCTGCAACGAGAAATAAACAGCAAGGCCGCAGAGAAGAGACAAGGAAGAGAAGCCACTCCCCAGAAGTTGAAAGAACTCTGCCTTTTTTTTTTTTTTTTTAAACTTAATACAAACTTGATACAAACTTGATCCACAGAAAAAGACAACAACAAGCCATAATCAAGCAAGAAAGTGAAGGAAAAGGAGGGGAAGCCTGATTCCCCTACTCGCATCTGCTGGAGTCAGAAGATACTGAACTCCTGCAGAGGGGGTAGTAGTATATATGGATACGCCCCCTCAAAGCTTGTGCTGACTCCATCTGCTGGATTGGGGACATAACCCACGGTCTGGACTGATCCAGGTACGTACAGGGAAGAAAAAATCGTAGCCATGGAAGTGTGCGTGACCTGAACTGGAGCCAGTGCTGTTCCTCTGCTCTTGTACATGTGCATATAAGCTGCTTACGTCACTGAGTAATGGCTTGCTTCCTTGTTTCTTATGGCAGATTTCTGATATTTATGTGGGTGGCGAGTCTGGGGACATGTCGGCCAAGGAAAAATTGCTCCTGTGGACTCAGAAAGTGACAGCAGGTTACACTGGAGTCAAGTGCACAAACTTTAGCTCCTGCTGGAGCGATGGCAAGATGTTCAATGCCATTATTCACAGATACAGGTACAGAATGCACATGGAGCTACTTGTACACTTGGTGCTCTTGCACGCAGGGACACAACACAAGCGGGGTGCTGTGCTGCTATTTCTCTTAGGGACACCACATATTGCTCTTCCTTGCTTTCTCCTCCAGGCCTGATCTGATAAACATGGAGCGGGTAAATATCCAAAGCAATCGGGAGAATCTGGAGCAGGCCTTTGAGATTGCAGAGAGACTTGGTGTGACTCGGTTACTGGACTCAGAAGGTGAGAAGAGGCCTGAGTGGTTTCAGAGGCTGTAGGGGGAAGGTTATGGTGGGCCTGGTGAAAAGTAGTTGTAAGGGTCGAGTGGGGAAGTCTGAATGAGATAATGGGAATTTCCTAGCGTGTAGCCAGGTGGTCTCAGGGCCAATGGGTTGTGCTCCCCTGCCAGCAGATGGAGGTGGAGTCAGGTTTCAAAGCAGACATCACCCAAGATAAACCCCCTGCAGTGACCTCAGACCTTCAGGATTTCTCTGTCTCCAGCAGATGCTGAACATAAGAACTTGCCATATTGGGTCAAACAAAGGGTCATTCAAGCCCAGCATCCTGTTTCCAACAGTGGCCAATCCAGGCTATAAGTACCTGGCAAGTACCCAAAAACTAAGTTTCCCTGTTGTATGTACCTGGATCAGTCCAGACTGCTGGGTTTGCCTCCCTTCCAGCAGATGGAAACATATCCCATGCTGCTGATACCAGTAATAGCAGTGGCTATTCCCTAAGTCAACCTGATTAATAGCAGGTAATGGACTTCTCCTACAAGAACTTATTCAAACCTTTTTTAAACCCAGCTCCACTAACTGCAATAACCACATCCCCTGGCAACAAATTCCAGAGCTTAATTGTGCGTTGAGTGAGAGAGAGAATTTTCTCCAATTAGTTTTAGTTTTAAATGTGCTACTTGCTAACTTCATGGAATGCCCCCTAGTCCTTCTGTTATCTGAAAGTGTAAATAACCAAGTCACATCTACTTGTTCTAGACCTCTCATGATCTTAAAGACCTCTATCATATCCCCCCTCAGCCGTCTCTTCTCCAAGCTGAACAGCCCTAACCTCTTCAGCCTTTCCTCATAGGGGAGCTGTTCCATCCCTTTTATCATTTTGGTTGCCCTTCTCTGTACCTTCGCCATTGCAACTATATCTTTTTTGAGATGCGGCAACCAGAATTGTACACAGTATTCCAGGTGTGGTCTCACCATGGAGCGCTACGGAGGCATTATGACATCCTCTGTTTTATTAACCATTCCTTTCCTAATAATTCCTAAAATTGTTTTCTTTTTTGATCGCCACAGCACACTGAGCCGACGATTTTAAAGTATTATCCACTATGATGCCCAGATCTTTTCCCTGAGTGGTAGCTCCTAATATGGAACCTAACATCGTGTAACTGCAGCAAGGGTTATTTTTCCCTATATGCAACACCTTGCACTTGTCCACATTAAATTTCATCTGCCATTTGGATGCCCAATTTTTCAGTCTCAGAAGGTGCTCCTGTAATATATCACAGTCTGCTTGTGATTTAACTACTATGAATAATTTTGTATCGTCTGCAAATTTGATAACCTCACTCGTCAAATTCCTTTCTAGATCATTACTAAATATATTGAAAAGCACCGGTCCAAGTACAGATCCCTGAGGCACTCCACTGTTTACCCTTTTCCACTGAGAAAATTGTCCATTTCATCCTACTCTGTTTCCTGTCTTTAACCAGCTTGTAATCCACGAAAGGACATCGCTTCCTATCCCATGACTTTTTTGTTTTCTTAGAAGCCTCTCATGAGGAACTTTGTCAAACGCCTTCTGAAAATCCAAATACACTACATCTACCAGCTCACCTTTATCCACATGTTTATTAACCCCTTCAAAAAAAATGAAGCAGATTTGTTAGGCAAGACTTCCCTTGGGTAAATCCGTGTTGACTGTGTTCCATTAAACCATGTCTTTCTATATGTTCTGCGATTTTGATCTTGAGAATAGTTTCCACTGTTTTTCCCAGCACTGAAGTCAGGCTCACTGGTCTATAGTTACCCGGATCGCCCCTGGAGCCCTCTTTAAATATTGGGGTTACATTGGCCACCCTCCAGTCTTTAATAATAGGTTACAAATTTTAACTAATAGATCAGAAATTTCATTTTTGAGTTCCTTCAGTACCCTAGGATGCATACCATCCGGTCCAGGTGATTTGCTACTCTTTAGTTTGTCAATCTGGCCTACTACATCTTCCAGGTTCACAGTGATTTGGTTCAGTCCATCTGACTCATCACCCTTGAAAACCATCTCCGGAACTGGTATCTCCCCAACATCCTCATTAGTAAACACGGAAGCAAAGAATTCATTTAGTCTTTCTGCAATGGTCTTATCTTCCCAAAGAGCCCCTTTAACCCCTTGGTCATCTAACGGTCTTGCCAACTCCCTCTTAGGTTTCTTGCTTCAGATATATTTAAAGTTTTTATTATGAGTTTTTGCCTCTATGGCCAACTTCATTTCAAATTCTCTGTTCGCCTGTCTTATCAATGTTTTACACTTAGGATAAAGCATAAGCATTGTCAAGTTATTTCCTTCTTCCAGTTTTTGAAGGATGTTTTTTTGGCTAAAATAGCCTCTTTCACCTCACCTTTTAACCATGCCGGTAATCGTTTTGCCTTCCTTCCACCTTGTTGTCTATTAAAGTTATAATCAAGTGTTAGTTTGTCCACAGTTGGCTGTTGCAGAAAATACTGGGAGACTGATGTCATTGCAGGGATATATATATATATATATATATATATATATATATATATATATATCGATGGATGAGATGCCAGGTTATCCTGTGCGGGACATGCTTGATCGTTTCTTCGGTGAAAGGAAACCAGATCGGGAAGATGCATGTCCTTCTCCTGACTGGTGGAAAAGTGGAAGAAGTAAAGAAGCACCAGCACCTTTTGGCTTTCAATTTATATACCCTGACATCAGCTTTGCTCTGTCTCCATCTGCTGGTAGAGGTGCATAATCCATTGGTTGTGGATTACCCTGTCTTCACTAGATAAAAGGAAATTACCAGGTAAGTAGTAATTTCTCATTTGTATATGTAAGTTAAGAGGAAGATCTAAAGGGAAATAGTGGAGTGGAGGACTAATCTAGTGGTTATATCAGCAGACTGAGAAGCAGGGATACTGGAACAGATTTCCAGTGAAAGAATTGAGGCATGTGTGGGATAAGCAGAAAGGGACTTCAATGGCTATGGGACGTGTGGAGTCGATTAGAGATTGAGCAGGATCTGTGCGTGGCACAAATGGGCAGACAGAGTGGACCAAGTGGTCATTATTGCCTGATGACATCTGTGCTTGTTGAATCTTCTTACTGATTTAGGCCGCATTTGCTTGTTTTGCAGATGTGGATGTTCCGTCACCGGATGAAAAATCTGTCATCACTTATGTGTCTTCTATTTATGATGCCTTCCCTAAAGTCCCCGAGGGATCTGATGGAATCAGCGCTACAGTAAGTGATGTCCATTGCACAGCTTTTGTTTGTAGGCTTCCTAAATGACTTGTATTTTAACCAGCTTCATTCTGCATTCACTGGGCACTGCAGTCTGGATGTGAAGGAGGTACTTATGTTTGCCATTATCCCCAGGCTCATGCTTGGAGCAGCTGGAAGAATCATAGCTCCTTTACTGTGTGACTCGCATCTCATAACTTGCCTCATGGTCAGGAATGTGTCCAGAGAAGATTACGTACATTATAATTTTATTCTAACTGAGCTGTGGCTGTGATTGTCTTCTGAAGCTGTTCTTCATGGTTGCTGTAGTTCTGGTCCATGTGGTTACAGGACTGTTTTATTCTTTAGGAAGTAGATTCAAGGTGGCTTGAATATCAGAACAGAGTGGATTCCTTCATCCAGTGGATGAGACAACACACAGTCCTTATGTCCGATAGATCCTTCCCACAGAACCCCATGGAGTTGAAGGTACGAATGCTCCCAGTGTAACACAAACAGGAGAGAACAGAAGTCTTTGATGCTTGTAAAATTTTGTACTCATGTGGATTTGTGTCCCATTTCAGGCCCTGTATAATAAGTATATACATTTTAAAGAAACAGAAATACCTGTAAAAGAAGAAGAAAAAAGACAAATTGAGAACTTATATAAATTATTGGAGGTAAGAAATTTTTCTTCAGCAATTTTGTAAGATGGAACTTTTAAAATTGTACTTTAAACAAAGGTAGCAATGTGCTGAAGCATTTTGAAGCTTACATTCAAACAGAAACCTAGAATGGGATGGCAGAGAGAGGTTTCCTAGCTCTTTCTGGTCTGCAGTTCTCATTATTTCAGTACCATGGACCCTTCCTGATCTGGAATTTCCACTGATGCTTCCTTGGTGCTCTCTAGCAGTGCAGGACTGAGAGATCTGGAGGGTGGGACAGAGGGAGTTCAGTGGATGAAAGGGAATGAGAACGCTTGCAGTGTGGGACAAAGTGAGAAGAGGGAGGAGGCAGTGAAGGACAGAAGGGAGTTCATGGTGTTGGAGTGAAAGAGAGGGAGATACTAAGATCTGCAACAGAGTGGACGTGCCGGAAGGATTAGAGATAATGAAAAGTGATTAAAGAAAGCTTGAAGAGTGGTTAAAGATTTGGCAGCTGGGATTCAATGTCAAGAACTTCAGAGTCCTGCATCTGCGGCTTGATAATCCAAAAGAGCAGTATGTGATGAGGTTGAAAGACTAATTTGCACGGACTGGAAAAGGGACCTCGGGGTGACAGTGTCTGATGATCTGAAGGTGGTGAAGCAATGTGACAAGGAGATAGCTAAAGCCAGAAGAATGCTGGGCTGCATAGAGAGGAATAACCAGTAAGAAAAGGGAAGTGATAATCCCCTTATACAGGTCCTTGGTGAGGCCTCACCTGGAGTACTGTGCTCAGTTCTGGAGACCGTATCTCAAAAAGCATAGAGACAGGAAGGAGATGATCCAGAGAAGAGCGGCAAAAATGGGGTCTGTATCAGAAGACTTATGAGGAGAGGCTGAAGGATCTGAATATGTGCACCCTGGAGGAGAGGAGGTGCAGGGGGGATAGGATACAGAGCTTCAGATACCCTGGAGGAGAGGGGGAGCAGGGGGATAGGATACAGACCTTCAGATACCCTGGAGGAGAGGAGATGCAGGGGGATAGGATACAGAGCTTCAGATACCCTGGAGGAGAGGAGGTGCAGGGGGGATAGGATACAGAGCTTCAGATACCCTGGAGGAGAGGAGGTGCAGGGGGGATAGGATACAGAGCTTCAGATACCCTGGAGGAGAGGAGGTGCAGGGGGGATAGGATACAGAGCTTCAGATACCTAAAGGTTTTAATGATGCACAATTGTTAAACCTTTTCTGTTGGAAAGAAATCAGTAGAACTAGGGGTCATGAAATGAAACTCCAGGGGGGACGACTCAGATCCAACATCATGGAGAGGGCTGTGAATGCCTGGAATGCCCTTCCGGAGGAGGTGCCGAGAACGAAACCAGTAAACAAATTAAAAAGGCAATGGGATAAACACTGTGGATCCCTAAATAGTGCATGGGGGAGCCTGCATGAGGCAGACTGAATGGCCCATTGCTCTATCTGGGAAGAGGCTGAGATAGTAACTCAGACGGTACAAGCTCAGTTATTCACTGGGTATGACTGAAAAGGTTCTTCTGTTTTATTTTTCCAGGTGTGGATGGAATTTGGTCGCATTCAGCTGCCTCAGGGTTACCATCCGAATGACGTGGAGGAAGAGTGGGGGAAGCTCATAGTTGAGATGTTGGAATGTGAGAAGGGGCTGAGACCAGCAGTGGAAAGGTGAAGCTTTTCACTTTTTAGGCTTTCTCTTCTTACTTTCGGGCCGATACAGTAAGAACGTGGGAGAGCGGGCGAGCGCACAGACCACTCTTCTGTGCGCGTGATTCAGTATTTTAATTTATTAAAATTAGGCCCGGCGGTATAAAGAAGTGCTAGGGACACTAGTGCGTCCCTAGCGCCTCTTTTTTGATGGAAGCGGCGGCTGTCAGCGGGTTTGACAGCCGATGCTCAATTTTGCCGGCGTTGATTCTCGAGCCAGCTGACAGCCACAGGTTCGGAAACCAGACGCCGGCGAAATTGAGTGCCCGTCTTCCGACCCGACAGCCACGGGCCTATTTTACATTTTTTTTTAAATGTTTTACTTTTTCGGGACCTCCGACTTAATATCGCCATGATATTAAGTCGGAGAGTGCACAGAAAAGCAGTTTTTACTGCTTTTCTGTGCACTTTCCCAGTGCCCGGAGAAATTAGCGCCGACCTTTGGGTAGGCGCTAATTTCTGAAAGCAAAATGTGCGGCTTGGCTGCACATTTTGCTTTCTGTATCGCACGGGAATGACTAATAGCGCCCGCAACATGCATTTGCATGTTGCGGGCGCTATTAGGTTCGGGGGGGTTGGACGCGCGTTTTGGACGCACTATTACCTCTTACTGAATAAGGGGTAAAGCTAGCGCGTCCAGATGCCGGCTAACAGTGCGCTCTGTACTGTATCGGCCTGTTAGACTGCTCCCTGAATGAGGAAGTCTGTTCAGAGCACAGTCCAGGACTTCCTGTGGCAGGGGCAGCCAGCAGCCCATCAAAGTGTGACTGATGGCTGACAATGCAAACATTAAGCACTTTCAGACCTCATAGGCTGAGCGGATCACACAACGCACAAGGAGGGAATTGGAGGAAGATGGGACAAGGGGGTAGATGTGTGGCCTGGGAGTGTATTGAGGGGATTTGAGATGGGGTGGGAAAGGGGATTGGAGGGATTGAAGTAAAGGGAAAACACCATATTTAATATGAATTTACACATCTCTAACTTAACTTGTCATCGCAGGCTGGAACTTTTACTCCAGATCGCCAACAAAATTCAGAATGGAGCTCTGACCTGTGAAGAGAAATTGACCCTAGCAAGGGACACGCTGCAGGCTGTGAGTAAAAGAGGGGAAGCTATAGTTATGTACTGGACATTTGTAAAAGAGGCAGTGTGGATTTACAAAGGGAAGACTCGGCTGAGCAGTCTATTAGAATTCTTTAGATTTATAAACAAACACGCAGAAAGCAGCGATTATAGTGCATCTGTGTTCTCAGAAGGCATTTGGTAAAGTCTCTTATGAGAGACCCCTGAAGAAATTAAAAAGTCATGCGATAGGAGGGGGTGGCCTATTGTGGATTGGAGACTGGTTAAAAGATAGGAAACAGAAGGTAGGACTAAATGGTCACTTTTCCATATGAAGAAAGATATAGTGGACTGGTCCCAGGGATCCATATTGGGACCGGTGCTGTTTTAACATATTCATAAATGATCCGGAAAAGGGAGCAATGAGTGAGGTGATTACATTTTTAGATAAGACAAAATTATTCAAAGTAGTTAAAACATAAGCAGATAGTGAATAATTGCAAAACTAGAGGAGTGGGCATCTTAATGGCAGATGTAATTTAATGTGGATAAGTGCAAAGTGATGCACATAGTGTAAAAAAAAATATATCCTCACTAGAGGTTTTCCTAGTGTGTAGCCAGATGGACTCGGGACCAGTGGGTATTGTGCTCTTCTGCCAGCAGATGGAGTCGGAGTCAGATTTCAAAGCTGACGTCACTCTAGATCCACCCCTGCAGTGACCTCAGCTCTTCAGTATCTCTCCGTCTCCTAGCAGATGCGGACACTATCCCACACACTAGAACAGTGTTAATATTACAGCAAAGAAGAGAAATTTTACCTTCTAAGAAGATCGAGCCCCGCTCTCCTGCGGTGTTACCTAAGGGTCCCTCCCCCCGTTGAGAATTGCTGAGATGATTTTCAATATCTCTGAGGTGTGCCTTGGTCCGGTAGCCGGTTCCCGGCGTGGACTTAGCCCCCAGAGAGTCTGAAAGGTAGCGGGTGCATAACCGAGCGCGGCGGTGAATGTAAAGCCTTCTCCCCCCGCAGCTGGAGACTGTCCCAGCATGCGATCGGTAAGCGCCGAGACCAGGTAAGCAGAGAGCTTTAAATTTAGGTCTCCGGGGCTTGGAGTGCCGAACTGATTCATCCAGTGAGGTAAAAGGGAGCACCAGTCGAGTTGAGCAGCCTTGGTTGGGCTAGGCCCTGATCTGGTGCAGGGGTCCAGACACGTGGAGACCCTCGGGGGGTACCATCTTATGTGTGGGGGGCGTCTGTGCCATCTTCCCTTCTCGACCGGCGGTACGCACGGGGCAGGCCGGACGGCCAATGCGCACAACCGCGCTTAAAACTACATGCATGCATAGTGCACATGCGCATAACCACGCGCATATTAAAGCATTACCCGTGCGTCTATACTCAGAGGCAATGGCACCGGCATCCAAGAAGCTCAGAAGGCACTCCCTTTGCACAGCCTGCTTACATCAGAGCCGCACAGCCTGAACTGGAGTCCTGCCTGTGCCATCATTGCGAAGAAGCCCAGGGGGGTACAAAAGCCTGGTTCTTCACAGTCAGAAGATGGGTCCGGAACTACTCCATACGATAGCACCCCGGATCTAGGCAACTCCGAAGTGGCATCTCCACAAGAGGGCATTTCAGGGGTCCCCTACTCAGACTCCCCCTGGGGCTAACATGGTCCCAGGGGCCTTCTCTTGGTTAGAATTCTTCCAGGGACTGCAAGCCTTCGATCAGGCACAATTGGCCCCGGCTGTGACCCAGGTCCAACCCCAGCTAGGAGCACCTGACCCTCCCGGCCCTGCTCGAGTGCCACGAGACATGCCTCGCCTCTCCAAGAATTTTACCAACAGGGACCCGGACACCTCAGACGATGATGGTGCCTCATAAGAACATAACATAAGAAAATGCCATACTGGGTCAGACCAAGGGTCTATCAAGCCCAGCATCCTGTTTCCAATAGTGGCTAATCCAGGCCATAAGAACTTGGCACGTACCCAAACACTAAGTCTATTCTATGTTACCATTGCTAATGGCAGTGGTTATTCTCTAAGGGGTAGATTTTCAGAGCCCTGCTCGCCTAAATCCGCCCAAAACCGGGCGGATTTAGGCGAGCAGGGCCCTGCGCGCCGGGAAGCCTATTTTACATAGGCCTCCCGGCGCGCGCAGAGCCCCGGGACTCGCGTAAGTCCCGGGGTTCTCGGAGGGGGGCGTGTCGGGGGGGCGGGCCCGGTCGTCGCGGCGTTCCGGGGGCGTGTCGGCAGCGTTTTGGGGGCGGGTACGGGGGCGTGGCCGCGCCCTCCGTACCCGCCCCCAGGTCGCGGCCCGGCGCGCAGCAGGCCCGCTGGCGCGCGGGGATTTACGTCTCCCTCCGGGAGGCGTAAATCCCCCGACAAAGGTAAGGGGGGGGTGGTGTAGACAGGGCCGGGTGGGTGGGTTAGGTAGGGGAAGGGAGGGTAAGGTGAGGGGAGGGCAAAGGAAAGTTCCCTCCGAGGCCGCTCCGATTTCGGAGCGGCCTTGGAGGGAACGGGGGGAGGCAGCGCGGCTCGGCGCGCGCAGGCTATACAAAATCGATAGCCTTGCGCGCGCCGATCCAGGATTTTAGTGGATACGCGCGGCTCCGCGCGTATCTACTAAAATCCAGCGTACTTTTGCTTGAGTCTGATGCGCAAGCAAAAGTAGGCTGATCGCGCTTCTTTTAAAATCTACCCCTAAGTGAACTTAATAGCTGGTAATGGACTTCTCCTCCAAGAACTTATCCAATCCTATTTTAAACACAGGATTTCAACCTCATTTACAATGCAAGTTTTTGGAAGGATAACTAATATCTGTAGACAACTGCTTATTCTCACTGCGAAAGCGTGAAGTCTCCCAGCTCCCCACTGTACTTACCTTCTCAGCAAAAGTGTTCCTCCCAGCTCGAACAATGACCACACAGCCACTGACATCAATGTTCCTGTCAGCAAGTTCCCTCCAATGAGGGATTTCCCCTTCCCTCATTGGAGGGAAGGGGAAATCCCTCCAGACCTAGAACCATACAGGACAATGCTTTGCTGCTTTCACAGGGATGAATTATCAGCTCTTGTTTCACAGACTCTGGGGATCCCAGGCATGGACTCTATGGCGGAACCAAAAAAGAACCCCATCTTGGTGTCCCTTCAGAAGGCCTCATGCTATTTCCCAATGATGGAAGCCATCCAGGAGCTGATTGACCTGGAGTGGGATGCCCCAGAGGCTAGTTTTAAAGGAGGTTGGGCCTTGGAAGCCTTGTACCCTCTGGAACAGCGACCAAGGAACACCTGCGTTTCCCGAAAGTGGATGCCATGGTCTGCGCCATCTTGAAGCGAACAACCATCCCCGTGGAGGGAGGGCACCATTGAAGGATACTCAGGATAGACGATTAGAATCCATCCTTATGCAAGCATTCGACGCAACAGCCATGACACTGCAGATCGCTTCCTGTTGTGCGCTGGTGACACGTTGCTGTTTGCTCCTATCGAGAGAGGCAGATAATTCCAGAACGTATGCCGGTGAAACAATCGAACTGGCAGCAGCCTTCCTGACGGATGCAAGCTCAGACCTGGTGCGTACCTCAGCCAGAGGAGTACCCCCTCTCAACCTCCATCCCCTTCCAGAGGGCCTCTCAACCTCTGCCACTCCAGCTGATCCCCCAGTTCTTCTCCCCTTCCCAGCCTAGCCTTTTGCTCACCCACTCTAGCTTTTTACATCCTCCCCACTGAACCTCTCTCACCTCCAAGCCATTTTTGTAACCCCAATTGATCATCTGTCATCCCCTTCCTCTCTCTTTTCTCACATATCCCCCACAGTTGATACTCTCACCCCTAGCTCCTCTCTTGCATCCCCCAGCCAATCCCTCTCCCATTGATCCAACTCTCAAACCCTTCCTGTATCTGATACCTCCCTTCAAACAGCTCCCATCCAAACATCCCCTTGGCTAGGATCAGCAGCAGCAACAACATTTTCCTTTGGGCCTCAGGCAATAAGTAGATGACAACTAGTGGGAAGAAAGGACAGGCTGATGACAGGGGCAACATTTTTCTCTTAGGTAAGTTCAGCGGGCTTATCTTTATTGGGTGCAGCAGCTGCAGGACCTGCTTCCGAAGTCTGGGAACAAGCAGATAGTGTCGAGCGAATAGAAGCGGCAGTTGCATTTGGGGCAGATGCCCTCTATGATTTGGTGTGTACGTCCTCCAGAGCTATGGCTTCGGCTGTCATGGCCAGATGGTGGTTGTGGTTGCGTAATTGGTCTGCGGACGTCTCCTCTAAGATGAAGTTAGGCTCTTTGCTGTTCAAGGGGCGTCTGTTGCTTGGGGACGACCTTGAGCATATGATTCAGTCGCTTGGGGAAGAATAAGCCGCTACGGTTACCGGAGGACAGACCTAAGGCGAAGAGGTTTTTTCAGACCCTTTCGTGTCTCCGTACCGACAGGAGATCTCGGCCGATGTGGGCTCCCTCTGCTCCTCAGAGGTTGTTTTCCCCTAGGGGGCATTCTTGGGGGCAGTCCTTTCGGGGGGCCCGTAGGCCGTTTCGGGGTGCTGCAGGAGGATCTGCAGCCAGTGGCAAGTCCTCGCAATGAAGCGAGGCCAGTCCACTCCGTCGTTGCTATTATAGGAGGTCACTTGACGCAGTTTTACAATGAGTGGGCCAACATCACGCAGGATCAGTGGGTTCTCAGTATAATAAGAGACGGCTAATTGTTAGATATCGAGCATATTCTATTTCTAATTTCACCTTGCAGTCCGGGGCACAAGGGAAAGGCGGTACAGGAGACCTTAGGCCGCCTCCAGGAATTGGGGGTGGTCATTCCAGTGCCCTTGGCGGAACTCCAAAAGGGACATTACTCCATTTATTTTGTGGTTCCAAAGAAGGAGAGCACGTTTCGGCCCATCCTCTATTTGAAGAGAGTGAATACCGCCCTCAAAGTTCCCCACTTCCAGATGGAAATCTTGCATTCGATGATAGTGGCGGTGCACAAGGGGGAGTTCCTGGCTTCTCTAGATCTTACGGAAACCTATCTGCACATTCCGATTCACTCTGAGTCCCAACGTTTTCTTCGCTTCATGATCCTGGGACAACATTTTCAGTTCAGGGCATTTCCTTTCGGTCTGGCCACAGCCCCACGCACTTTCACCAAAGTGATGGTGGTGGTAGCAGCGGCACTTCGGAAGGAAGGACTCCTGCTGCATCCTTATTTAGACGACTGGCTGATCAGAGCAGTCGGCAGATCTATGTCGACATTCGATTCACAGGGTTTGCAATGTTCTCTACTCTCTTGGCTGGGTTTTGAACGTGGCTAAGAGTCATTTGACCCCAACACAGTCCCTAATCTACCTGGGAGCGAGGTTTGACACCCGGTTAGGCAAAATGTTTGTCGGAACAAAGGGTGCTATCTCTTCAGAGCCGAGTTCAACGGTTGTTGCAATTACGAATTCCCAGAGTATGGGATTATTTGCAGGTCTTAGGGTCCATGACTTGAACCTTGGAGTTGGTTCCCTGGGCTTTTCTCCATATGAGGCCATTACAGAGGGTGCTTTTGGCGCATTGGAAGCCAAGCTCAGAGGAGTTTTACCTGCCTCTACCCCTGAAGGGGGAGGCCAGGGAGAGTCTCTCTTGGTGGCTTCAGTCGGTCAATCTTCTCAGCAGAATGGACCTTGAGGTCCCGGATTGGATGGTGGTGACAACCGCCAGCCTTTCTGGCTGGGGGGCAGTTTGTCAGCACCATTCCGTCCAGGGCATTTGGTCTACGAAAGAGTCTGCATGGTCTATCAACCAGTTGGAGACTAGGGCAGTGTGGCTTGCATTGAGGGAGCTCGGTCCGGATCCTGTCTGACAATGCGACGGCAGTGGCATATATCAATCAGCAGGGCGGTACCAGGAGTCAGGCAGTACATCAGGAGGGTCAGCTCTTGATGTGTTGGGCGGAGGTTCATCTAGAGCGGATAGCGGTGTCTCACATAGCTGGCGTCGAAAATGTCCAAGCGGATTTTCTCAGTTGTACTCGCCTAGATCCAGGAGAGTGGGAGTTGATGGAGACCGCGATGCAGCTCATCTGGAGATGTTGGGGGGGGGGTCTCCTCACGTAGATTTGATGGCGACTTGTCAGAATGCCAAAGCGGTATGCTTCTTCAGTCGAAGGAGACAGCCGCGGAGGCATTGATGCGCTGGTTCTGCTGGGCAGGGTGTTGCGTCACATCGAGAGACATTACGGGGAAGTGATTCTGGTTGCGCCAGAGTGGTCTCTGCATCTATGGTTTGCGGATCTCATCAACATGGCAGTGGACGGTCCGATTTGTTTGGGACATCTCAAGGGCCTTCTTCGACAGGGTCCCATATTTTCCGACCAGGTCAATCACTATTGTCTAGCGGCTTGGCTTTTGAAAGGCGGCGGTTAAGGAGTAAAGGTTATCCGGAGTCGGTCGTCACCACTTTGTTGCAGGCCAGGAGGCAATCTACTAATCTGGCTTACGTTAGTCTGGCGGGTGTTCGAGTCCTGGTGAATTGTTCATGGGGTTCATGCCCTTCGGTCCTCCATCCCCCGAGATTTTGTCTTTTCTGCAGGAAGGTTTTGCTTAATGGGTCTATCTCGGAGTTCCCTTAGAGTTCAAGTGGCGGCCTTGCTGTCTGCGGGGTAAAGTTGGTGATTCCGCTATTTAGCTTATCCGGTTGTGATAAGGTTTCTCAGAGGAACAAAGAATTTGAGGCCTCCAGTTCAGAAAATGTGTCCATCGTGGAACCTGAATCTAGTTCTATGGGGTCTTTGTTCAACGCCGTTTGAGCCTTTACGGAGGGCAACGCTGAAGGATTTGACTCTCAAAGTGGTTTTTCTGATAGCGATTTGTTCCTGTAGGCGGATTTCGGAATTACAAGTTTTGTCCTGTCGGGATCCATTCCTCCAGGTTTCACTCTCTGGGATCTTGTTGAGAATGGTGCCTTTCTTTTTACCGAAGGTCGTTTCCGCGTTTCAAGCAAACCAGACGGTGGAGCTTCCTGTTTTTCCGGAGGGGGAGGCATCTGCTCCCATTGCGAGAGAACTCAAGAGATTAGATGTTCGCTGAGCTCTTTTGCGCTGTCTTGAAGTGACTAATGATTTCAGGAGATCTGATCATCTTTTGGTATTGTGGAGTGGCGCGAGCCGAGGTTCTAAAGCTTCCATGGCTACTATTAGCGCGCTGGTTGAAGGAAGCTATTGGTTCCACTTATATTACTGCTGGGCAGCAGGTTCTGGAGGACTTGCGTGCTCATTCTACACGGTCTCAGGCGACCTCCTGGGCGGAGGCGCAATTGGTATCTCCTCAGGAGATTTGCAGAGCTGCAGCTTGGAAATCCTTACATACTTTTGCGTGACACTATCGTCTGGATTTGGGGGCTTCTGGATCTCCGTCTTTTGGCAAACGTGTTCTGCGTGCAGGACTCTCCAGATCCCACCCCATTTAGGGAGCTTTGGTACATCCCAGGCATCTGGACTGATCCGGGTACGTACAGGGAAAGGAAAATTGATTTTTACCTGCTGATTTTCGTTCCTGTAGTACCACGGATCAGTCCAGAACCCTCATGTTTTTCCTGGAGGTGGAGAGTCGCTCCTCAGCTGTAGTTTTGCCTTATTCATATAGATTCATAGCAGCCTGTTTATAGTTTTTCACGTTGACAAGTAGTTTCAGGTATCACATCGGTTTACATGAACTTTTGTGATAATGTGACGGTGGTCATATCTTTACATTGTAACGTTATTAAAACCAACTATGTATTGATTTAACTTTTGTAACATTATAAACATTGATTTATTAACGTTTGTTAATTTCTTAACATTGTCTTTAACTTAGCTGAATGTTAGTGTTGAAGTATGTTGTTTGAGATGTTCTGAGGTCTCTTGGTGGGTTGTGAGGTCTCTTGGAGGGAGTAGGGATGGATCTAAGTAGTGTGGATTAATTGTTGTTGGGATAGGCTTTTGATTCATTGGATTGAGAGTTGCAATTTTTTGCTTAGGTACAGATCTATACTGAGGGAACTGCAGGTGGCACTAGGCTTTATGTAGCAAGGTCAGGCAAGTTTTTGTTTCTCTGTCTCCACCTGCTGGCAGGGATGTATGAGCCCAGGTGTCTGGACTGATCCGTGGTACTACAGGAACGAACATTAGCAGGTAAGAACCAATTTTCCTTTCCTGGACATACCCAGATCAGTCCAGACCCAGTGGGTTATGCACTCCCACCAGCAGATGGAGGCAGAGAACAAAACCGCGAGGGACTGCTATATACTAAGTGTGCCACCTGCAGCTCCTCAGTATTTCTCTGCTCCAGCAGATGGTGGTGGTGCATAACTGCAGCTCTTGGCTGAGTTCTGGAGGTGTTTGCACCCTGAGGTGCCAGGTTCCATTTTGGCCCATCCCTCGGGTAGAGCCGGGCAAACCGAGGGTTGGATACCCCTGGCAGTGCTAGCCCGAGTGTCCCGGGACCCCCGATAGCTAGGGGACTGGCTCCCTCAGCGGTTCCGAAGCCGCCTCCTGGGTGTCAGCTGGTTCAGGGAAGTATCCCCTTTGATTCATTAAGTTTAAAGAAAACCAAAAACATTCTCCCTCTCATTTCTTTAGTCAGCAGTTCTACTGGGTGTCTCCGTTTGCTCAGCCCCTTAAGCACAGGAGGGTTCTGGAGGGGGTGGCAGGCAGATTTCTCTCATGGCCGCTGGGCTTGCCCTTTCCCGGCTGGGATAGGAGCCTCCTTGCATGCGATTGCTAGGCGGGTGCCGAGCTATTTTTAGCGCAGGGCCATTTTGTTGTTGCTTCTCTTCACTGCTGGCTGCCTTCCTGCGCATCTGTTCGGCGGGGCCAGACTATTTTTGGCATGTGTGCCATTTTTGGGGAGATCATGTTTTTCCCGCATAATCTTGGCAGCACTGCTATTACCCTCCCAGGGGGCCCCTGGGAAACTCACGTGGCGAAAATGGCGGGAAAAGCCTCTGGTAGAGGCCTGCAAAGCCTGTGGTGTGTGGTCTGCCTATTTGGATTCCCTCTCCCTGTGTATTGCAGGGGAGGGAAGGGTCCTCTTCTAAAGGGCTGAAGCCCAGGAAGGCTGCGCGTGTGGCAGCTTTGGGGGCGTGTTCCAGGGGCAGGTCTCCTGCGACCTCAGCTGCAACTATCAGGAAGGAATCCCAGGAAGATTCCCCTCCCTCCCCGCGGTGCGGGAACCGGGTCCAGGAGATGTGGAGGACACGGAGTCTGATTCCATTGGCGACGAGTCGGGCCAGAGTGGTTTTTCACCCGAGTTCGTGCTCCTCATGCATGAGGCCTTCTTGGCCAGGAAATCAGTGAAGCGTAAACCCCAGGAGGCAGCTGGGTGGTCCTGAAACGCCCCCAAATCATGTGCCAATTCTCGGGTCTCACATACTACCTTGGCCCGTCGGGATCTCGACGGTTCGGATGAACTGCAGGGGGATGCCGCTGCTGCTCTTTCCCCAAATCTGGGTACTGGCGGAGACAGGTGGAGCCTGGGGCAGAAGGGGACGATCCACGTGTGGTTCGTCTGTTTAAGGAGGAGGAATTGCGACCCCTTATTCCTCAGGTGCTGGAGGAATTGGGGCTGAAGCTGACTCAGGAAGAATCAGATAGTGAGGGGATTGACCTGGACGGGCTCCAGGGCCCACCCAGCGCCTTCCCTATCCCGAAGAAAATCCAGAAACTTATTAGTCTGGAATGGGACTCTCCAGAGGCAGGCTTCAAGGTCTGCCGGGCTATGGCTAAGCTGTATCCGGTGCTCGAGGAACATTTGGAGCGTCTTAAGATTCCTAAGGTAGATGTGGCGGTGTCATTGGTCACTAAGAAGACTACCATCCCGGTGGCAGGAGCTGCAGCTCTAAGGGATGTGCAGGACTGCAAGCTGGAACTCACCCACCCACAAAGCAGGACACTCACTAGACCTAATCTTCACAAACACACACACAGAAACCTCTAAACCCCCCCCTTCTTGTACCCTTGTCCCCTGGTCCGATCACTCACTAATTCATCAAAACATCTCCATAAACACACTCACATTTTCCTCTCCCAATCACACCTCCACTATACAATTCAGAAACCGTGCAAAATTGAGGACCTGATTGAAGCACTCCCCCCCCCCCCCCCCCCCCCCCCCCCGCACTAAACAATTTAGACTTAACAAACACCAACTCTGCCCTTGCCACATGGAACACCATCACAAATAACATTGCCAACCAGTTCTGCCCGCTAATAACCAAAGACATAAATCCCTCCAAACAAAAACACCTGGTACTCCCCAGAACTAAAAAACCTAAAACACCTAAGAAAAATCAAAAAGAAATGGCGGAACTCCCACTCCCCCAGCCTTCTGACTGAATATAGAACCACCCTCCACAACTATAGAACAGCAATCGTCAAAGCTAAACGAGACTACTACTCGAAAAGAATACACGAGTTCCAATTCAACCCTAAAGCCCTGTTCTCCTGCATCACCAATCTTATGAAAACTTCTCCACCACTAACACCAGATAATGAATCCAATACAAATGCAACAAACTCACCATTTCTTCAAAGCTAAAGTCACCAACATTATGGCCAAACTCTCTCCCCCCCCCCCCCCCCACCACAGAAAACAATTATTTATTTTTATTATTTAGTGCTTTTTTATACCGGCATTCATGATACAGATCATATCATGTAAATTTACCGATAACCGGGGTAGAACTTGACTAACTATTAACAAGATATATAGAAAAAAAATATAAAGTTACAATGAACGGGTGCAGGAACTGGGAAGAGAAAGATGTAGCGGATAGAGACTAGAAAACCTTATCAATTATTTACAACCTTATGATAGCAGGGGAGGTTCTGAGATTATGGAAAGGCCCTACCTAAAATCCCTGTCGCCGTACTTGATGAATTCGAAAACATTTCCTCCTCAGAAATAGAACCACTCATCAGAAAAATCAACCCTGCATCACACCCTGCAGACTCAATCCCAATTAAACACCTAAGAGCGATCCCAAACATCATAGCCAAACCCATACCAGACATCATCAACCCTTCCCTGACCCAGGGACAGGTACCCTCTGATATAAAAGAAGTCCTAGTCAAACCCATTTAAAAAAAAAAAAAAAGCCCAACTGAACACCTCAGAACCAAATAACTTCAAACCCATATCCATCCTCCCTTTTCTTGCAAAGATTCTGGATAAAATAGTCCACAATCAACTAATGGAACACTTAGAAAAACACAATGTACTACACCCCTCCCAATTTAGCTTCTGTAAATTTTTCAGCACGGAAACGCTACTGCTCTCCCTCACCAATACCGTCCTCAGAGGTCTAGATAAAGGTCAATCCTTCATCCTAGCTATGCTTAACATCTCAGCAGCCTTTGATACCATTAACCACAACATCCTCATCGACCGTCTAATTGAAATTGGTCTATCTGGCATTGCACTACAATGGTTCATCTCATACCTAGAAAACAAGCAGTACAAAGTCAAAATTGGCAAGACTGAATCCCAACCCATCAAACTCTCGCAGGGCCTCCCACAAAGCTCCCCCCTATCATCTACACTCTGCAACATCTACATGCTCCCCCTTTGTAAACTCCTAACCGACCTAGAACTCACTTTCTTCATATATGCCGATGATGTACAAATCATTATTCCCATCCCTGAATCCATTCCCAAAGCCCTACACCTCTGGGACAACCACCTCACTACTATCAAGCAACTCCTCAATCAAATGCACCTCGCACTCAATACCAGCAAAACAGAACGTCTACTGATTAGCCGCAAATCCACCAATTTAAGCCTCACTGAAACCTCCCTCCACCAACTGAAACCCCCAATAACAAAAGAGGTCAGAAATCTTGGTGTCACAATAGACCATGAATTAAACCTAAAAAAATTCATAAACTTAACCATAAAAGACTGCTTTTAACCCAAGAAAGAGATCTAGGTGTCATAGTGGATAACACATTGAAATCGTCGGTGCAGTGTGCTGCGGCAGTCAAAAAAGCAAACAGAATGTTGGGAATTATTAGAAAAGGAATGATGAATAAAACGGAAAATGTCATAATGCCTCTGTATCGCTCCATGGTGAGACCGCACCTTGAATACTGTGTACAATTCTGGTCGCCGCATCTCAAAAAAGATATAATTGCGATGGAGAAGGTACAGAGAAGGGCTACCAAAATGATAAGGGGAATGGAACAACTCCCCTATGAGGAAAGACTAAAGAGGTTAGGACTTTTCAGCTTGGAGAAGAGACGACTGAGGGGGGATATGATAGAGGTGTTTAAAATCATGAGAGATCTAGAACGGGTAGATGTGAATCGGTTATTTACTCTTTCGGATAGTAGAAAGACTAGGGGGCACTCCATGAAGTTAGCATGGGGCACATTTAAAACTAATCGGAGAAAGTTCTTTTTTACTCAACGCACAATTAAACTCTGGAATTTGTTGCCAGAGAATGTGGTTCGTGCAGTTAGTATAGCGGTGTTTAAAAAAGGATTGGATAAGTTCTTGGAGGAGAAGTCCATTACCTGCTATTAAGTTCACTTAGAGAATAGCCACTGCCATTAGCAATGGTTACATGGAATAGACTTAGTTTTTGGGTACTTGCCAGGTTCTTATGGCCTGGATTGGCCACTGTTGGAAACAGGATGCTGGGCTTGATGGACCCTTGGTCTGACCCAGTATGGCATTTTCTTATGTTCTTATGTTCCATGTGCTAAAAAAAAATTAAGGCCTCTCTTTCATCAAAACGATTTCAGAACAGTCCTTCAGGCCCTCATTTTATCCAAAATAGACTATTGCAATTCCCTTCTTTTAGGACTCCCAGCCATCTCCCTAAAGCCCCTACAAATGCTTCCAAATGCCACAGCCAGAATCCTCACAAACACCAGAAAAAAGCGAACACACCATCCCTATCCTAAAAAACCTACACTGGCTCCCCATACATCTCAGAATACGCTTCAAGAGCCTCTCTCTAGTTCACAAAACTCTACACAACCAACAAATTGGTTCAACACCTCACTCCCCCCAAAGATCCACAAGATCCGCCAATAACGGCACCCTACCACTAACCTCTCCTCCACTCGAGAACGTGCACTCTCCATTGCCGGCTCTACCATTTGGAACACAATGCCCCTTGACTTAAGGCTTGAACCCAACACCCAAAATTTAAAAAAAATGAAAACCTGGCTCTTTAAGCAAGCCTACCATTAACTCCCCCTCACTCGCACACAAACACACAAACTCTTCCCCCCTCAAGCACTTTCCTGAAATTGCCATCCCCCTTGTACATTACAATCACAATACTTATAGTTATTTGTTCCTCTCTAATTCTGGTCTCTTTTGTTCCTTCCTCCTTCTCACCCTTCGAACTACACAGTTCATTGTTATTTGTTAGAACACGGTTACTCAATTTGTTATGATGTAATTTCCCTGTAATCCTTCACATGTTTATTGTAAACCGATGTGATGTGTCAAACGAATGTCGGTATATAAAAGCGTCAAATCTTAAGTGCTGAGGTCTCCTCTTTGAGTCTTCGAGCGGCGGTCTGTGCGAGCATGAGGCAGCATGCCTGTTTGTGCTGGATTCAAAAACCTCAGGATCCAGCTTCCTCTGTCATGTCCCCTTCCCAAGCGGTTTGCCTGGAGGCAGGGGTTGCTTATGTGACAGATGCCTTATACAATCTGATGCGTACCTCGGCCTGGAGTATGGTTTCTTTGGTAGTGGCCAGGCGGTTGCTGTGGCTTTGAAATTGGGCGGCGGACGCATCCTCCAAAGCTCAGTTATGTAACCTTCCCTTTCGAGGGAAGCTTCTCTGGTGAGGATCTGGATCAGCTTATGAAGTCCCTGGGAGACACCAGGGGTAACAAGCTGCCCGAGGTTAAGAAGCCTTTCAAAAAGTCCGCGGGCCCGTTTTGGGACCTTCTGAGATTCAGGTCTGGGAGGAATGGCCCCTCGTCCTCCAGTTCCAGACAGTCCATGGCTTGACAGCAGTCCTTTCAGGGATCCAACAGGTCCAGCCAGGGAGCTGGGGCCAGTAAGCCTACCCAATGAGATCAGGCCCACCCACTCCTCATGCATGGTGGGTCGGGGGCAGGCTGTCCCAGTTTTACGAGGGGTGGGCCAAAATCACCTCAGATCAGTGGGTGCTGGAAGTAATAAGGGATGGCTATGCCTTAGAATTTTCTCGCCCGATCAAGGAAGCCTTTCTGGAATTGCGCTTCATTTCCCATAACAAGCAGGCCACGGTGGAGGACATGCTGCAAACGTTGCTTGGTCTGGAGGCGATTGTCCCAGTCCTACGGGACGAGCAAGGAAGGAGTTGGTACTCCATTTATTTTGTAGTCCCAAAGAAAGACGAGGGGTGATTTTGGCCCACCCCTCGTAAAACTGGGACAGCCTGCCCCCGACCCACCATGCATGAGGAGTGGGTGGGCCTGATCTCATTGGGTAGGCTTACTGGCCCCAGCTCCCTGGCTGGACCTGTTGGATCCCTGAAAGGACTGCTGTCAAGCCATGGACTGTCTGGAACTGGAGGACGAGGGGCCATTCCTCCCAGACCTGAATCTCAGAAGGTCCCAAAACGGGCCCGCGGACTTTTTGAAAGGCTTCTTAACCTCGGGCAGCTTGTTACCCCTGGTGTCTCCCAGGGACTTCATAAGCTGATCCAGATCCTCACCAGAGAAGCTTCCCTCGAAAGGGAAGGTTACATAACTGAGCTTTGGAGGATGCGTCCGCCGCCCAATTTCAAAGCCACAGCAACCGCCTGGCCACTACCAAAGAAACCATACTCCAGGCCGAGGTACGCATCAGATTGTATAAGGCATCTGTCACATAAGCAACCCCTGCCTCCAGGCAAACCGCTTGGGAAGGGGACATGACAGAGGAAGCTGGATCCTGAGGTTTTTGAATCCAGCACAAACAGGCATGCTGCCTCATGCTCGCACAGACCGCCGCTCGAAGACTCAAAGAGGAGACCTCAGCACTTAAGATTTGACGCTTTTATATACCGACATTCGTTTGACACATTCCATCCTATCCTGGACCTACAGCAGGTGAACTTGAGCTTGAGGGTTCCACGCTTTAGGATGGAGACTCTAAGAATGGTCATTGTGGCTGTCCGTAAAGGGGAATTCCTCATCTCCTTGGATCTCACAGAGGCCTACCTCCACATTCCGATTTGGACCGATCAACAGCAATTCTTGCATTTCAAGATTCTGGGTCAGCATTTCCAGTTCCGGGCTCTCCCTTTCGGTTTGGCTATGGCTCCGCGCACTTTTAAAAGGTGATGATAGTTGTGGCGGTGGCCCTCTAGAAGGAGGGGGTGTTGGTCCACCCATACCTCGACAATTGACTGATTCGAGTGAAATCGGAGGATTGTTTGCGTGCGGTCCACCGGGTGACACAGTTCTTCCAGTCACTAGGTTGGGTGATCAATAGCGCAAAAATTAATCTGACCCCATCGCAGTCCTTGGAATATCTGGGAGCTCATTTCGACACTCAGATCGGCAAGGTATTCCTCACAGCAGACAGGATGTGCAAGTTATAGCAACAAGTGCTTCACATCCTACATATTCAGATCCCCAGAGTTTGGGACTATCTGCAGCTTCTGGGTTCCTTGGTGTCTATGTTGGAGTTGGTGCCGTGGGCCTTCACTCACATGCATCCGTTGCAGAGAGCGCTGCTGTCTCGATGGAACCCAGTGTCTGAGCAGTACCAGCTGCCGTTACCGTTTTCGAAGCAGGCCAGGTCCAGCCTAGAGTGGTGGTTGTCGGAGACCAACTTATAGAAGTGCATGCCCCTCGATGTCCTGGATTGAGTGGTCGTGTCGACGGTCACAAGCCTCCAGGGCTGGGGACTGGTGTGTCTGGGTTATGCAGCCCAGGGCGCCTGGTCTATGCCGGAACGGTCCCGGTCCATCAATTGCCTCGAGATAAGAACGGTCTGCAGGGCATTGGTGGCATTCCTCCCTCAGGTTTGGGGAAGAATGGTTCGCGTCTTCTTGGACAGCGCTACCACGGTGGCATACCTCAACTGACAGGGAGGAACCAAGAGTCCGGCCGTAGCTCGGGAGGCCCATCTCCTCTTTGCTTGGGCCATCATCTGGAAGGAATCTTGGCCTCTCATGTAGCAGGCGTGGTCAACGCATAGGTAGACTTTCTCAGCCGACCACGGCTAGATCCCGGTGAATGGGAACTGTCCCAGGAGGCCTGGAATCATATTTGTGCTAGATGGGGAGTTTCCCAACTGGATCTCATGGCAACCCGAGCAAACTCGAAGACACCAAGGTTCTTCAGTCGCAAGAAGGAGGTTGGGTAGGTCGGTTGGACTGGACACTCTCGTTTACAAATGGCTGACCGGGATTCTACTCTATGCCTTCCCGCCTTGGCCCCTCATCGGTCAGGTTCTTCGGTGCATAGAGGAACATCCAGGTTCAGTGGTCCTGCTGGCTCCAGAGTGGCTATGGCGTCCCTGATTTGCAGACCTCGTTCAGCTAGCGACAGACGGTCCATTGTGTCTAGCCCATCTCCCGGACCTCCTACATCAAGGACCCATCTTTTCAGCTTTTGAAAGGCGGCGGTTATGCATGAAGGGTTATTCGGAACCAGTGATTTCCACCCTCCTCCAGGCTAGACGTCCCTCCACTTCCGTGGCGTATATCAGGGTGTGGAAGGTGTTTGAGGCCTGGTATGATCAGCAAGGCATAGTGCCGCTATCTGTGACCATTCCTCACGTTTTGGCCTTTCTGCAGCAGGGCTTGTCTAAGGGCTTGGCTTTTAATTCCCTCCGGGTCCAGGTTTTGGCTTTAGGGTGCCTCAGGGCAGCCATCCGGATGTTGTCCGCTTCCTAAAAGGTGTAAAGCATCTTTGCCCTCCAGTTTGTAAGTTGTGTCCGGAATGGAATCTTAACCTGGTTTTATGGGCGCTTTGTGCTCTGCCCTTTGAGCCGTTGGGACGGACTTCCCTAAAATACCTTACTTTGAAGACTGTTTTCCTGGTGGCCATTTGTACTGCTAGACATATTTCTGAACTACAGGCTCTCTCCTGTCGGGATCCTTTCCTACGCATTTCGGCTACTAAGGTGTCTTTGCATACTGTACCTTCCTTGTTGCCTAAAGTGGTTTCTGCCTTCCATGTGAATCTATCCATGGAGTTGCCCGTTTTTCTGGATTGGTCTCGAGATTCGTCGTTGAGTAGAGACCTTCACCTGTTGGATGTTCGCTGGGTTCTGATCCGTTATTTGAAAGTCACTAATTCCTTTTGGACGTTGGACCACCTTTTTGTATTGTTTGGGGGTCCGAAGAAAGGAGAGAAGGCGTCCAATGCCTCCTTGGCTCGCTGGTTGAAGGAAACCATTTGTTCATCCTATATTGGCAAGGGTCGACCCATTCCGGCTGGTTTAAAAGCGCATTCTACGAGAGTGCAGGTGGCTTCCTGGATGGAGTCTCAGTTGGTATCTCCTGAAGAAATATGTAGAGCTGCAGTCTGGTCCTCTATGCATACCTTTACAAGACGTTACCGCTTGGATGTACGGGCACCGGAGGACGCGGTCTTTGGGGAAAGAGTTCTGAGAGCGGGTCTTTCGGGTTCCCGCCCGGTGTAATGTGGCTTTGGTACATCCCACTGGTCTGGACTGATCTGTGGTATGTCTAGGAAGGGAAAATTGGGTCTTACCTGCTAATTTTCGTTCCTGTAATACCACAGATCAGTCCAGAGGCCTTGGTAAAACTGCCGAAAGACTGATTTGCCTAGTAGTTAGCCGCTGTATATAAGAACTCAATAAAGGATATTTTGTATTCGTTTTGAATGTTATGGGCTAAGGTCCGGAACTGGGGTTCCAGGTTCAGGGAATCCAACCCTTGAGTTTTTGTGTTCTTTGCTCTTATTGGGCTTTTTTTAAAATAAGTTTTCCTATTGTATCTTGGCTTGGGTATTAATCAATACTGAGGAGCTGCAGGTGGCACACTTGGTATATAGCAGTGCCTCAAGATTTTGTTCTCTGCCTCCATCTGCTGGTGGGAGTGCATAACCCACTGGTCTGGACTGATCTGTGGTATTACAGGAACAAAAATTAGTAGGTAAGACCCAATTTTCCTTTATGGAGAAAGCCCTTCATCTTGGAAAGAAATGGCTGAGGGGGACATGATAGGAGTTTATAAAATCCTGAGTGGGATGGGAATGCTCATTTACAGGACTTTTCATGAAATAAACTGGTAGCAGATTTAAAACATTTAAGAAAGTATTATGTTGCTGGCTTTAAAGAGACTTGGACACATTTGTTGGGGGCACTTATTAGCTGGATAGACTTGGGGATTGTTGCCTCTTACTTCCCATTATGATCTGCTGCAGGGACCTGAGGGTGATGTGACTCAGTAGTGTCCATATCAGTTGTTCCCAACCCTTTTCTGAAGGCACACCTACCTGATCTGCTTTTTCAGGGTACCTGTCAGGGTCATATAGGAAACATTTGCATGCATTGGAGACCCAGTATATGCAAATATCTTATACCTATTTATATTTATTTATTTGGTACCTGCCTTTCTGAATGAGAAATTCACTCAAGGCAGCATACAGAGATCAGTAATAGAAGTTTACAATTAAGAGCGTGAACGATGAGGACCGAACTAACATAGTTTAAGGAGGAAGTAGCGGTATAAAGTAGAGGTTTGGGTAAAAAACTGCTTTATACCATAGATGCAGCTGTTTATCTGTTTACTCTGCTGCCTCGTAGGATGCAGTTGCCGTGGAGTCTGGCCAGCCTATGCAACATGAATCTCATGTGGTGTTGTACCTTTCTGAATGTGATGAGATCATTCGACAACTGCAGGTGGATCTCCAGATACTCCAGGATGAAAATTATTACCAAGTGGAGGAACTGGCCTTTCGGTAAGGGGTGTGATGCATCTGTGACTTGTTAGGACGTCACATACCTGGGAGGGTAACATGTTAGGATGTATACATGAGTGGGGTGATGTGGTAGTGTGAGAGGACAATATGTTGGGGCACTGATGTTGTATCAGTAGGTGTAAGGATGATAGGGCATGTTTGTGTGTATAAGCAAGGTAATGCACCAGCAGGAAAGAGTTTTAGAACAAGCTCTGAAGGGGTGACCGAAGAGCAACATCAGGAATTTTTTCCACCTAAAGATTGATTGAGGCATGGGGTGAGTGATGGTGTTTGTGGCAGTGACTACTAAAAGAGTAATAATGGAGGAGGGCATGGGATAAGCACAGAAGATCCAGAGTGAGCAGAACGTGTGACCTGGAGGCAGGTGTTTGTTTTTATAGCACAGGATTTGCTTGTTTGGGCTGCCAGAATGTGAAATGTTAGAGGTTCAGGAAGTGTAACAGGAATACCTGTGCCTGGGTTGTCAGGCAGGCTTCAAGTTCAGTAATAACACATGGGTAGGGTGCAGCCCTCCTCATGAATCAAGTACTCCACAAGCTCATTGAAGAGAAATAAGAAACTGAGCAATGTCAATCGCAGGTCCAATATTTGGAATACGATGCCCAAATAAGACGCTAAACTATTCAATAAAATGTTAAACATTTGAGGAATCTATACATTAAACAACTGCAGGGCATATGTTTTACTTGAGCTAGTCTGGCTGAATTATTATATTTTATTCCATTTATTTTATTTTAATCCTGTCTTTGTTGTCCTCCTTATACTTTTATATTTTTTACAATATTATACGTCTATTCCAGCTTACGTTATGACTATTTTAATCTTTTTATATTTGATTTTAGTGCCTATGGTTGTATTTTTAGGTATGTTTATTGTATTGTTTTTATTGATGCTTATGTATTAGTAATTTATTATGAATGTTTTAAGTGTAAACTACTGTGACCTTTGGAATAGCAATTGATAAATATTTCATAAATTAATAAAGTTCTAGTGCAAGCACAGGTGCTCACATAGCTGGGTTTGTCCAGTGATGAGTGTGCCTGAACAGAAAACCAACATGGAGAAAGGCAGCTGACCCAGAATCCTCTGCTTTCTTAGCCTGTCCTGGCTTATGAACTCTAAGTGACTTATTGAGCCTGACTTGCAAAATTTCCAGGGATACCTGGACAGCATTTGAAGCTGATGTCAAGTTATGCCTAATTATAGGGTCATAAAAGGAAATGGAGGGAACTTCAGGCTATATTGTCACAATAAGAGGCACTATTCTCAGGAGTATCTGTAAACACAACTTCAGATGTGTTAATTGCCCTGACCATCAAAATCCTAACAGAACAAAGGACTATCTAGAGAGTGATGGTAAATGGGCTCCACTGGGAGAAGTAATCAGGGCAGTTTAGGGATAATCACATCATGCTGAATATAGGGAGATGCTGGTCAGTTTGTCAGAGAAAGGGCATCCATCATCCAGCATCTCCCAAGAATACTTATACTGATCAATAAAACAAAGTGTTCTTGTGTGTGTATATATATATATATATATATATATATATATATGTATATATGTGTGGGTTGCGCTTAACACCAGCAGGCTATGTAAGACAACTGGGAGGATTGCTTGTAATAGATTGGGCTCTCATGTTAGAATCAAACTAGCAGCTGGGTCTGTCTGGCAGGCTACATGAAATCTCTGCAAGTGTGGTAAAGAGAAAAAAGATAGACATGCTGTTCCTGTTCATATCCCAGATCAGTCCAGACACATGGGTTTTGCATTCCTACCAGCAGATGGAGGCAGAGAATAAAAACTTTTCAGGCACTGCCACATAACAGAGAGAGTTCCACCCTGCAGGCCTCAGTATTTCTCTGTCTCCAACCTGCAGTCTGCAGTTTTGGGTCTACTTGTTGGTGAAGGGGCTGTTTGGCAGTGTTGGCGGGAAGTGGCTGGGATTGCGGTGCACTTTTTTTTTTGGCAGGCCAACTGCGACAGGCTGTGCAGTAATGGCAATCTAGTCGTCAACTTCTTCCTATATGCAGACGACATACTATTCTACATCCCGTTCAACAAAACAGTCGAAAAAACTGCATTGTCTCTATCAACATATATGAAGAAATACAACAAAATCTCTCTCAACTGAAATTGACTCTAAACCCGCTGAACGACCTCCTGCAGTCGATCTCCTGCCGGCGCCATTTTCCGTACGGAAACGATTCGCGGCAGGAGATCGCTCCAGGGCCCCCGCTGGACCCCCAGGAACTTTTGGCCAGCTTGGGGGGGCCTCCTGACCCCCACAAGACTTGCCAAAAGTCCAGCGGGGGTCCGGAACGACCTCCTGCGTCGAATCGTATTGGTCTATGGCCGCCGCCATTTTGCGGCAGCCATTTTGCAAAATGGCGCCGGCTGAAGACACCACGATTTAGTGTGCCGGATTTCCTGCTCTCCCCCTTCCCCCGATTTAGCTACGGACCCGGGGGTAATTTAAGCTACGGACCGCCGCTACGGACCCCCAGGTAATTTAAGGCATTTGGGGTGGGGGATTTAATTTAAAGGGTCGGGGTGGGTTTAGGGGGTTTTAGTGTGCCGGGGGTGGGTTTTAGGGTGTTTTAGTGTGCCGCTGGACCCCCAGGTAATTTAAGGCATTGGGGGGGGGGTTCGGGAGGGTGGGGGATTTAATTTAAAGGGTCGGGGGTGGGTTTTAGGGGGTTTTAGTGTGCCGGTTCACGATTTTAACGATTTTAACGATACTCTAAACACCCAAACGGCGAAGATACGATTCCCTCCCCCTCCCAGCCGAAATCGATCGTTAAGACGATCGAGGACACGATTCACATCTCTAGTTAGCAGTGGTTTTAGCCGGTGAAAGATTCTCAGCTTGGTGTAGCTTGTTTTTGATTAATTTGCTTATATGCTTTTTCATAGTGAAATTCTCATAGACCTGAATTCCTAGCTCTCGTACTTGTTCTGAGGATGTAATATTAATGATTCCTAGGTCTAGAGTTGATGGATTAATTATCGTGTTCTCTCCTTAACACAATTTCAGGTTTTTTGGGGGTTTAGAGTCAATTTCAGTTGAGAGAGATTTTGTTGTATTTCTTCATATATGTTGATAGAGACAATGCAGTTTTTTCGACTGTTTTGTCGAACGGGATGTAGAATAGTATGTCGTCTGCATATAGGAAGAAGTTGACGACTAGATTCGCTAGTAGTGCACAAATAGGCACCAAATATATATTGAATAGAGTGGCCGAGAGTTCTGAACCTTGGGGGACACCTGTATCGATTGAGAAAGTGTCAGAAATGTGATTACCCAGCTTGACTTGGAATGTCCTATCTTTTAGGAAGGAAGAGAACCATTTAACATTTTCGTCTATTCCAGTTTCTCTTAGTTGGTGGCATAGCAGTCAAATGCAACTGTTAGATCAATTAATACCAAGATACGATTCATTGCTTTTAAACCCTTGTAGTACAGGGTCGGTTAAGGAAATGAGTAGGGTTTCTGTTGAACGTTTTTTTCTGAATCCGAATTGGTTTGGGTGTAGAATATTGTTGTGGTTCTCGAACTGTGATGATACTGCTGTTCTAGGCGATGAAAGGCAGGTTGGAAATTGGTCTGTAATTGTCCCAGTTATTAAGTCTGTCCGTTTTATTTTTTAGGATTGCTTTAATCACAGCTTGTTTTGCCTTATCAGGGACTGAGTGGCTTATTATGGTTGTGAATATCGGAGTTATTACACTGTTCACTGTTTTCAGGGTACTTGGGGGGGAAGGGTTCAGTGGGTGGGTAGCAGGCTTTTTGTGATTTGGTTTATTTCGAGTTTAGAAACTGGGTCGAATGAGCTCCATTTTACTTGTCCAGGTTTTTCTTTAGGTTCTTTTGTTGAGCAGGTAGAGAATTGTGATTTTAGTGTGGTTTTTTTTTTTTTTCGTTGCGGAAAAGTCATGGTTGTTTGATATGGAGGAGGATGGGTCCTTGATTAGATTTTTTTTTACTGTTTCAAAGAGTAATTTGGAGTTAAATTTAACACCATGAATCTGTTTACTGTAGTAGTCGTTTTTTTTTTTTCTTTCCCTTAATTTGTTCTCTGTATTTTGTTAATAGGGATTTGTATTTTCTCCATTGCTTTTCGGATTTTCTCAAGGTCTGTTTAGTGTGCCTCAGTTCTTCCATGTACCCAGGTTTCCTTTGTTTTGGAATGTTTTTGTCTGGATTGAGTATAGGGTGTCCGCTATTTCATTGATGATTTTATCCCAGGAGGTAAAAGATGAGGTGGTATTATCGAGATCCAATTCGGGTTCTATCTTTCTTTTTTCTGTAAGTGAAGGATTGGTTGTTATGTGAGTTTTGTTGTGTGGTGAGGAGAAGAAGAAAGAAAGAAGGGACAGAAGAAGAGAAGTTAGAAGAGGCTCCCTGAAGTGTTAGGTTCCTTCGTGGGCCATCCCTCAGGTTGAGCCGGGCGAGCGGGGGGTAGGTAATCCCTGATCAGCTTTAGCCCGCAGCAGATCCAGGTGTCTGAGAGCTAGGGATCCTCTTATCCCCTGAAGGTGTTGTCAGCAGCAGGGAAGTATTCTTTTTATTTGCTTGAATTTCTTCCTTTGCTCTGGCTGCTGTTTCTTAAAAAAAAAAAAAAAAGAAGTGTTACATTTTTCTTTCAGCAGTAACCGCTCTGGCTGTTTCTGGTTTGATCATTGGGGCAGGCCCGGGCTGGGGAAGGGAGCAGTGTAGCTCCCCGTTTGCAGCTTTGGGCTGCTCTGGGAGCTGGAGGCTGCATTGGGCCGTGTTCCCCTCCTCTCCTGCGTACCGCGATCATACGGCTTCTGTGCCTCTGCCGCAGGCCCAGCTGCATGGGAACAATAAGGCTCAGACAGCGATTTCCCAGCACGGAAAAGCTTCGGGCTGCTCGGGAGCCAGAGGCTGCATTGGGCCGTGTTCCCCTCGTCTCCTGCGTACCGCGATCATACGGCTTCTGTGCCTCTGCCGCAGGCCCAGCTGCATGAGAACAATAAGGCTCAGACAGCGATTTCCCAGCACGGAAAAGCTTCGGGCTGCTCGGGAGCCAGAGGCTGCATTGGGCCGTGTTCCCCTCCTCTCCTGCGTACCGCGATCATACGGCTTCTGTGCCTCTGCCGCAGGCCCAGCTGCATGGGAACAATAAGGCTCAGACAGCGATTTCCCAGCACGGAAAAGCTTCGGGCTGCTCGGGAGCCAGAGGCTGCATTGGGCCGTGTTCCCCTCGTCTCCTGCGTACCGCGATCATACGGCTTCTGTGCCTCTGCCGCAGGCCCAGCTGCATGAGAACAATAAGGCTCAGACAGCGATTTCCCAGCACGGAAAGCTTCGGGCTGCTCGGGAGCCAGAGGCTGCATTGGGCCGTGTTCCCCTCCTCTCCTGCGTACCGTGATCATACGGCTTCTGTGCCTCTGCCGCAGGCCCAGCTGCATGGGAACAATAAGGCTCAGACAGCGATTTCCCAGCACGGAAAAGCTTCGGGCTGCTCGGGAGCCAGAGGCTGCATTGGGCCGTGTTCCCCTCCTCTCCTGCGTACCGCGATCATACGGCTTCTGTGCCTCTGCCGCAGGCCCAGCTGCATGGGAACAATAAGGCTCAGACAGCGATTTCCCAGCACGGAAAAGCTTCGGGCTGCTCGGGAGCCAGAGGCTGTGTTGGGCAGTGTTCTCCTCCTCTCCCACGTGCCACGATTACACGGCTTCTGTTTTACTGTAGCAGGTCCGGCCGCATGGAGACCAGATGGCGCCAACAGCAGTTTCCCAGTCCAGAAAAGCTTGTTCAGCAGACGGCCTGGCTCGGGGACAGCTGAATGCAGTGGCGCTTCTGGAGGGGAGGAGCCCTTCAGAGGGGAACAAGGCTGGTAGGAGAGCCACAGCTTCCCAAGGCCCTGTCAGGCAGGAGAAGGACTACAGCTCAGAAGGTGTCGGACTCTCTTCCCCCGTTGTCTCCAGTTATCCTGTCGGGAGAGGATGATGAAGTTTTCCTCAGAATTTGTCTTGCTTATGCATACGGCCTTTTAAGCAGGAAAAGCACTGGATATAAAAGGGCATTTCGGTCAGCCAAGGGGATCATGGGACCTCCTTCACTAGTTGGGCCAGGGCCTTCCTGAGGGGTCTGGCAGCTCAAATGATTTGGACCTGAATGACCCGGAAGATGGTCTTGGGGGTTGGTCCGGGGGTGGATCAGGATGACCGAGCAGATCTCACAGTGGATGTTGATCAGGATGGGGATAAGGACATGGCTGATGCACTGCTCATTACGATTTACGGCAGCAGCAGCCTCCTCCACTTTTAACCCTAAAGGCAGCAGCAACCTCCTTCATTTTCAGCCCTCGCGGAGCAATGAGTCCCATCGGCCGCGGGGGTTGACTATGTTCTTCGTTTTTCCCCGCGCCGCGCTGCTCATTCCTCAGGCTGCGCTAGCCCGGGTTGAGGACCTATCTTGCTGGGGTAGGGGGAGCAGCTGGGTCAGCATGGGACTGAGAAGTGTGGCGACACACCGGTTGAGAACCACTGCGCTAAACTAATGGTCCTAAGGAAGTTAAAACCGCCATTGACACGATCAAACGTTCGAACAGTTTTACAAGCACTAATATTTGCAAACACTGATTACTGCAGTTCTCTGTTACTGGGTTTACCATATGCAACCATAAGACCACTTCAAATATTACAAAACTCTGCAGCACGAATACTCCCAGGCAAAAAGAAGAGAGATCACATCACTGGGACACTGGCTACCCATAGAAGAAAGAGTACAATTTAAAGCACTGTGCACAATTCATGATGAAAGAGCGGAATGGCTCAGCACAGCACTGCGGGTACACGTACCACAAAGAAATCTAAGGTCGGCAAATAAAGCACTGTTAAAACAGCACCGGTCCCACCCTATGGAATACAAGCAGAGAAATTTCAAACTATTCAAAGTAAGCTTGAAGACCTGGCTTTTTATAAAGAGAGAGAAGAAAGGAAGGAAGGAAAAGCGGGCATCAGCAAATCTGCACCCGGCACTTACTTTCTATGTGCTTGACTCCTTTTCAATCTCTCTGATAACCTTAGTTAAAATTTAAAATTACAGGTGAGATTTACATGTAACTCAACCATGAAACATGTACCAGAAGGAAAAATATACGTAATTCATCAATTAGTAATTATATTAGGATTCTTTGTAACCGGATCCTTATTGGCACTTCTATAACTTTAACTATTTTTTTTGTACTATTTGTGCCTATTTTGTAAACCGTTGGGATGGTAAATAACTTGACGGCATAGAAAAGATTTTAAATAAATAAAACACCGAAGATCCCATGCTGCTGATGCCAGTAATAGCAGAGGCCATTCCCTAAGTCAACTTGATTAATAGCTGTTAATGGACTTCTCTTAAAACTTATCCAAACCTTTTTTAAACCCTGCTAGACTAACTACATTAACCACATCCTCTTGCAACAAATTCCAGAGCTTAATTGTGCACAGAGTAAAAAATAATTTTCTCCGATTAGTTTTAAATGTGCTACTTGCTAACTTCATGGAGTGTGCCCCCTAGTTCTCCTATTATCTGAAAGACTAAATAACCGATTCACATCTACCGGTACTCATTCTAGACCTCTCATGATTTTAAACACCTCTATCATATCCCCCCTCAGTCGTCTCTTCTCCAAGCTGAAAAGTCCTAACCTCTTTAGTCTTTCCTCATAGGGGAGTTGTTCCATTCCCCTTATCATTTTGGTAGCCCTTCTCTGTACCTTCTCCATCGCAATTATATCTTTTTTGAGATGCGGCGACCAGAATTGTACACAGTATTCAAGGTGCGGTCTCACCATGGAGCGATACAGAGGCATTATGACATTTTCCGTTTTATTCACCATTCCCTTTCTAATAATTCCCAACATTCTGTTTGCTTTTTTGACTGCCGCAGCACACTGAACCGACGATTTCAATGTGTTATCCACTATGACACCTAGATCTCTTTCTTGGGTTGTAGCACCTAATATGGAACCCAACATTGTGTAATTATAGCAAGGGTTATTTTTCCCTATATGCATCACCTTGCACTTATCCACATTAAATTTCATCTGCCATTTGGATGCCCAATTTTCCAGTCTCACAAGGTCCTCCTGCAATTTATCACAATCTGCTTGTGATTTAACTACTCTGAACAATTTTGTATCATCTGCAAATTTGATTACCTCACTTGTCGTATTTCTCTCCAGATCATTCATAAATATACTTACTGTCGGCAGAGGTTCCAATTGGGCCAGACCTTGGGGGGGGGGGAGGGGGGATGCTGCTTTTTGTGGTTTCCCCCCCTATGAGGGGCCACAGAAAGCAGGAATTTTTTCTAAGCCACTGAGTGTGGCATGATTCTGCTTTCTGAGGTTCCTCCTACTTAGTATCGCGACAATACTAGTAGAAGGACTCACAGAAAGTATTTCTGTGAGTCCTTCTACTAAAGCAGCGCGGCCTGCTTTAACACCAGCTCCTTTCCATGCGTTAAATTTTTCGTGTTAAAATGGGCACCTTGGCTGCGAGGACACTTTACATTGTGGAGTAATAGCTAATAGCCTCCTCTATATGGAATTTACATGTGATGAGCGCTGTTACTACGCGCTGACAGGGCCAGTGCAAGGGTATTAGGTGGCCTAGGCAAACCTTCAGCCTTGCGCCCGTCCCCCACCCCCCCGCGGTCTCGGCCCTGACTCCTGCCTCATTCGCGGCCTGTCAGATCTCTACTTCTCTCGCAGCCCCCCCCCCACACACACACATGGCTCCTCTTCTGCGCCCCCTAATGGTTGGCGCCATAGGTGACTGCCTGGTTTCCCTAATATGATGCGCTAGCCTTGCACGCTGATCTGGGCACACATTTTGGATGCGCTGATCCTAGTATTGCATCGGGTGAAAGTCTAGTGTGGCCAACCTTGCGTTTAGTGGCAGGCTGACCTGAGCGCCTGTTATTGCATTGGCCTATTAGATAGTAATAGAGCTTTATAGACATGAGAAATTATATTCTTTGTGCTACAGAGAACTAAGTGGACATTTACAAAGAAGGAAGACAAAAAGTCTGTTCTGGATAAGGAGAGGTCGTGCAAGTGATCAGACTGTGGCTGACAGTAGGGCTCTATCTTTAGCTGTATGGGCAGAATGAATGGGTTAGTTGGTCTTTTTCTGCCATCACCTGTATTTTAGGACATGTATGCATCTTGAGAATGGTGTGGAAACATGTATATGCATTTGATCCTTAAGTACCTTTATCTCCTGTCTTCATCTCAGGATCATGCAGCTCCAGGATGAATTGGTCACTCTAAGACTTGAATGTATAAACCTCTGCAGAAAAGGGCAATTCACAACATCACTACTGCACTCTTCTATTCAGATGCCTGCACAGCCTGGCAGCAAAATGCTCCAAACCTCTGCTGCCTCTTGGTTCCGGAAGCCCATGACCCGAGCAGAGCTGATTGCAGTCTCCTCCTCTGAGGATGAGGGGAGCCTGCGATTTGTGTATGAACTGCTAGCGTGGGTGGAAGAGACGCAGGTGAGTGGGCTGCGAGCAGGGATATGAACAGGGCACATTGTTTCTGGCAGACAGGACTGTGCACTGTGGCAGATGGGAAGAGTGATTTGGTGAAATTGCTGGTAGCTGGCGCTGTTATTGAAGTGCAAGAGATGCTGATGTCTTTGCTGGCATTTCAGATGAAGATGGAGCAAGCAGAATGGGGAAGTGATTTGCCAGGTGTGGAGTCTCAGCTCGAGAAACAGCACCTGATCAATACCAGCGTGGAGGAAGTAGGGTCAAGCCTGCAGGAAGCCCGGATATATGAGGTAGAAAGCATTGCACCGTGGGAGCTGCCACAGCTAGATCAGGCGGGTGGCAGACGATGTACCATCGTGGAGCAGAGCAGGAGAGAAATAAATGGCAGATGGTGGGTGAGGTGGTGCTGTAGAACATGGCTGGGGGGGGGCAGGGTGGCAGCGGGTAGGGTGGGTGGGATGGTGCCGTAGAATGTGGCTGGGTGGGGGCGGGTGGCAGCGGGTAGGGTGGGTGGGATGGTGCCGTAGAATGTGGCTGGGTGGGGGGCAGGGTGGCAGCGGGTAGGGTGGGTGGGATGGTGCCGTAGAATGTGGCTGGGTGGGGGGCAGGGTGGCAGCGGGTAGGGTGGGTGGGATGGTGCCGTAGAATGTGGCTGGGTGGGAGCAGGTGGCAGCGGGTAGGGTGGGTGGGATGGTGCCGTAGAATGTGCCTGGGGGGGGCAGGGTGGCAGCGGGTAGGGTGGGTGGGATGGTGCCGTAGAATGTGGCTGGGTTGGGGGGGGGGGGGGGGGGGCAGGGTTTCACTGTGGGCGTTAAATCTCCCAGATGTTCCATTGGTTGTCTCCACCAACTTTGACATTTCTGTTTTTAAACTGAAATTAATTCCTAATTTACATTTGCTCTCATCACCAGGTGAAAATGTCTCAGACTTTCCGCACTAGCTATAGTGAAACTCTCGGCAAACTGGAGTCTCAGTACTGCAGACTGCTGGTGAGTGATGCTGCAGTTCAGCTAAAGATAAGTAGGCACATTTCCCTTGTAGCATTTATCCAGCTAAAATTGTCTCTGACTCTCCGGCTGCCCTTTCTTACCACAAATGTCAGGAATGGGTGTTGCCTCCCTTCCAGCAGATGGACACCCTCTCTTAACCTGACTAAAGGTGGGGAATTTTGCCTGGGAATGGGCAGACAGAACATCCCTCCTGCCCTGCTCCTTCAGGTTAGCAGAGATACAGACCGATTTGTTCTCTCCCGTGCAGGAAACGGCGCGATTCCGTCTCAGGCACCTTCAGAGTCTCCATGACTTTGTGTCTCCTGCCACAGCAGAACTAATCTGGCTGAATGCAAAGGAAGAGGAGGAGCTGGCTTATGACTGGAGCGACAACAATCCAAACATGGCTGGCAAACAAAAGTATTTCACTGTGAGTAAGCGGAGCCCATGGGCTGCAGAGGCCTGGAGCTCTGGCGTTCGGTCACCACTGCGGGGGGAGTGCTAGATGCCACTTGTTGGGCGTTCAGTCTCATTTTCTGTTTCTCAGGAACTTACTCTCCAGCTAGAAGAAAAGGAAGACCCAATTCAGAGCCTGCAGGAAGAGGCAGAGCTGCTGTCCCTGCAGTGTCACCCAGCCAAACAGACTGTGGAGGTAATGTTGCAGCTACGGGGAGCAGGGTCGTAGCGTTGTCCCGAGTAGTTTTATTGTAGAAATACTTGATTTATTTTTGCTTGCCAGCAGTTAGGACGTGTTTTCTCTGCTGTTTTTGCACCACTTTCCCAGATGGCGTAGTTGATGGCCAAGTCAGTGCATGGAGGCTACTGGAATCCTAGATGCCACCATTACTGATTGGCAGCAGAGAGTTGCGAGAGACTGCTGCATGTGTTGATGGTTGTCTCTGCTCTACAGGCTTATAGTGCTGCTGTGCAGTCCCAGTGGCAGTGGATCAAGCAGCTGTGCCTATGTGTAGAACAACATTTGAAGGAGAACTCTGCTTATTTCCAGGTACGGCTCCCCCATGCATCTTCTCTGCATTCTGTCTAGCATGGTGAGCTTTCCTCTCAGAGATGGAGGGGCTTTTCTATCAAACATGAACGTCCACATTCAACCTTGGCAGGTTACCCTTGCAAGCCTCCCTCTAGCACATCTTTCCTTGGAGAGCTCGCTCTTTCTTGGTTGAAGCAATGCCGCTTGCTCGCTGAGTTGTGATTGCTGATTAAACAGCACTGAGGTAGCACAGAAAATGTCTTCATGCACGGCTCTCTCAGGACCACGAGCAGTGTAAATGCAGCTATGTCTGAGTGGGAGCAAGCAAGCAAGGAGTGTTTGCATATGAATATGGGATGAAATTGAATCACAGTGTGCTGTGTTTTCAATGTTGCCTCCTGCTTCTTCTCACAGTTTGTGAATGATGTGCGTGAGTCAGAGACGTACCTACACAATCTCCAGGACTCAGTCAAGAGGAAGTATTCATGTGATAAGAGCAGCAGTGTGGCGCAGCTCGAGGACGTTCTTCAGGATTCCATGGTGGGTCTGCAAGAGAAACCACAATCGTGAAAAATTGACCTTTCTTTTTCTCATCTGTGTAGAAGTTTTAATTAAACATTGGATTATTTCCGTAATGCTTTCTTATTTGTGAGCTGAGGATTCTTGGGTGGGTATCTTTTTGGATAGTTTTGTGCCGTCTTCTTCATACACTGCAGAATTTTACAGACATTCAGATGCCTTAAAGATATAAATAATGCACCCATACAAACCTATTTCAGTGGAAAGAAAGCGGTAACAATATGAAGATAGACTAAGGAGTGACATTAGAAAATATTTCTTGATGGAAAGGATGCTAGATGCATGAAACGGGCTCCCTGGGGAGGTAATGAAGGCAAAAGCAATCTCTGAATTGGAGAAAGCCAGGGAGAGGCAGGACCTGAGATTACACGGGAAGGAGAATGGGTGACTAGATGGGCCTGTTGGTCTTTATCTGCTGCTATGATCTGTCTTTGTGTTTATTATCCAGGATTTTACTGCCCAGAACAGGCTGCATTAATCGTGGTTAACCACAGGTCCATTGGGTCCAGCAGCCCATTTCAGACTGTTGTCAATCCAGGTCACAAGTACCCAGCAGGATTCGAAAGAATAGATCCAATCCTTGCTCACAAGCAGGGATCAGCAGTAGCTTTCCCAAGTCTACATTGCTAATAATGATTTATGTGCTTTTTCTCCTGGAACGTATCTAAAACCTTTTCAAACCCAGCTATGCTAGCTGCTTTCATTACCTCCTCTGGCGATAAATTCCATAATTTAATTGTGCAGTGAGAGAAAAAATACTTTCTACGATTTGTTTTAAATGTGCTACTATTTTAGCTTTTTTTTTTTTTTGAGTGAGAGGATAAATAACCATTCACTGTATACTCATTTCATCCTATTCAAGATTTTATAGACCTCTATCATATCCCCTCTATCATCTCTTCTCCAGGCTGTAGAACCCTAACCTCTTCAGCCTTTCTTCATAGGAGGAGCTGTTCCCTGTACCTACCCAGATCAGTCCAGACTTCTGGGTTTATTCATTCCTGCCAGCAGATGGAGACAGAGTCTCACTGACACTGCTTGATAAGCCCTGGTGCCAATTGCAGTTCCCCAGTATTTTTCTCTGTCTCCAGCAGATGGTGGCTGGTGCATAAACCTGAAGTCTTCGGTTACTTTTCTTTTTTTCCTCTTTTGGTGAGCCTCCCAGGGATTGGGTCCCGAGGGGACCCTTTCCCTGTTTGGTGGAGGTGGATAAGCTGGAGGTCGGTGACCTTTTTGTATGCTTGATTCTTCTTGATGTAAATCTGGTGGTCCAGATCCCTCCCCTCCATGAGGCTGTCCAGGTGGCTTTCAGCTCCTTTAGGGACTTTTCCCAGAGCTGGACAGCTCCCTTCAGCCTTAGGCGAGGAGTGCCCCTGCTGTGAGAAGCAGCTGAGTGCTAAGGCTCTGGGGCTCCCCCCATCCCCTCTTTTCTCTGGACTCTTTGCCGTTTTGTTTTTTCTCTTTCTCTGTTGCGAGGAGGGTTTTCTTCTCCTGCCTTGGGGGAGTGGTTCGCTGCTCGGCTTGCGGTGCGGTCCCGGGTGTCTCAGCCGTGCCGGCCTTTGCTCTGTGTGCGTCTCGGGGGGGGGGGGGAGGGCTCTCCCTCCTTCCGATGGTTGCTAAGCATCGGGAGCAGCAGCCATTTTGGATACGGATTCGCACGTGCCACCATGTTGGGAGGGGGATCTCCCCCCGTGGCTCTCCTCTGTCCACCCGTGTCCCCTAGAGAGGCAGGGGGCAGTGGGGTCTAGTAGACAAGAGGTGCTAGCTCCGGGGCCTGTGGGGGATCAGGCCTCTTCCTTGCCTGCAGCTTCTTGCCCTTCTTCCCCCGATTTTATACTTCTGCTTCACCAGGGTTATCTGGCTCAGCAGGAGGGTAGGGGATGCCCGCAGATTAGTCTGGCATCTCGTGGCCTTCGGATTCTGTAGCAGGGACTCGAGACCCTGGGGGGTTCAGCTTTTGTGGGATAGCTTCCGTCCCTCTAAAGTTTGCAGTTGTGATGTTTAGACACAAGGCGTGCCTTTTTGCAGCAGCTTACAATTGTCAGATCATCTTTTTGTGTTATGGAGTAGTGCAAAAAAGGGGTCATAAATTTTCAAAAGCCACAGTTGCGCGGTGGTTGAAAGAAGCTGCATCTGTCGGGTCACCCTGTCCTGGAGGGGTTAAGGGCTCATTCTACCTGGGCCGAGTTTCAGCAAGTTTTGCCTCGAGATTTGCAGGGCGGCTGATTGGAAGTCGTTGCACACTTTTTTGCCAGACATTACCGGTTGGATGTTCAGGCTCAGGATCCCATGGGCTTTGGTGAACGTGTACTTCGAGTGGGACTCTCACGGCCCCACCCCGTTGAGGGAAGCTTTGGTTCATCCCACGAGTTTGGACTGATCTGGGTGCGTACAGGGAAGGAAAATTGGTTCTTACCTGCTAATTTTCGTTCCTGTAGTACCACGGATCAGACCAGACTCCCACCCATTGGAGGACAGGGAGAACTGGAGAGTCCGCTCGATCTCTTGTGATTAACCTGAAGAATGGGACATTCTTCAGGTTAGTCCTATGTGGTTTGGTTTTGTTTTGTTTTGAGTGAGCAAGATTATTTAGTAAAGGTTTACACCTCCCACTGCTTGTTCAGGGGATATTAATTGTATTGGTTTTTCTTCCTATATTGGCTTGGGTACATATCAGTATTGAAGGACTGCAGGTGGTGCCTCATGTTATGTGGCAGTCTCAGTAAAACTTTCTCTGTCTCCGCCTGCTGGAGGGGGAGGCAAAACCTGGGAGCTGGACTGATCTCTGGTACTACAGGAGCAAAAATTAGCAGGTAAGAACCAATTTTCCTTTCTGCTCTGCACCCGTTGTTAGGAAGTGGGGCTCTCCTGTGGATGCAGAGCATATGCTTATATTAAGTCCCATGATGATCATGTGTTTAGTGTGTCACGCATGTGAGCGTCATCTCTCAGACGTGTCCTGATAGTAAAAAGATCATGGAAGCCACTCTGAAATAGATACCAGCATGGCATCTGGTATGGATACGTATTCTGACTTCTTTCATTTCATTTCCTTTTAGGATGAAAAGGAGCAGCTCATTCAATGCAAGAGTTCACTTGCCAGTCTTGTTGGCAGGTCAAAGGCCATTATCCAACTAAAACCAAGAAATGCAGACTATGTCCTGAATGGCACCATGCCCATCAAAGCTATATGTGACTATCGTCAGATAGAGGTAGGGTTATGTCCAGCAAAGCATACTGAGTTCAGGACAGTTTATGTGGAATGACGCTGGAGCAGTGGGTCAATGGTTTGGGGAGAATGTAGGCTAATGTGTCATTGGGGAGATTGGCTTGGCAGTAGTGTGTACGGTAACAGCATTGGGAAAGTGGCTCAGCATTAGCGTATAGAGTAACAGGATGATGGGACAGTGACTCTGAAGTGGGGTCATAGGGGCAGTGGCTTGGCAGTAGTGTGTAGGGTAACAGCATTGGGAAAGTGGCTCAGCATTAGCGTATAGAGTAACAGGATGATGGGACAGTGACTCTGAAGTGGGGTCATAGGGGCAGTGGCTTGGCAGTAGTGTGTAGGGTAACAGCATTGGGAAAGTGGCTCAGCATTAGCGTATAGAGTAACAGGATGATGGGACAGTGACTCTGAAGTGGGGTCATAGGGGCAGTGGCTTGGCAGTAGTGTGTAGGGTAACAGCATTGGGAAAGTGGCTCAGCATTAGCGTATAGAGTAACAGGATGATGGGACAGTGACTCTGAAGTGGGGTCATAGGGGCAGTGGCTTGGCAGTAGTGTGTAGGGTAACAGCATTGGGAAAGTGGCTCAGCATTAGCGTATAGAGTAACAGGATGATGGGACAGTGACTCTGAAGTGGGGTCATAGGGGCAGTGGCTTGGCAGTAGTGTGTAGGGTAACAGCATTGGGAAAGTGGCTCAGCATTAGCGTATAGAGTAACAGGATGATGGGACAGTGACTCTGAAGTGGGGTCATAGGGGCAGTGGCTTGGCAGTAGTGTGTAGGGTAACAGCATTGGGAAAGTGGCTCAGCATTAGCGTATAGAGTAACAGGATGATGGGACAGTGACTCTGAAGTGGGGTAATAGGGGCAGTGGCTTGGGGTGGTGGGCGAGTGGTTCGGTAGAAGATGTAGACTAATGTTGGGGCAATGGGACCGTGGAGATGAGCAGTTGTGCAGATGGACAGTCTTTTTCTGCTTCTATAAAGCATGTCAAGTAATTGCATATTTAGTGCTCCTAGTGCTGAAAACTAAGTGAAACTGCTAGATTGAGATTAATTTCTCTTTTCTGATAGATCACGCTCTGTAAGAATGAGGAGTGTGTACTGGAAGATAATTCCCAAAGGACAAAGTGGAAGGTGATCAGCCCATCAGGAAATGAGGCAATGGTGCCATCTGTGTGCTTCCTGATTCCTGCACCTAACCAGGAAGCAATTGACATGGCCAACAGGTACCTTCCATTCCTCTTCTCTTCATATGGATCCTCAGGAGACGCCTCCAGACAGCCTCCTGCCTAGCTGACACTGTGCTATCTCGTCACTGACCTGATGAAGGGAGCAGTCCCAGACATATTGAGAGAGTCTGTTAGAAAGGTGTCCCCTACAGCTTGTTTGACCCTGAAGCTGGGCTGTAGGAATAACAGTGGTGGTATAATTATTTGGCACAGCAGTTTGAAATTTTAAATATTTTTCTTCTGCTCCTTTTCTGACATTTTCCTGTTTTTAGGGTTGAGCAGTTGTACCAGAAGGTGATGTCTCTGTGGCACCAGCTCCATGTGAATACTAAAAGCCTCATTTCTTGGAACTATCTACAAAAGGATATCCTACTGGTGCAAGGGTGGAGCATGGAAAAGGTACAGTGTCTGCTTCACCTTTCAGAAAGGCAAATAATGCATGAGTGCAAAAGCTCCAACTCCAATCCTAAACTTGAAGCTGACTGAAAATAACTTTTTTCCACTTGTCTTATTTCATGCAGATTGATAGTTTAAAATAAATGATTTATCATATTGCAGAAGTGAAAGCCCGGTTTCTGTAAAGGGTAGTCGTGTCTCTCTGGTCTGTTGGAACTCAGTAAGCAGAGGGATAAGAGGGATCCAGGTGGTGTAATATACTTCAGTTTTGAAAACTCAGCTAAAGCTTTTAATGAACCAAAGTTGTCATGCGATCAGAGGAAAAATCCTTTCCTGTTCATACCCAGATCAGTTCCGTGGGTGAGGGCACACATGCGACCACTTCAGTGCTCCCTGCTGTCACCTTGGAACCCGCTGTCTCAAGACTATTCGATTCACCTCCTCCTACCGATGGAAGTGTGTTCTCTGCTCCAGTGGTGGCTGCAGGAAGCTCACCTGGGCAAGGGTGTAACCTGTCCCCACCGAACTGGCTGATCCTTACGACACACACGAGCCACTGGGGCTGGGGAGCTCACTGTCAGGAACTGACGGCCCAAGGGCATTGGACCAAGGAAGAGGCACACTGGAACATAAACTGCCTGGAAGGCTGACAGTCAAATTGGCATGTCTGCATACTCCAGGGTCAGGCGGCCGCATAATGTCGGTCAATGCAACAGTGCTACATCGGCCGCCAGGGGGAACCAAGAGTCAGCAAGTGTCACAGGAGATAGATCTCCTTATGGAAAGAGATGATTTCGACCTCCCACACTGCAGGAAAAGACGACGTCAGAGCAGACTTTCTAAGCAGAGAAACTCTGGATCCAGGAGAATGGGCGTTGTTGGCCAAAGCTTTTCAGCTGGTGGTAGATCGCTGGGGCCTCCTGTCCATCGACCTGCTGGCCGCATCTCACAATGTGAAGGTTCCCTAATACTTCAGTTGCAGAAGAGATCAATGGTCCCTGGGGATCGATGCTCTCGTTCAGAGCTGGCCAGAAGAGGACTTACTATATACCTCCCCTCCGTGGCCCCTGCTGTGCAAGGTCATTCGCAGGATCGAGCACCACAGGGGATTAGTCCTACTAGTAGCTCCAGATTGGCCCAGGCATCCATAGTATGTGGACATGCGGAGACTCCTTGTGGAAGAGACCCCCTGTGCCTTCCTCTGCATGGGGACCTGCTTTAGCAAGGACCAGTCCTTCAAGAGGATCCGACTCAATTCTGTCTTACGGTGTGGCCCTTGAGAGGGCTCGCCTGATGAAGCGTGGATATTTGGCGGCAGTAATTACCACCTTGCTCCATGCGCAGAAGTTTTCTACGTCCTTAACGTATGTACGGGTCTGGAGAGTATTTGAGGCCTGGTGCGAGGAATGCTCCCCTCCGGTCAAAATCCCACTGGTTCTGGAATTTTTACTGGATGGCTTGAATAAAGGATTGACCCTTAATTCCTTGAAGGTCCAGGTAGTAGCTCTTTCCTGTTTCAGGGGTGAGGTGAACGGAACCACGCCAGTTGGCTCATCCGGACATGGCCCGTTTTCTGAAAGGGGTATCTTTACCTTGTATTGGAGTTTTTGGCAGGACCCTCCTTTCGGCCGCTGCGCAGTCCTTCCTTGCGCTTGTTAATTCTGAAAACTGTGTTCCTGGTGGTGATATGCTCAGTTTGTCGCATCTCTGAACTTCAAGGATTGTCGTGTCTGGAACAGTTTCTTTGGATGACTCCAGGAGCGTTACAACTTTGTACTGTTCTATCCTTCTTGCCCAAGGTAGTCTCAGAGTTTCATTTGAATCAGTCCGTTTCATTGTCATTCCTAGATAAGCACAAGGACATGGAAGAATACTGCCTCTTCCACCATTTAAACATCAGTAGGCTTTTGGTGCGGCATCTGGAAGTGTCTTAACTGGTCCACAAGCCAGACCGCTTGTTTGTTCTTCATGATGGAAGGAGGTGGGGTGAACCAGCTTTGCGGGCTACCATAGCTCGCTGGATCAAGGAAGTGGTCACGGGAGCCTATGTAGAGGTAGGGAAACCATTACCCTTTCAGGTTAAAGCTCAGGCAGTCTCCTGGGCAGTGGCTAGACTATTGTCTCCCGTCAATATCTGCCGAGGGTGACTTGGTGGTCCTTACACACCTTCTCCACGTTCTATCGCCTGGACATTCAGGCCTGAGAGGTCGCAGCCTTTGCAAGATTCAGCATTTGAGTACAGTTCTGGTTGTCCGTTTTTAGTCAAATTGGTTTTAATCAAGTTTTTCAATAGTATGAACAATGGCTTTTGAAGAGAATACTGGAAGGCTGAGTTCACTGCAGGGGTTTATCTAGGGTGACATCAGCTTTGAAACCTGATTCTGGATAGAGGTAAGATGGCGGCATAGACTGAGGACGTGGTCTGTGTTACTCCTTGCTTTTCCTGATTGAGAAGAGTTTCTGTAACAAATGCCTCCAAAGAGGGAAGGGTAAGGTGAGGGTTTATCCTTCCCTACCTTTACCCTCGCCAATTCAGCAAGAAATAATTCTGTACATGACCTCACCTGCACAAAAACTTCCAGGAATCGAGGATCCTGATGCACCGGGCAGCTTGAGTCGGGAGAGGAGGCTTCACTGAGTCCCAATCATAGCCTGCCACTCGCGCAGAGAATGAGCGATGGGAGCGCAGAGATCATCATTTCTGGTCCAGAGGTGGGGGCTTTGCAGGCCCGCGAAGAGGGACTGGAAACGGAGGCAGCTGGCCCGAGACCAGAGGTGGAGAGTGGTGAACTGGCTTCAGTAAACCCCAGGTGTGGGGGTGAGGAACAGGCTGCCGGTGGTGAGTCCCTGGGAATCCTAGCATGATCTGCAGTGGTCACACTAGATACGCTATGGGATTTAATGGCTGGAATGGCGAGCAACATTAAGGGCTTAAACGAAAAACTGGATTTTATAAGTGGTAAAAATCAGCAAGATATCCTTCAAGTTCAGAAACAAAGAATTCTGTGGACGGAGTTAAAATACTTGAAGAAAAAGAATCAGGAGTTTAATGCTGCTGTGGTTAAAGACAGAGAACTTTTATCTGGACAGATAGAGACTCTCGAAAATAATGCTAAGCGTTTGAATTTACGTTTCCTTAACTTCTCCAGAGTGGTTGGGGAAGTACCTTTAGAAACTTTTAAGAAGTTTCTTTTAGAAATGCTAGGCTTTATCGAAGTTGAACTACCAGTGATTAATTCATGTTGTTTTTTTACCAAAATCAAAAAATGCAAATTTAAATAGATCTGAAATGCCTTTTCAGGGAGATCTTACGAATTTTCTTTACTGGTAACTTTTTCTAGTCCTCTGGACTTAGTCATGAAAAAATATTCCAGCAAGTACCCTATCACATTTTTTTGGTAAACCTGTTAAGATCTTCCCCGATCTAGCTTTAACCACACAGAACCGACGAAAGAGATTTGTAGCCCTTCGTCAGGAAGTAATATCATTGGATTTCTCTCTTGTTTACCGTTTTCCGTGTAGGTGTTTGATAAGAAAACAGGAGGATCTCTTTATTTTTTTCATACCTGAACAATTAGAGTTTTGTGGAACAAATGAAACGAGCCTCTTCTTCCCCAGCATCTAGTTAAGAATTAAAGAATTGTGCAGGTGTTCTATGTTAAGTCTCCTTCATATTAAAATATGTAATGGATATGTATCTCCCTAAAAATTTGTCTCATCTCGAAATTACTATATTATTGACTGTATAATTATAGTGGTAATGACATAATGATGTGATCAGTGTTCATTTGTTTGTGTTTAGTAGTATTAATATTGCTAAAATGTCAAGGCCATGTATTACTGTTACAAACTGATGTTTGTTTGTATATGAAAACGATAAATAATTAAAAAAAAAAGAAAAGAAAAGAAACCTGATTCTGTCTCCATCTGCTGGCAGGGGAGCATATAACCTATTGTTCCCTGTACGTATCCAGATCAGTCCAGACCATGGGTTATTGCCTCCCTTCCAGCAGATGGAGACAGAGAGAAACTTTCAGGGTGCCCTCGGATAACCAGTCGCACCCCCTGCATCCCTTCAGTATTCTCCTGTCTCCAGCAGATGAAAGAAGGTAGAACCTGCGGTCCCGCTTTAACAACCATTTAAATTTGGGGGTTGGAATTTTTGGGGAAGGGTTTGGATCCCTATTTTTTCCCTCATATTTCGTTATAGTAAATTCTTTTTTTTTTTTATATAACAACAAATAGAAATTTGTAAGGTTCTTTGAGGGAAGTTTTGTTTCCCTACCTTTCTCTTTCTGGTCTATTGGGCCATATTATTAACTCTGTGAAAGTCCCGGAGAGGAAGAAAGTTTGCAGCTTCTCCTGTTGTTAAGTTCAGGTAGGTGTTGCTCGCAGGGGTGTAAGCTGGTGGTCAAGCCTCTCTCCCTGCATTGCAACTGGCTGTCCGGAGAAGTTTTTGCCTCTGGGCAGTACTGGCTGAGGCGCGGCTTTCCTCAGCCAGTCCCTGTCTGTTGCTATACAGGCAGTTGCGGCTAGTGTTTGGGAGCAGAGGATAGTTCGTCTTGCCTGCTCCAGCCAGGTTTCGGGGGGAGTGCGATTGCGAGCCCGCCTCGTTGCTCGATCCCATGCTGCGCTCTGTGCGATGCTCTGCCTGCGGGGAGCCCGGGACAAGGCTCTTCCGCGAAGGGATTTGCTCTTGGTGCCTCCCTGGTGGGGAGGGCTGCTCGAGGGCGGCAGGCCTCGCGGACGCATCGTCCGTCAGGGGGGTCGGCCCTGTTCCCGCCAAGTGTGGGAACGGCGGCCATTTTGAATTCGGAAGATGAGACTAGATCGCAGCCAAATGGCAGCCCGCATGGGGATTCGTTTCCTGCTCCCCCCGTATTAACTCCGGAGGACCTCCCCGCGCGCGCGCGGGGGGGGGGGGGGGGGGGGGGGGCGGGCGGCGGCAGTTCCGGGGCCCATTCCGGCTGCGCCTCCCTCGGGACCCCCTCCCCCACCAGCTTTTACTACGGATTTCGTGCTTCTTATGCGCAAGGTATATTTAGCACGCATGAGTCACCAGGATACCTCTCCTCTGGCTCCCCCTCCTCCTAAGGTGAGTCAGGTGGATATTGGAGCCCCTCAGGGGACTTCCCGGGTCCGGGTAGTATCCCACTCTGGCCCACAGGAGTTCTCCGCGGCGGATCCAGATCAGGATCAAGAGGATACCGCTTCAAACGCGCAGCGGGAAGGGGATGATCCCCGAGTTTTGCACCTCTTTCAGAGGGAGGAGCTGGAGCACCTTATCCCTCATGTCCTTTCCAAGTTGGATATCAAGGCGCCTCCGGATCCTTCGGGAGACAGTTCCGGAGCTTGTAAGGGAGATTCAGTACTAGCGGGGTTGCGTCCACCAGCAAAGACCTTTCCTCTTCATGAAGTGTCAGCTATGAACACCAAGTAATAAGTTATTAGTAATGATTTTCAAGTAACCGGACTTGAGACGCTAATTCTAGATAATTGGGCTCGCTGAACTGTTAAGAGTGTTCCATTTATTTATTTTGAGTTTGTCTGTTTATCATTTTAGTCATGAATGTACCCTTTTAGAGTTTTATATGATTTTATTTGCTTTTATCTTTCTCTTTAACAGCGAATTTATTTCATACTTTTAATAGTTAGCCGTTACTATTTTATGATATATTGTATTTCATATCTGTGTTCGATCTTTGTAAACCGTTGTGAAGGCATGTCTGATGTAACGGAATATAAATGATAATAAACTAAACTAAGGCTCCTACAACTGTTATCCAAGGAATGGGACGCCCCTGAGTCCGGTCTATGAGTTGGGAGAGCCATGGACAAGCTCTGTCTTCTCCCGGAGGATGTCCTGGAGCTTCTTAAAGTACCAAAGGTGGATTCTTCAGTGATGGCGGTCACAAAAAGGACCACCATACCAGTCACTGGTGGAGCCGCCTTAAAAGACCTTCAGGACCGCAAGTTGGAAGTCTACCTCAAGCGGGTCTTTGAGGTGTCCGCCTTGGGAGTCCGGGCCGCAGTGTGCAGTTCCCTCATGCAGAGGGCAGGTTTGAGATGGGTCCAACAGCTGCTTGGTGCTCAGGACCTCCCACCAGATGAAGCCCAACAAGCGGAGCGCCTTGAGGCGGTGATAGCCTATGGAGCAGACGCGCTGTACGATCTCTTGAGAGTCCTGGCTTGATCAATGGTCTCCGTAGTCTCGGCTCGGCACCTACTGTGGCTTCGGAATTGGTCAGCAGATTCTTCTTCCAAGTCTAGATTGGGTTCTCCTTCCCTTTAAAGGAAAGTTTGTTTGGTGTGGATTTGGACCAGATCATCAAGTCCCTGGGAGAGAATAAGGTGCATAAACTCCCTGAGGATCGACCACGGAATTCCCGATCTTTCAACACTTCAAGAAATCGATTTCGTGGGCAGAGGCGTTTTTGACAATAATAACATGCCATTCTGGGTCAGACCAAGGGTCCATCAAGCCCAGCATCCTGTTTTCAACAGTGGCTAATCCAGGCCATAAGAACCTGGCAAGTACCCAAAAACTAAGTCTATTCCATGTTACCGTTGCTGGTAATAGCGGTGGTTATTATCCAAGTCAACTTAATTAATAGCAGGTAATGGACTTCTCATCCAAGAACTTATCCAATCCTTTTTTAAACACAGCTATACTAACTGCATTAACCACATCCTCTGGCAACAAATTCCAGAGTTTAATTGTGCGTTGAGTGAAAAAGAACTTTCTCCGATTAGTTTTAAATGTGCCACATGCTAACTTCATGGAGTGCCCCCTAGACTTTCTATTATCCGAAAAAGTAAAAAAACGATTCACATCTACCCGTTCTAGACCTCTCATGATTTTAAACACCTCTATCATATCCCCCCTCAGCCGTCTCTTCTCCAAGCTGAAAAGTCCTAACCTCTTTAGTCTTTCCTCATAGGGGAACTGTTCCATTCCCTTTATCATTTTGGTAGCCCTTCTCTGTACCTTCTCTATCGCAATTATATCTTTTTTGAGATGCGGTGACCAGAATTGTACACAATATTCAAGGTGCAGTCTCACCATGGAGCGATACAGAGGCATTATGACATTTTCCGTTTTATTCACCATTCCCTTTCTAATAATTCCCAACATTGTTTGCTTTTTTGACTGCCGCAGCACACTGAACCGACGATTTCAATGTGTTATCCACTATGACGCCTAGATCTCTTTCTTGGGTAGTAGCACCTAATATGGAACCTAACATTGTGTAACTATAACATAGGTTATTTTTCCCTATATGCATCACCTTGCACTTGTCCACATTAAATTTCATCTGCCATTTAGATGCCCAATTTTCCAGCCTCACAAGGTCTTCCTGCAATTTATCACAATCTGCTTGTGATTTAACTACTCTGAACAATTTTGTATCATCTGCAAATTTGATAACCTCACTCGTATTTCTTTCCAGATCATTTATAAATATATTGAAACGTACAGGTCCCAATACAGATCCCTGAGGCACTCTGCTGCCCACTCCCTTCCACTGAGAAAATTGTCCATTTAATCCTACTCTCTGTTTCCTGTCTTTTAGCCAGTTTGTAATCCACGAAAGGACATCACCACCTATCCCATGACTTTTTACTTTTCCTAGAAGCCTCTCATGAGGAACTTTGTCAAATGCCTTCTGAAAATCCAAATACACTACATCTACCGGGTCACCTTTATCCACATATTTATTAACTCCTTCAAAAAAAGTGATGCAGATTTGTGAGGCAAGACTTGCCTTGGGTAAAGCCATGTTGACTTTGTTCCATTAAACCATGTCTTTCTATATGTTCTGTGATTTTGATGTTTAGAATACTTTCCACTATTTTTCCTGGCACTGAAGTCAGGCTTAACCGGTCTGTAACTTCCCAGATCTCCTCTGGAGCCCTTTTTAAATATGGGGGTTACATTAGCTATCCTCCAGTCTTCAGGTACAATGGATGATTTTAATGATAGGTTACAAATTTTTACTAATAGGTCTGAAATTTCATTTTTTAGTTCCTTCAGAACTCTGGGGTGTATACCATCCGGTCCAGGTGATTTACTACTCTTCAGTTTGTCAATCAGGTCTACCACATCTTCTAGGTTCACCGTGATTTGGTTCAGTCCATCTGAATTATTACCCATGAAAACCTTCTCCAGTACGGGTACCTCCCCAACATCCTCTTCAGTAAACACCAAAGCAAAGAAATCATTTAATCTTTCCGCGATGGCCTTATCTTTTCTAAGTGCCCCTTTAACCCCCCGGTCCAACTGACTCCCTCACAGGCTTTCTGCTTCGGATATATTTAAAAACGTTTTTACTGGGAGTTTTTGCCTCTATGGCCAGATTCTTTTCAAATCAAGACCAGTGTCCCAGAAGCCTTCGTCCTCAAGGTCTCAAGCTTGGTCTCAGTCCTTTCGGGGATGCAGACCATCCCGGGAGGGTTCCTCTCAGAGCCCTGCTTCAAAATCTGCCCAATGAAGGGTCGCCAACCTGCTCCCCGGTTCTCAGGGTGGGGGGACGCCTCTCCCTGTTTTACGAGGAGTGGGTCAAGATCACTTCGGATCAATGGGTCCTGGATATTCTAAAACACGGTTACATTTTAGAATTTGCTCGACCCCCTAAAAGACAGGTTCCTCTTCTCGCCTTGTGAAACACTGCAGAAGCAACAGATTGTGCGTCAGACCCTCGACAGACTCCTCGATCTCGGGGCTATACTACCATTCCTGCCAGAGGAACATGGGTCAGGCCATTTTTCTGTTACTTCGTGGTTCCCAAAAAGGACAATGCTTTCCGTCCGATTCTGGACCTAAAGACTGTCAACAAGGCTCTCCGGGTGCTTCACTTTCGAATGGAAACCCTGCATTCTGTCATAGCGGCAGTTCGCAAAGGGGAATTCCTAGCATCATTGGATCTTACAGAGGCTTATCTCCACATCCCCATCCACCGGGCACATCAGCGGTTCCTTTGATTCAAGATCCTGGGACAGCATTTTCAGTTTCAAGCTCTGCCATTTGGTCTGGCGACCCCTCCCCGGACCTTCACCAAAGTGATGGTGGTGATAGCAGTGGCACTCCGGAGGGAAGGAATCTTGGTCCATCCCTATCTGGACGACTGGCTCATCCGGGCGAAGTCCCGGGACCTCTGTCACCAATCGGTCGACATGGGTGTTAACCCTCCTCAGCTCCCTCAGCTGGGTGGTGAATTTTGCCAAGAGCTGCCGTATCCCCTCACAGACGCTGGATTTCCTGGGGGCACATTTCGATACCCGCCTGGGCTGGGTCTTTCTGCAACAGGATCGGGCACTCAATCTCATGTTCCAAGTACGCCTTTGTGGCCTAACAATTCCCACGGCGTGGGATTATCTGCAGGTCCTGGGTTCAATGGCGTCCTCTATCGACTTAGTACCCTGGGCGTTTGCGCATATGCGCCCGCTACAGAGGGCGTTGCTGTCCAGATGGAAGCCGGTGTCTCAGGAATTTTAAGCCCCCTTGCCTCTGTTGGATTTCGCCTCGAACAGCCTGGAGTGGTGGCTCGACCTCACTCATTTGCTTCAGGGGGTGGACTTGGAGATGCCACAATGGGTGATTAGTGACCACGGATGCCAGCCTTGCTGGATGGGGGGCTGTGTGCCAGTCTGTCAGCCCAGGGGCTATGGACTACAGAGCAGGCGAAATGGCCGATCAATCGCCTAGAAACCAGGGCAGTTCGTCTAGCGTTGAAAAGATTTTTCCCAATGGTGCACAACAGAGCGGTGCGGATCCTGTCCGACAACGCCACCACGGTGGCGTATATCAATCGTCAAGGGGGGACGAGGAGTCGTCACGTCTCTCAGGAGACAGACAAGCTCATGAGCTGGGTGGAGCAGTACCTATCCCGCCTGGCGGCGTCTCACATCACCGGAGTGGACAATGTTCAGGCGGACTTCTTAAGCCGTCAACGCATAGAGCCCGGAGAGTGGGAACTATCAGAAGAAGCAATGACGCTACTTGTCCGCAGATGGGGAGCTCCCCATCTTGATTTAATGGCGACTCAACGCAATGCGAAGGCCCTGCGCTTCTTCAGCCGCAGACGGGAACACGGAGCGGAAGGGGTGGATGCTCTGGTTCTTCCTTGGCCTCCCGATATTCTGCTGTATGTGTTTCCCCCATAGCCCCTAATAGGCAAGGTACTACGACGGGTAGCGGCCCATCGCGGTGTGGTGATCCTGGTAGCGCCGGAGTGGTCACGACGCCCATGGTTTGCAGATCTCATCAATCTCGTTGTGGACGGTCCAGTTCGTCTGGGTCACCTTCAATACCTTCTGCGTCGGGGTCCCATATTTTTCGACCAGGTAGATCGCTTTTGTCTTGTGGCCTGGCTTTTGAGAGGCGACAACTGAGAAGACAAGGTTATCCAGAAGCAGGAATCTCTACCCTCCTTTGGGCCAGAAAAACATCCACCTCACTTATGTCTGGGTGTGGAAAGTTTTTTTGATACCTGGTGTTCTGAGGAGGTGGTTATTCCTTGTCATGCTTTTGTGGCGCAAATCCTATCCTTCCTACAGAAGGGCCTCACACTGGGATTGGCGTATAATTCTCTACGAGTACAAGTTGCGGCCCTCTGGTCCCTTGTCTGACGTCGAGATGGGGCTCCCCTGGCCTCACATTCAGACTTGGTGCGATTCTTGAGAGGGGTGAAGCACCTGAGACCGCCCGTTCGAAGTCTGTGTCCTTCATGGAATCTCTATTTAGTTCTTCGAGCTCTGTGTGGCCCTCCTTTTGAGCCCATGCGGGTGGCTACCCTCAAGGATTTAACCTTAAAGATGGTTTTTCTCGTGGCTATCTCTTCAACCTGCAGGATCTCAGAACTCCAAGCTCTATACTGCAGAGAGCCGTACCTCCGTTTCACGGATTCAGGGGTGACTTTGTCCACGGTGCCATCTTTTCTCCCGAAAGTGGTGTCAGCTTTCCATCTTAATCAGTTGGTGGAGTTGCCAGCTTCCCGGAGGCCGAGTCCAGGGAGCTCCGTCGACTTGATGTTAAACACATTATTCTACGTTACCTAGAGGTCACCAATGACTTCCGTTTGTCAGACCATCTGTTTGTTCTTTGGAGTGGTCCTAAACGAGGAAGCCAGGCCTTGAAGACAACTATCGCTCGTTGGGTAAAAGAAGCAATATTGTCGGCATACATTGGCGCTGGCAAGTGTCCTCCGGTTGGAGTGAAAGCACACTCACTTCGTTCACAAGTGACTTCCTGGGCGGAAAGCCAAGTGGTATCGTCTCAGGAGATATGCAGAGCAACAACGTGGAAATCTTTACACACGTTTGCGCGTCATTATCGTTTGAATTTGTAACCTCCCGGTCTGGGCTCATTTGGCAACCAAGTTATTCGAGCAGGGCTATCCGGGGCCCGCCCTGTTTAGGAAAGCTTTGGTACGTCCCATGGTCTGGACTGATCCGGGTATGTACAGGGAAAAGAAAAGTATTCCTTACCTGCTAATTTTCGTTCCTGTAGTATTCCAGATCAGTCCAGACGCCCACCCAGGGTTCTCCGGTCCGGCATGGAAAATATGGTTAGCCAGCTCGAAGTTGCAACGCTGAATATGCGAAGTTTCTCGATTCTTCGGGTTACTTTGTCTACAAGCAATTTCAATTCTGTATAAAGTTACTCTGCAATTTTGAAATCTGTTTTGATCCATTCATCAGTTGTTCTTGCTTTGTTATTCTTAATACTGAAGGGATGCAGGGGGTGCGACTGGTTATCAGAGGGCACCCTGGAAGTTTTTCTCTGTCTCCATCTGCTAGAAGGGAGGCATAACCCACTGTCTGGACTGATCCGGAATACTACAGGAACGAAAATTAGCAGGTAAAGAATAATTTTCTTATCCTGAGTCCATCTGTCTACACTAAGGGAAACGAAATTATCAGTTAAGTAATTTCTCCAATAAACCACATCTACTGGCTCACCTTTATCCACCTTTAACCCCTTCAAAAAAATGAAGCAGATTTGTAAAAATTGAGAAACCTACACTAATCATTAAAACCAAGAGAACACCCAAATCCAAAATTAAGATGCTAATCTAGAACAAAATGATCACCAGCATTATTTTCTTTGTAATGTGTTATCAGCAAACAGAAATGTCTTAGGAGACCGTGGGAGTAAGAGTTTTAGCTTTGCTAGATGTAGAGGCAGGGTGGATTATTACAAACCTTGGTGGGAAGATATGGAAGGTGAGAAGGCTCGTTTTCCGAGCAAGCTTGGGATTGGTGTGGAGGGCAGTGGTAGGAAAAAGATTGAAAGTACAAGACTCTGATGGGGGGGGAGATCTATAAACAAAAGGAAGGAAACAAATCTCCCAAGAAGGAATATTTTATAATCTGAGAGAATAAAATAATTCACAATTACAAAACTTTTTTTTTAATCTTAATCAAAAAGATGTAACCTACTTCAGTCTACATGAAAATATATATCTATCACTGGAACAAGATATAAGGCCATGGGTATGGATAAGTAGCGCATATGAATATGTATAGGAAGAAGATATCCATAGGATATAAATGTGGTGATGTGTTAAAATGCATATTTGTGATGGGATATGATGATTTTTTGTAGTACAATTGTGCATGTTTTTAACTAATGTGGAATATGTCCATTTGTGAGTGGGTAAGTTAATGCACCATTTTATATGATGTAATATATTTTTACATAGGAATTTATTTTATTAGATGAATGAAAAGTAGTTCTAGCGATTACTGTATATATATGTTTTGATGTATATTGTGAAGTAGGTTACATTATTTTGAATAAGGTTAAAAAAAAAAGTTTTGTAATTGTGAATTGAGTTGGGAATTTGCATTCTTATCTACTCAAAAAGACAATTTCAACTGGGCAGATTATCGGCCAACTTATTATTTTTTTTTTAATGTTGGCATTTACTATGTTGCTGCTGTTAGGAATTGAGAAAAGAATCACAAAATAAAAGAAATCCATGTGTACAGAAGCTTGTTCAATTAATGATAGATGCCTTCTGGGAAAGCTGAATTAAGGAGCTGCCAAAGCTCTTTACCTATGCGAAGATTCCTTTCCTTGAGTACATTGTGGATAGAGTGTAGAGATGGTGTAAAAGACTTAGATTTTTCTGCCCTAGCTCAGATCCTTGGCGCTTGGAGAGCACCGTCAGGTCATGAAGAATCTCCAGTCTCACTATGATGACTTTCTGGAGGACAGCCGTGACTCCCAGCTCTTTTCAGTAGCAGATCGCTTGCACCTGGAGGAGGGCGTGGATTCCTGCAAACAGCACTACCAGCAGCTAGTGAATTCCATGGAGACTGGTAAATGCTGAAAGAGGGATTTGTGAGGTTTGATGCAGGGTTGCCCTGTGTTTTCGATATCAAACATACTGGGTATAACTACAAGTGTGGAGCTCCTCCCCCACACAGGGAGGAGGAGGGGCTACTGCTGCTAGGCCCTGTGGTTGGGAGGGGGCCCCACTGCTCTGTCTTGCAAAACTTTAAATACCATGGAAAAATGTTTTGTGTTACAGAAGACAAAGATGAATCGCTGGCCAGGACGTATATTTCAGAGCTTTTGAACATCCGTCTACACCTGGAGCAGTGTGAAGAGAAGCTGGCAAGGAGAATGCAGGCCCTGAGCAGCACAGAGAGTGATGTAGTGGAAAGGAATACCCTACGTGTGACAGAGCAGGAGGTGAGCGTGCGGGAAGGACACCCTATGTCTGACAGAGCAGGAGGTGAGCGTGCGGGAAGGACACCCTATGTCTGACAGAGCAGGAGGTGAGCGTGCAGGAAGGACATCCTATGTCTGACAGAGCAGGAGGTGAGCATGTGGGAAGGACACCCTACGTGTGACAGAGCAGGAGGTGAGCGTGCGGGAAGGACACCCTACGTCTGACAGAGCAGGAGGTGAGTGTGTGGGAAGGACACCCTATGTCTGACAGAGGAGGAGGTGAGCGTGCGGGAAGGACACCCTATGTCTGACAGAGCAGGAGGTGAGCGTGCGGGAAGGACACCCTACGTCTGACAGAGCAGGAGGTGAGCGTGCGGGAAGGACACCCTACGTCTGACAGAGCAGGAGGTGAGCGTGCGGGAAGGACACCCTACGTCTGACAGAGCAGGAGGTGAGCGTGCGGGAAGGACACCCTACGTCTGACAGAGCAGGAGGTGAGCGTGCGGGAAGGACACCCTACGTCTGACAGAGCAGGAGGTGAGCGTGCGGGAAGGACATCCTACGTCTGTCAGAGGAGGAGGTGAGCGTGCGGGAAGGACACCCTACGTCTGACAGAGCAGGAGGTGAGCGTGCGGGAAGGACACCCTATGTCTGACAGAGCAGGAGGTGAGCAGGAAGACTCTAGTCCTTGTGGTGTTTTCAGGATATCTCTAAGGTTCCTATTCATACCCCAGATCAGTTCAGGTGTAGAGGGTTTTTCATCCCTACCAGCAGCTAAAGACAGAGAATAAAAGCTTTACTGACACTGTGCAGTCCCTCAGAGATGAACATACTGCATAGTACCAATTGATCTCACAGCAGTCTTTGATACTGTTGACCATAATCTACTTTGCTGACAAATGAGAAACATCGGGATTGAAGGAAATGTACTTAATTGGTTCACCTCATTCCTCGCAAACAGATCTTTCCAAGACCTTCCAACAATCACTGGTCTGACACATTGCAAAGCTCAACAGGCGTTCCGCAAGGTTTAGCGCTGTCTGCAACCCTATTTAATATCTACATGCTGCCCTTGTGCAAATTAATAACAGACCTAGGAATAAAATTCTTCCTTTATGCTGACGATCTGCAATTCTGTATCCCACTAACAAAATCATTTGAAAAAACAGCATCACTTATCTCTGAATATATGGTCACAATAAAAGAAAAACTTGCACAAATGAAACTTTTGATGAACCCCCCAAAAAACCAGAAATTTTTCTGAGCAGAAACCCACCAAAATCTATACCAACAAGCATAGATCTCGGAAATTGCCAATTAATCCCAAGCACTCAAGTGAGAGATCTGGGAGATCAAACTGATGAGAACTTAAGGATGAAAGCCCACATTAGCAAACTGATCAGATCAGGTTTCTATAAGTTGTGAATCCTGAGCAAATTGAAACCTCAACTAAAACACAGCAGATTTCAGAACGGTTTTACAATCTCTAATATTCTCTAACCTGGATTACTGTAATCCCTACTTCTGGGACTTCCATCTAGTCACCTAAAACCTCTACAACTACTGCAAAATGCTGCAGCAAGACTACAGAGCGGAACAAGGAAACAATCACCCCAGTTCTGATCACTCTGTATTCTCTCCCTGTACAATCAAGAATAATCCTCAATGTACCTACAGTAATATTCTATAACATTATATTCAAATAACGATCTGATGGGGATAACATTTAAACCTCATATTCCACCATGAACACTCCGATCTCAAAACAAAGGCCTCCTAGAAATCCAGAGCATCAAATGCAAACAAGAGAGAGAGTGATGTCAGTCGCTGGCTCAAAACTATGGGACTCCATACCAGAAGACCTGCGAACAGTAACAGACATTAAAATTTTAAGACAGAAAATTCCAGTTCATCATAAGTCTGATCACCAGAAATGTCCTAACCAATTCCCCTACCCTTGACCCTTCTATTGCCCAATTATGTCTTTCCTTGATTGTACCTGTTTGATACGCATTCTCTGTCCCTATAGTTTACTACCTGTATGTATGCCTACCTCAGTTTTCACTATTTATTTATGAATGTCTAATCTGTAAACCGTTATGACTAGTGATGTTCACATGGAATGATGGTATATAAAACACATAAATAAATAAATGATAGAGATGCAAATCCTGCAGTTGGACTGAAGATCAGAGAAATTGCTCCCAGGGGTGTTGGGTTTCCATTCTGGGGCCATCCCCCTGGTAGAGAGAGATCAAGCAGGGGCTTTATGACCCTTGTAGGACTTGCACCTAGTCCTAGAGAAGGGTTTGATAGTGAGTGGTGCTGGCTCCCTCACTCCCTGTCCTCTGGACTGTCTGGGATCCTGCCTTCCCGTCTCAGAAAATTCCATCAAAGGGAAAGATTTCTCTTTATTTTTCAAGGGAATTACTGTTTTTTTTGTTTAACAAGTTGACCCTTTAAGAAGTTGAAAAACCCCCAAAGCAAAGGAGCAGCATCAGTATCACATGACTGAAGGGAGAGCAGGCAGAAGAGAAGGTCCTGCCAGTGGTGTGGGCAGTTTGGAGCTGACTTTCTGCTGCACTGCAGAGAGTAGAATAGAGACTTAAAGGTGAACCTGCTGCCGCTTGGGGTTGTGCACAGCGATCATGGCTGTTCCAGATGGGCACGAGAAGCAAGGCCTGGCTGGCAGCGGCAGTTGCTACTCTGATGATTGGGCTGGAGATTAGAGAGTCCCTGCTTCTGTTGGTAGGACTGCAACTGCCTGGTGTGAATGACTTCCATTCGGCGGCTGCAGAGTACGCAACAATCTCTGTTGCAGATATGCAGTCCTGAAGGTCCCTCGGCACAGGGGACTGAAGTTTTCTTTTCAGGCAATTTATGGGGTCTTATCCTTACCACTCAAGGTGACTGTGGTATTAACTTTGGACCCTTGCCTGTCTCTCGCTGTGAATGGAGACAGGAGGTGGGGAGGCTGGTTGGCTGGTTCGCAAGGTTGCCTTCGGAGGTGGTTTTGTCTATGGACTTGGTTGGTCCTTAGTTTTTTTGTCTGTGGCTACCAGTTGGGCAGGGAGGTCTGCTTGCAGAGATAAGTATCTGGCAGCCATAGTCCTTTCGGGGAACCAGTAGGCCCTTCCGAGAAATCTGCAGTTCTAACTGGGGGCTTAAAAGGGGCACAGTAAACCATGATAGAGCCTAGAGGCAGGTGTCTGGCAGCTTGCAGTCCTTTCAGAGCTTGCTTAGACTCACCCAGGAGAGCTCTGGTCAGGGAACCTGAGGAAGTAAAAACGCACAGTGAGATGTGGCTGGTCTACTCTTTCCTAGAAATCATGGGAATGCGATTGGCCCTTTTCTATGAGGAGTGAACCAAGGTAACATCAGACTAATGGGTCCTCATGGGCATAAGGGATGGCTATGCTGTACAACTTGCTCCTTGATCCATGAGGCCTACATGAGCTCCCCATGCACCTCCTGCACCAAACAAGAGGTGGTTCGCACCAAACTAGATCGACTATGAAATCTCAAGGCAATATTCCCAATGCCCACAGAGGAGTGGGATGGAGGTTGGTATTTCATCTATTTCATGGTTCTGAACAAAGAGGGTACCTATCGACCCATTCTAAATCTGTAAAAAGTGAACATGGCTCTGAGTGTGCCATGCTTCTGAATGGAGACCCTACGCTCAAAAATTGCGGCTGTCCGCATAGGGGAGTTCCTAGCTTCTCTGGATCTCACCATAGGCTTTTTACATATTCCCATCCCCCTTCGCTTCATGGTGCTGGGAGAATGTTTTCAGTTTCGTATGGTCCCGTTTGGGCTAGCAACGGCACCTTAATTCGTTCGCCAGGGTGATGGTGGTAGTGGCAGCAGTGCTACAAAAGGAAGGCACTTTAATGCATCCTTATCAGGACGACTGGCTCTTTCGGGTGGAGCTGAAGGACCTATGTCATCTGTTGGTTCAACGAGTCATGCAGATATTACAGACCATTGGCTGGGTAGTATATCTGGCAAAGAGCAACTTGATTCTGACCCAGTCACTGGAGTACCTAGGTGCCCGCTCAATACCAGACCAGACAAAGTTTTTCTCACGGTGGACAGGGTGCTGAAGTTGCAGTCGCAGGTCCACCAGTTATTGCGGCACTCTGTACCCAAAGTCTGGAATTTATTTGCAGGTCCTGCTAGATCTAGCTTATAGAAACATAGAAACATAGAAATGACGGCAGAAGAAGACCGAATGGCCCATCCAGTCTGCCCAGCAAGCCTCACACATTTTTTCTCTCATTCTTATCTGTTACTCTTAGCTCCTTGTTCTATTCCCCTTCCACCCCCACCATTAATGTAGAGAGCAGTGATGGAGCTGCATGCAAGTGAAATATCTAGCTTGATTAGTTAGGGGTAGTAGGGGCAGTAACCGCTGCGATAAGCAAGCTACACCCATGCTTATTTGTTTTACCTAGACTATGTTGTACAGCTCTTGTTGTTTTTTTTTTTCTTCTCCCCTGCTGTAGAAGCAGAGAGCCATGCTGGATATGCCTTGAAAGTGAAGTATCAGGCACATTTGGTTGGGGTAGTAACCGCCGTAACAAGCCAGCTACTCCTCGCTTTGTGATTGCGAATCCTTTTTTTTTTCTTCACCCCTGTCGTTGAAGCTATGCAGGATATGCGTGAAGCATCAGTTTTTTGTTTTTGTTTTTTGTTTTTTTTTTTTCCCCCTGCCGTTGAAGCAGAGAGCTATGCTGGAAATGCGTGATGTATCAGTCTTTCTCCCATGCCGATGCAGCAGAGAACCATGCTGGATATGCATGGAAAGTGAAGTATCAGGCACATTTGGTTTGGGGTAGTAACTGCCGTAACAAGCCAGCTACTCCCCGCATTTTGAGTGCGAACCCTTTTTCTTCTCCTTTGCCGTTGTAGCAGAGAGCTCTGCTGGATGTGTGAAGTATCAGTTATTCTTCTCCCCTGTCATTGAAGCAGAGAGCTATGCTGTATATGCATTGAAAGTGAAGTATCAGGCATATTTGGTTTGGGGTAGTAACCGCCGTAACAAGCCAGCTACTCCCCTCTTTATGAGTGCAAATCCTTTTTTCCATTACCTCTTGCTGTTGAAGCTTAGAGCGATGTAGGAGTCACAGTAAGCATGTGTATGTTTATTTAATAAGGGTATTGTCTCCAGGCAGTAGCCATCATTCTGGCGAGTCACCCACTCTTCATTGGCGGCCTCTTGACTTTATGGATCCGCAGTGTTTATCCCACGCCCCTTTGAAGTCTTTCACAGTTCTGGTCTTCACCACTTCCTCTGGAAGGGCATTCCAGGCATCCACCACCCTCTCCGTGAAGAAATACTTCCTGACATTGGTTCTGAATCTTCCTCCCTGGAGCCTCAAATCGTGACCCCTGGTTCTGCTGATTATTTTCCTACGGAAGAGGTTTGTCGTTGTTTTTGGATCATTAAAACCTTTCAAGTATCTGCTTCTTGGGCATTCACACATAGGAGGCATCTTCAGAGGGCACTTCAGACCCAATGGAACACTCAGCCGAAGGTGTTCCAACTTCAGCTTGGAAATCTATGTTCAGTCTCTCCTGGTGGCTTTCTTGGGTCAATTTGGAGCTGGGTGTAGAGTTGGAGATCCCAGATTAAGTGGTAGTGTCACAAATGTCAGTCTGAAAGGCTGGGAGGGCCATTTACCAGGGGCAAGTGGCACAGAGCTGGTGGTTTATTAGTTGTTTGGAAATGATGGCGTTATTTTTCTTTGTTCCACAGTGGTGCAATCATGCAGTTTGAGTCCTGTTGGACAAGGCAACAATGGTAGCTTATCTCAACCATTAAGGGGGGACCAGGAGTATCATGGTCTCTCAGGTCACCCAGGTGATTTTCTGCTGGATGGAGCAACACCGGATGGCTCTGGCGGTGTCTTGTGTTGCTTGGGTGGACAACATGCAGGCATACTTTCTAAGTCGGTAGGTACTGGATCCTGGAGAATGGGAGCTGATGGCAGAGGCAATGGATCTCAGTCGCTCCAGGCAGGGCATTCCACAGTTGGACTTGATGGCATAGAAGCAGAACACCAAAGCATGCTGCTTTTTTTAGTCACAGATGGGAGGTCGGAGCAGAGGGCCTTGATGATCATGTTCTCCCATGGCCACTTGGGATTCTGTTGTACGTCTTCACTCCTTGGCTACTAATAGGAAGGTGCTAAGGCATATTGACTCTCCCAGGGAGAGTGTTTCTCGTAACTCTGGAATGGCTGTGTCACCTGTAGTTTGTGGACTTGATAAATCCTGAAGGTGGATGAACCTCTAAGGCTCTGGCATCTTCCCAGGTTGCTCCATCAAGGACCAAGCTTATTTGATCAGTCTGCTTGCTTTTGTCTTGCAGCTTGACTTTTGAAAGGAATTCTTTGTGATTGAGAGGCTATTTGGAAGAGGACATTACCACTTGTTGCAGCCTAAGAGACCTTCCACTTCATTGGCTTATGTCAAGGTGTGGAGAATATTTGAGACATGGAGAAGAGGGTTGAACCTATTTGAGCATTGGTGTCTCTTACGCTGGCTTTTTTGCAGAATGGTCTAGCAAAAGGGCTTGTATTTAATTCTCTGTAGTCCAGGTGGCAATTTGGGCTGTTTCATAGGTAGGATGCTCTGGCTATCCCCTGGCTTTGCATCCGGATGTGGTCTGTTTTCTTCAAGGGGTTAAGCTTTTGCATCCTTCAGCGAGGTAAGTGTTCCCCTTGTGGAACCTTAATCTAGTCTTAAAGTCCTTACACTAAAAGTAGTTTTCCTGTGGCTGTTTGGCCAGGAGGATTTTGGAGTTCCAGGCATGGTCTTGTAGGGACGCGTTCCTTGGTGCCTTTGCACACAGTGCCATCCCGTTTACTGAAGGTAGCATCTGCCTTTCACCTCCGACAGTGGAACTTCCCTTGTTTCAGAATTTGGACTCTTCTCTTCCGCATGCTAGGGAACTTCACTTGTTGGGTATCCATGGGGTTCTCTTGTGCTATGTGAAGGTCATCAATGTGTTTTTGGAGGTCCCATCTCCTTTTCCTTCAGTTTGGGGGACGAATAAAGGGAGTAAAGCTTTAAAGCCACCGTTGCTCGATGACTAAGAGACCATTGTACTCGCTTATGTTTGCACAGTGTCCAACTCCTGAGGGACTTCGGGCCCATTCTACTAGGGTGAAGGCGGCATCCTGGGCTGAGGGTCAGTTCATATCCCCACAGGAGATCTGTTGGGCAGTGACTTGTTCTTCTTTACACACTTTCACAAGACAAAACCGACTGGATATTTGGTGCTGGAAGTGACTGGTTTGGGGGGGGAGAGTGTTACGAGCAGGTCTTTCAGATTTCCCCCAGTTTAGGGGAGCTTGGATACATCTCCTATGTCTGGATTGATCTGGGGTATGAGCAGGAATAGAAAATTGGTTGTTACCCATTAATTTTCGTTCCTGGAATAGCACAGGTCAGTTCAGACTGCTGTTTTTCGTTATATAAATAGTAAAGAAATTGTTTTCAATTTAGGAGTTTCATTCTCCTCTGTAGAGGAAAGGACTCCAATTTTTGAGGCTCGATCTTTCCCCTGCCCGGTTTGGGGGTGAAGTTGTTCATTGATTTAATCTCATTTTGGCTTGGGTACAGTTCATACTGAGGGACTGCACAGTGTCAGTGAAGCTTTTCTTCTCTGTTTCCATGCGTTTGGACTGATCTGTGGTATTCCACAGGAACAAAAATGAGCAGGTAAGAACCAATTTTCCTTCTTTATGCACACTGTAAGTCTACCTCATGTATTTTCATTAGGGACATCCTGACAACCTGAGTGGATGGATGTCCACGAGGACTGGAGAATGCCTACTCCTATGTATCTCTCTCTCTCCCTTTGTCTTCCTTCTCCCCCTTTCTCTTCATCTCATTTTCCCACTTTCTCTCTGTCTGTAGTTATACATAATATATATTTCAGTGCTGCTGTTTTCTGCCTCTGTTCAGAAGATGCAGGAAGAACTCAAGAGGTTGAAGTTAGACTTAACACAGGTTTCCGATAAATGTGACCATCTATTGCCTAAGTCTGCACCGGGTTCCAGTGTGGCAAACCTGCGATCTGAACTCCAGCTTCTGGTGCAGAAAATGGATCATGTACATGGATTGTCCTCTGTCTACCTGGACAAGTGAGTAACAAGAGTGGGAGACCACTGTTCTTTGGTGCTGTACATGTGGAAGGGAGGCTTCAATGCTATATGTGTAGGGGAGAGGTCAGGCTGAAGCGTGTGAGAGAACTTTCACTGGATTCCATGAGGTCCATATTCATAGGCTGAGAAGTAGACAAGTTATCTGGATAACCTGCCCCGTATATTCAACGCGATAAATGTCCTGCTAAATATACTTAGTTATCCAGCTACATGTCACTGGATAACTTAAAAACGTAACCGGCTATGTTTGAATATAACTGTTTAGGTTTAAGTTAATGAGCCTTGTGTGGCCGGATAACTTGCTACTTATCTGGATATCTTCAAAAAATATAGTAGCATAGTAATGATGGCATAAAAAGACCAAATGGTCCATCCTGTCTGCCCAGTAAGATTCTTATGGTAGTAACTGCAGGTTACCCCCATGTTTCTGTTACGAGTTATATCTGGGTAAGTAGCGCTTTTAGAAAAAAAAAGAACTAAAGGGGCTTAATACCCAATTTTTCTCTATTCCCACCCCCCCTTCCCAACCAAATAGTAAAGATGCCCTATTGGGCCTTGCATCCTTGTATCCCACATCTCAAAATGACAAAAAAAGTCCCGGCATCGCTATGAGCCTTTTGTCCACACTGCCACCCCCTCCGACAAACTCCTTTCTCAGATTGAAACGTCCTCTCATCACCCCCCCAAGCAATGTTAACTGGGACCTATATGCAGCCCCCAAACAGATCCTCCCCACAACTTACTGAGGCCAAAGAGTCCCTGCTGGGAGCAGGGTCTGCACTTACTCCCAGCAAGGTCCAGAGCAGCTTTTGTCAAAGCAGTGCTGGAAGTGTAAACCACACTCAGTTTACGCTTTCAGTGCTAGAAAGGTTCGTAATTCTATGGTTCTTACTCCTAGGGCTGGAAGTGTTAGGGATCCTACCCCTAGTTCTGTAACCTGAGTGTACTTTATGCTTCCAGTATTAGAAGGGTGGGGACTTTTTTCCCTGTACGTACCCAGATCGGTCCAGACTCCTGGGTTTTGCATCCCTGCCAGCAGATGGAGACAGAGAGAGTCTCACAGACACTGTACATAATCCAGTGTGCCACCTGCAGTCCCCCATATTTCTCTGTCTCCAGCAGATGGTTGATGGTGTAAAACCTGAAGTCTGGAGTATATTTAAAAAAAATAAATAAAAAATTAAAAGTCAAAATTTCTGGATCCTCCCAAGGTGTTATGAGGTCCTGGTGAGGCCAACCCCCTGGTTTGAAGAGGACGAACAGGGGGGTTGGTGACCCTTCTGATACAAAAGGGTCTGGAGGTCCATGGGGTGGACATCTGCTGGTCCAGATCCTTCATCCCTCACGAGACAGCAGTGGAACCTGCTGGCAGTTCTGTGTACAATTCTGGTCGCTGCATCTCAAAAGATATAGTTGGGATGGAGAAGGTACAGAGAAGGGCAACCAAACTGATAAAGGGGATGGAACAGCTCCCCTATGAGGAAAGACTGAAGAGGTTAGGGCTGTTCAGCTTGGAGAAGAGACGGCTGAGGGGGGATATGATAGAGGTCTTTAAGATCATGAGAGGTCTTGAGCGAGTAGATGTGACTCAGTTATTTACACTTTCGGATAATAGATTAGGGGGGCATTCCATGAAGTTAGCAAGTAGCACATTTAAAACTAATCGGAGAAAATTCTTTTTCACTCAATGCACAATTAAGCTCTGGAATTTGTTGCCAGAGGATGTGGTTAGTGCAGTTGGGTTTAAAAAAGGTTTGGATAAGTTCTTGGAGGAGAAGTCCATTAACGGCTATTAATCAAGTTTACTTAGGGAATAGCCATTGCTATTAATTGCATCAGTAGCATGGATTCCCTGTATGTACCCGGATCAGTCCAGACAGTGGGTTGAGCCTCCTGTCCAGCAGAGGGAGACAGAGAAAAACTGAAAACATAGAAACATAGAAATGACGGCAGAAGAAGACCAAACGGCCCATCCAGTCTGCCCAGCAAGCTTCACACATTTTTTCTCTCATACTTATCTGGTTCTCTTAGCCCTTGGTTCTATTTCCCTTCCACCCCCACCATTAACGTAGAGACGTAGAGAGCCGTGATAGAGCTGCATCCAAGTGAAATATGTAGCTTGATTAGTTAGGGGTAGTAGGGGTAGTAACCGCCGCAATAAGCAAGCTACACCCATGCTTATTTGTTTTACCCAGACTATGTTATACAGCCCTCATTGGTTGTTTTTCTTCTCCCCTGCCGTTGAAGCAGGGAGCTATGCTGGATATGCGTGAAGTATCAGTTTTTCTTCTCCCCTGCCGTTGAAGCAGAGAGCTATGCTGGATATGCATCGAAAGTGAAGTATTAGGCACATTTGGTTTGGGGTAGTAACCGCCGTAACAAGCCAGCTACTCCCCGCTTTGTGAGTGCGAATCCTTTTTTCTTCTCCCCTGCCGTTGAAGCAGAGAGCTATGCTGGATATGCGTGAAGCATCAGTTTTTTTTTCCCCCTGCTGTTGAAGCATAGAGCTATGCTGGAAATGCATGATGTATCAGCCTTTCTCCCATGCCGTTGAAGCAGAGAGCCATGCTGGATATGCATCGAAAGTGAAGTATCAGGCACATTTGTTTTGGGGTAGTAACCGCCGTAACAAGCCAGCTACTCCCCGCTTTGTGAGTGCGAACCCTTTTTTCTTCTCCCCTGCCGTTGAAGCAGAGAACTATGCTGTATATGCATTGAAAGTGAAGTATCAGGCTTATTTGGTTTGGGGTCTCCTATATCAGGTCTCCTATATCAGGACAGTGCTCACCCTGTGTCCCTTCAGTATTTCTCTGTCTCCCAGCAGAGGCAGATAGCAGAACCTGTTCCCTCTATTTATTCAATTCTTGAGAAATCTCCTTTTTCTGCCTTGTGCAGGGATCAAGCAAGTATTCTCATTTCATTTTAAAGTTAACATCTTTTAAAGTTAAAAAAAAAAAAAAAAGAAAAGCATTTTTGGTGATTGATTTTAGGAGCAGCTTGCTTGCTCCTCTCTTATTGGGTCTAGGGGGGCTCTGCTCCTTGATTTTATTCAGCCTGGGACCCTTCCCGGTGAGCTGCTTGGCTTGGGGTGACGCTGGTGGTCCAGTCCCTTTCCCACGCAGACCCAGAGGGGGGTAGCATTCCTCGGATCTGCTGACAGAGAAGTGCATTCCTCTGGTCTGCTGACAGAGAAGTGCTTTCCTCGGGTCTGCTGACAGAGAAGTGCATTCCTCGGATCTGCTGACAGAGAAGTGCATTCCTCGGGTCTGCTGACAGATAAGTGCATTCCTCGGGTCTGCTGACAGAGAGGTGCATTCCTCGGGTCTGCTGACAGAGAAGTGCATTCCTCGGGTCTGCTGACAGAGAGGTGCATTCCTCGGGTCTGCTGACAGAGAGGTGCATTCCTCGGGTCTGCTGACAGAGAAGTGCATTCCTGGGGTCTGCTGACAGAGAGGTGCATTCCTGGGGTCTGCTGACAGAGAGGTGCATTCCTGGGGTCTGCTGACAGAGAGGTGCATTCCTCGGGTCTGCTGACAGAGAAGTGCATTCCTCGGGTCTGCTGACAGAGAAGTGCATTCCTCGGGTCTGCTGACAGAGAGGTGCATTCCTGGGGTCTGCTGACAGAGAGGTGCATTCCTGGGGTCTGCTGACAGAGAAGTGCATTCCTCGGGTCTGCTGACAGAGAGGTGCATTCCTGGGGTCTGCTGACAGAGAAGTGCATTCCTGGGGTCTGCTGACAGAGAGGTGCATTCCTCGGGTCTGCTGACAGAGAAGTGCATTCCTCGGGTCTGCTGACAGAGAAGTGCATTCCTCGGGTCTGCTGACAGAGAGGTGCATTCCTCGGGTCTGCTGACAGAGAGGTGCATTCCTGGGGTCTGCTGACAGAGAGGTGCATTCCTGGGGTCTGCTGACAGAGAGGTGCATTCCTGGGGTCTGCTGACAGAGAGGTGCATTCCTGGGGTCTGCTGACAGAGAGGTGCATTCCTGGGGTCTGCTGACAGAGAAGTGCATTCCTGGGGTCTGCTGACAGAGAAGTGCATTCCTGGGGTCTGCTGACAGAGAAGTGCATTCCTGGGGTCTGCTGACAGAGAGGTGCATTCCTGGGGTCTGCTGACAGAGAGGTGCATTCCTGGGGTCTGCTGACAGAGAGGTGCATTCCTCGGGTCTGCTGACAGAGAGGTGCATTCCTGGGGTCTGCTGACAGAGAGGTGCATTCCTGGGGTCTGCTGACAGAGAGGTGCATTCCTGGGGTCTGCTGACAGAGAGGTGCATTCCTCGGGTCTGCTGACAGAGAGGTGCATTCCTCGGGTCTGCTGACAGAAGTGCATTCCTCGGGTCTGCTGACAGAGAAGTGCATTCCTCTGTGCTTTTAAAACAGAACAGGGTTTCAGTGCTGACCGGCAAGCAGCTGTTTTTTGCTTCAGGGGAAGATGCGGGTGACTGAATCTCCTTTCCCTGCTCGCTGCCAGGCTCAAGTAAACTTTGCCGTCTCCTTCGCGGCAGTTTTGTCCCCTTCCCCCTTGCCTCATTCCGCACTGTGCATCGCGTGTGGAGAGTCGGCTTCCAGGCTCTCCCGCAAAGGGCTCTGTTCACGGTGCCTGCCCCCGACAAGATCAGCTTTAAAGTCCAATCCCTGTAAGCGTGCTTCGAGGCCGGCCCCGTTCCTGCAAACCGCGGGAACGCTGGCCTTTTTGTCTGCAGGTCTGTCTTCCGATTCTGTGCCAGCTGGGGGAGGGGACACGATTTCTACACAGAGCCCACCACATTTAAGCCTCGTGGACCCACTGGATGCCGGATTGGACCCTCAGCCCTCTAGTTCCCCTCCCCCGATACCTGCTAAGGCCCCTGCACATTTCTCCACTGATTTTGTGCTGCTTTTACATAAGGCATATGTTGCCAGCCTTCTGCAGCAGGATGACCCACCTTCAGATCCTTCTCCAGTTCTGGTCCCTACTGGTCCCCCCCCCCCCACCCCCCCAGCTAAGATCCCTAGGGCCCCTGTGGCTCAGGGGTCCAAGATCCCAGACTCTCAAGCGGCGGCTCGGATTCGGGTTGTGCCGGGTGCCCCAACACCTCTGAATCTGCCTACTGTCTCTCCGCAACTCCCAGACACCAACCCAGCTGACCCTGTTGGGGATCCTCTCACCCAGAATCCTCCGGTGGAAGGGGATGACCCCCAGGTGTTGCGGCTGTTCCAGCGGGAGGAGCTGGACCCGCTCATTCCTTTTGTCTTAGCTGAGCTGGGCATCGATTCTCCCACGGATGCCACCCCGAGTGCCCCGTCCTCTAGCACCGCGGATCCGGTCCTAGCGGGTCTGCGGGTGCCGCCACGTACCTTCCCTTTTCATCTAATGCTGATGCAATTGTTGCTACGGGAATGGGAAGCTCCAGAAGCCGGCTTACGGGTTGGCAGAACCATGAATAAGCTCTATCTCCTGGAGCAGTGTTTGGATATGCTCAAGACCCCTAAGGTGGACGCTTCGGTTTCCGCGGTTACGAAGAGAACCACGATCCCAGTGGTGGGAGCAAAGGCCTTGAAAGATCTTCAGGATCACAAGGTGGAGGTCTATCTTAAGAGAATCTTTGAAGTTCTGGCGCTCGAAGTCTGGGCGACAATCTGTAGCAGTCTCATGCAGCGAGCAAGTCTAAGGGGGGTTCAACAACTCCTCAGCACCCAGGACCTCCCATCTGCAGAGGTGGAACAGGCAGAGCAACTGGAGGGCGCCACTGTGTATGGAGCGGCTGCCCTCTATGATCTTCTCCGGATGCAGGCCAGAGCCATGGTTTCTGCGGTCTTGGCCAGAAGACTCCTCTGGCTGTGAAACTGGGTGGCAGATTCCTCCTCCAAATCACAATTGGGCACTCTCAAGGGTAAGTTGCTGTTTGGGGAGGATCTGGAGCAGCTTATTAAATCTTTAGGTGACAACAAGATTCATAAGCTGCCTGAGGACCGTCCTAGACAGTCCAAGTCATTTTTTCCTTCCTGCTCTCATTTTCGGGGTCAGCGCAGGTACGATAGGCCTCGAGGGGCTGCTCAAAGGATGTCCTCCTCGAGATCCCAGTCTTGGTTGCATTCCTTTCATGGCCGACGGCCGTTCCGAGATGGTCAGTCTCAAGGAGCTGCCACAAAGCCTTCCCAATGAAATGAGGCGGGCCTGTTCCAGACTTAGGTGGATGTCTGTTCCTATTTCTCGAAGAATGGGCCAAAGTTACTTCAGATCAGTGGGTTCTCGAAGTGTTCGAACGAGGTTACACAGATAAGTATGAGAGAAAAAATGTGTGAAGCTTGCTGGGCAGACTGGATGGGCCATTTGGTCTTCTTCTGCCGTCATTTCTATGTTTCTATGTTTCTATGTTACGCTTTAGAGTTTGCTCGGGATCTCCCAGACCGATACCTAATATCTCCTTGTGGGAGTCGCAAGCGTCCTGCAGTCTGCCAGACTCTCAACAGGCTTCGGGAGCTCGGGCCTATAGTTCCGGACCCACTGGAGGAGAGAAGGTCCGGCCAGTATTCCATTTACTTCTTCATTCCCAAGAAGGATGGCTCCTTCCGACCGATCCTGGACCTCAAGAGAGTCGTCAAAGTGCTCAAGGTTCCCCATTTTCGGATGGAGACCCTGAGGGCAGTCATAGCTGTGGTTTGCTCTGGCGAATTCCTTGTCTCTCTCTACTTGATGGAGATTACCTTCACATCCCAATTTGCCTGGACCATCAGAAGTACCATCGCTTCAACATCCTGGGACAGCACTACCGGTTTTGGGCGCTTCCGTTCGGTCTGGCCACCACCCCTCGCACATTCACCAAGGTCATGGTGGTAGTGGTGGCCTTCCTCCGGTGGGAGGGAGTTCTGGTCCAGCCCTACCTGGACAATTGGCTCATTCAAGCAAAGTCGGAGGAACTCTGTGTGATAGCAGTCAGCAGGGTATTATCGGTCCTCTTCTCCCTCGGGTGGATAGTCAATTTCTCCAAGAGCAACCTCAAGCCATCACAGGTCCTGGAGTTCTTAGGAGCGCGCTTCGACACTCGGGTAGCCAAAGTCTTCCTGCCCGGGCGCTCAAGCTCATGGAGGAAGTGCAACATCTCTTGTCTCTTTCGGTACCCACATCCTGGGACTACCTCCAGGTTCTGGGTTCTATGGCTTCAACTATCGATTTGGTTCCTTGGGCTTTTGTGCATATGTGTCCGTTACAGAAAGCCTTGCTGTCCTGCTGGAAGCTGGTCTCTGAGCAGTACTGGACACCTTTACCTCTCTCCGACTCTACATCGCCAGCATGCAGTGGTGGCTATCACTCGCCCACCTGTTGAAGGGAATGCCTCTGAAGACACCGCAGTGGATTGTCACGATGTATGCCAGCCTCTCCGGCTGGGGAGCGGTGTGCCAGAATCAGTCTACTCAGGGCCAGTGGTCAACGGTCCAGTTCCGTTGGCATATCAATCGTCTGGAGGCCTGTGCAGTGCCCCCAAGGAGCGGGTACCCAGGTTAGAGAAATACCCCGAAGGGCAGAGAGAGCTTCCATCAGCAGCAGGAAGCAGCAGAGTAGCTCAGACCGGAGGCTTTCCATCCATTCACAATCCTTGCTAACTCACAGGTCGATCCAGTAAAGTGTGCTCCGTCGGAGCGCACTGTCACCCTGCTCTGGACGCGTGTTTTCCCTTACCCCTTATTCAGTAAGGGGAGGAAAACACGCGGCCCACCCGCGGCACCTAATAGCGCCCTCAACATGCAAATGCATGTTGATGGCCCTATTAGGTATTCCCGAGCGATCCAGTAAGTAAAATGTGCAGCCAAGCCGCACATTTTACTCTAAGAAATTAGCGCCGCCCAAAGGTCGGCGCTAATTTCTTCCGGCGCCAGGGAAGTGCACAGAAAAGCAGTAAAAACTGCTTTTCTGTGCACCCTCCGACTTAATATCATAGCGATATTAAGTGGGAGGTCCCCAAAAGTATAAAAAAGTTAAAAAAAAATAAAAAAATAAAAAAAAAATTTGAATTCGGCCCGCGGCTGTCGGGCCGAAAACCGGACGCTCAATTTTGCCGGCGTCCGGTTTCCGAGCCCGTGGCTGTCAGCGGGCTCGAGAACCGACGCCGGCAAAATTGAGCGTCGGCTGTCAAACCTGCTGACAGCCGCCGCTCCAGGCCAAAAGGAGGCGCTAGGGACGCGCTAGTGTCCCTAGCGCCTCCTTTTCCTCGTTTGCACCGCGTCGCCTAATTTAAATACTGGATCGTGCGCACCGGCGAGGGGCCGGTGCGCGCGCCGGGAGAGCGGGCGTTAGGCCGCTCTCCCACGGACTTTACTGGATCGGGCTGTCAACGAGCTAGCAAACAAGGGCAGGCTAAATACCTGGATGGCGTGACGTCACTTGAGTGGGATGCCCCCGAAGTTCCCGCCATGACGTGGATAAAGACGTGGGTGGCATGCGCGCGCACCATAGGAGGCCCTTAAGAGAAAGATGGCATGAGGCTATGCCATTGCCGTTCTGGGGACGCCGGGAGAGCGGCATGCAGACGCGGCAGTAGCCATCTTCCTAAGGCTAGCGGGGAGAGCAGAGAGAGAGGTGAGGGACAAAGGTCGAAGCCGTCTGAGACCGGACGCAACAATTACCTCACTCATTGTATTTCTTTCCAGATCATTTATAAATATACAAGCCATTAAGCCCGTAACAACGGGCTACATTAAAATTTTTTTTTTGGTCCATTTCCTTTCCACTCCCTCCCCCCACCTCTCTCTCTCTCTCTCTCTCACCTCCCCTCACACCTCCCTCTCTCTCTCCTCCCTCCCTCCCTCCTCCCTCCCTCCCTCTCACCTCCCCCCCACCTCCCTCTCTCTCTCCTCCCTCCCTCCTCCCTCCCTCCCTCTCACCCTCCCCCACCTCCTCTCTCCTCGTTCCCTCCCCCCAGCCTCCCTCTCCTCTCTCCTCCCTCCTCCTCCTCTCTACCCGCTACGCACCCCCCACCTCACTCCCTCCCCTCCCACCTCCCTCTCTCCCCCTCCCCTCCCCCCCTCTCCCTCCCCTCCCACCTCACTCTCTTCCACCTCCCCTCAGCTCACTCTCCTCCCAGCTCATCCACAACCGGCAGACAGGGGGTGTCCCTCCCGCGCGCGCGCCGCCACCGTTACTGCTCCTCCCTGTCTCTCGCACGCTGCCGCCGCTACTGCTCCTCCCTGCCTCTCTCTCTCGTACGCGCGCGCGTCGCCGCCGCTACTGCTCCTCCCTGCCTCTCTCTCTCGTACGCGCGCGCGTCGCCGCCACTATTGCTCCTCCCTGCCTCTCGTGTGCGCGTCGCTGCCGCGGCTACTGCTCGTCGTCGCCGCCACCGCCGCCGGTCCTGCTCGCTGCCGCTGCCGGTCCTGCTCCTAAGGAGCAGGCGCCATTTTTTTTCCTGACACGCTGCGCTCTGGCCGATGTACGCGCATGCGCAGTAGAGCTGCTCTCTACTGCGCATTTGCGGCACGTCGGTCAAGCTTCGTTTATTAGTATAGATTGAAAAGTACGGATCCTGCCCCAATACAGATCCCTGAGGCACTCCACTGTCCACTCCCTTCCACTGAGAAAATTGTCCATTTAATCCTACTCTCTGTTTCCTGTCTTTAACCAGTTTGTAATCCATGAAAGGACATCGCCACCTATCCCATGACTTTTTACTTTTCCTAGAAGCCTCTCATGAGGAACTTTGTCAGATGCCTTCTGAAAATCCAAGTATACTATATCTGCAGGTTCACCTTTATCCACATGTGTATTAACTCCTTCAAAAAGGTGAAGCAGATTTGTGAGGCAAGACTTGCCCTGGGTAAAGCCATGCTGACTTTGTTCCATTAAACCATGTCTTTCTATATGTTCTGTGATTTTGATATTTAGAACACTTCCCACTATTTTTCCTGGCACTGAAGTCAGACTAACCGGTCTGTAGTTTCCTGCATCGCCCCTGGAGCCCTTTTTAAATATTGGGGTTACATTAGCAACCCTCCAGTCTTCAGGTACAATGGATGATTTTAATGATAGGTTACACATTTTTACTAATAGGTCTGAAATTTCATTTTTTAGTTCCTTCAGAACTCTGGGGTGTATACCATCCGGTCCAGGTGATTTACTACTCTTCAGTTTGTCAATCAGGCCTACCACATCTCCTAGGTTCACTGTGATTTAGTTCAGCAGCACCTACCCCAGTACTTCCTGGGCTAGGCATGAACCTGGCTGCCTTCTCTTGGGTGGAATTTTTTCCAGGGCCTTCAAGCCTTTGTACAGGCACAGTCTGGATGGAACCTAAACTGGTAAGCCCTCCCTCTCCCACTCCTATGACAGACCTTGAGGCATGCCTTGCCTCACCAAGGGTATCCATGGCAGGGACTTGGACGCCATGGTGGAGGATCCAGATTCGTTGGAACCATTCTAATTTCCCTATGGAAAGCCTCTTGCTAATTTCTAGTACTGGAAGCCATCCAGGAGTTGATTGACCTGGACTGGGGCGCCTCAGAAGCACTAGCGTTAGAAGCTCTATATTTACTGGATCCGGCAGTGAGAGCGCGTTTGCAATTCCCTAAGGTGGAAGCGCTGGTCTGCACCGTCTTGAAGCGAACAACTATCCCAGTGGAGAGAGGAGCGGCCTTGAAGAATGCGCATAATACTCGGATGGAGTCCATCCTTAAAACAAGCCTTTGATGCGACAGCAATTACCTTACAGATTGTTTCTTTTTGTGCCTTTGTAGCCCTTTTATCTGACATGGGCTCTAACCTAGTCCGTACCTCGGCCAGAGGTGTGGCCTCAGTGGTAGCAGCAAGAAGACAGCTATGGCTGTGAAATTGGTCAGCTGACACAACCTCTAAGGCAAGCCTCACAAAGATGCCCTTTAAGTGAGCATGCCTCTTCGGAAGTGATTGGGAAAAACTGGACAGTAAATGGGGTGAATCTCCAGGGCCAGGAAGATAAGAGAAAGCAGTTACAGCACCCCTCACCCATGAGGGGTTGATCCAGGGTTCCCAATGCTTTTGGCCTTACAGAACCTCAACATTTCATAGGTCTTGATCCTTCGGGAGGTCTCAGTCCTTTCAGAGATGACAGTTCAAGTGAAGGGCAGGTTTGGGTTCAAGTTAGTCTCGAACCCCCCCAATGAAGTTTTGCTGACCCATCCTTGGAGCGAAGAAATAGGATGTTGGCTGTCCCTCTTTTACCAGCAGTGGGTCAACATCACTTCAGACAAATGGGTTCTAGATGTCCTACAAGAAGGATATGTACTAGAGTTTTGCTACTCTCCTCAGGACATGTCCATGATGTCTCCTTGCCACTCCCAGCATGAAAAGCAGACAGTGGATTCTATCTTGGTAAGGCTTCTCAGGTTGAGGGCTATAATTCCAGTACCTGCGCCCCAGGAAGATACGAAGTGTTATTCCATCTATCTCGTCATACCCAAGGAGGGGAGGGTTCCTTTTGCCCTATCCTGGACCCTCAAGTATATCAACCGACATCTACGAGTAATTCATTTCCGCATGGAAAATCTGCGCCTCATGATAATGGCCATACAACCAAGAGAGTTCTTAACCTCACTAACCTTTCTGAGGCCTACCTTCATATTCCAATCTGGCAAGAAAATCAGCGTTGCCTACGCTTTGCAGTACTGGGCCACTATTATCAGTTCTGGGCGCTACCCTCTGATCTGGCCATTGCCCCATAACATTTTCCAAGATTGTGGTGGTCGTAATGGCGGTACTGAGAAAAGAAGGGAGTACTGAGAAAAGAAGGGAGTGGTGCACTCGTACTTGGACGACTGGATGATCTGGGCGAAGTCCATGGAAGAGAGTCTCAGGGTGACCAGCATGGGGACCTCCCTGCTTCAGGAAGTCAGTTGGGTCATATACACGGGCAAAAGCAGTCTCAAACCCTCCCAGTCCTTGGAATTTCTGGGAGTCTGGTTCGGCACCAAGCAGTGCAATGTTTTCCTCCCACCCATGCAGATAAGGAAGTTGATGTCCCATGTGTATCAGTTGATGAACACGATTCGTCTGACGATGTGGAGCTATCTGCAGGTTCTCGGTTTGATGGCGTCAACCCTAGAGGTAGTACTGTGAGCGAGGACACATGTAACCACTGCAACACTCCTTGCTGTCACATTGGAACCGCTGTCTTAAGACTTTTCGATTTGCCTCCACCTACCAGTGGAATTATGTTCTCAACTCCAGTGGTGGCTGCAGGAAGCTCACCTGGGAAGAATGTAACCCTGTTCCTGCCAAACTCACTGGTCTTCATGATAGACGTGAGCCTCCGGGGCTGGGAAGCTCACTTTCAGGAACTGACGGCCCAGGGACGATGATCCAAGGAAGAGGCACTCTGGAGCATAAACTGCCTGGAAGCTCAGGCAGTCAGATTGGTGTGTCCACAGTTTGGCCACATACTCCATGGTCAAGTGGTCCATGCAGACAGTGCAACATCGGTACCCTACTTCAGCTGCCAGGGGGAACCAAACCCAGCAAGTGTCACAGGAGATGGAACTCCTTGTGGAATGGGCGGAAATACATCTACAGATGATCTCAGCCTCCCACATCACAGGGAAAGACAACGTCAGAGCAGACTTCCTAAGCAGGGAGAGTCTGGATCCAGGAGAATGGGTGTTGTCAGCCAAAGCCTTTCAGCTGGTGATAGAACATTATGGCCTCCCCTCCATTGACCTGTGGGCCGCATCTCACAATGCGAAGGTTCCCTGATTCTTCAGTCACAGAAGAGATCAATGGTCCCTGGGGATCGATGCTGTCATTCAGACCTGGCCAGAAAAGTACTTACTATATGTCTTTCCTCCGTGGCCCCTGCTGGTCAGGGTCATTTGCAGAATTGAGTGCCACAGGGGATTAATCCTACTAGTAGCTCCAGATTGGCCCAGGCGTCCGTGGTATGCGCACATGCAGAGACTCCGTGTGGAAACCCTCCTGGGCCTACCATCGCACGGGGACCTTCTTCAGCAAGGTCCAGTCCTACATGAGGATCAGTCTCTATTCTGTCTTACAGTTTGGCCCTTGAGAGGGCCCGCCTGATGAAGCGTGGATATTTGGCGGTAGTAATTACCACCTTGCTTCGGCCGTGGAAGTTCTTTATGTCCTTAGCATATGTGCAGGTCTGGAGAGTATATGAAGCCTGGTGCAAGGAATGTGGTGTTTCCCCTCAGACTGTCAAATCCCACTGATTCTGGAATTTTTACAGGACGGCTTGAAGATCCAGGTAACAGCTCTTTCCTGTTTCGGGGGCGAGGTGAACGGAACTCACCTGTCGGCTCATCCATTCATGGCCTGTTTTTTGAAAGGGGTAAAGCACCCCAGGCTACCCCCTACGGTGCTAGTTCCCTTGTAGAATCCTATTCTATATTGCAGTTTTTGACAGGGCCCACTTTTTGGCCACTGTGCAATCCTTCCTTGCACTTGTTAACCCTGAAAACGGTGTTCCTGGTGGCGATATGTTCAGCTCGTTGCATCTCTGAACTACAGGCATTGTTATATCAGGAACTATTCCTTCGGATGATGCCAGGAGTGTTGCAGCTTCGTACCGTTCCATCCTCTTGCCCAAGGTAGTCTTGGAGTTTCATTTGAATCAGTCCCTTTGTTGCCATCCCTAGATAGGCACAAGGACGCAGAAGAATACCACCTCTTCCGCCATTTAAACATCAGTAGGCCGTTGGTGTGATATCTGAAAATTTAAGAACCAGTCCGCAAGACAGACCGCTTCTTTGTTCTTGATGGTGAAAGGAAGCAGGGTGTACCAGCTTTGCGGGCTACCATAGCTCACTGGATTAAGGAGGTGGTCATGGGAGCCTATGTAGAGACAGGAAAGCCACTGCCCTTTCAGGTTAAATCTCATTCCACTAGGGTGGAAGCTGGACTGCTGCCTCCCATTGACATCTGCCAAGTGGCGACGTGGTCCTCCCGCCACACTTTCTCCGGGTTCTATCGCCTGGATGTTCAGGCCCAAGGGCGGTGTTAACCAGACTGCGGGCAGCCTCCCGCCCCGATCGGGAGTAGCTTTTGTACATCCCATTGGTCCTGAGTCCATCTGGCTCACGCTAGGAATGGAGAAATTACTTACCTGTTAATTTCGTTTTCCTTAGTGTAGGCAGTTGGGGGGTGGATGGGATGGGAGGGCGTGGCCTCTGTTAAACTCCTTCCTCAGACTGAAACCTTTATCGGAGGGGGCGGGGTGTGGACAAAAGGCTCATAGCGATGCCAGGATTGTTTTTGTCATTTTGAAATGTGGGGTGGGTGGGATGCAAGGCCCGATGGGGCATCTTTACTTTATGGTGGTGGGTGGGGGAGAGAGGAAATCAGGCCATAGGCCTCTTTAGTTGGGTTTTTTTTTTTTTTTTCTTATCTGGAACCGTTTTAAAATATCTGTTTGAGTAGTAAGTTATCTGGCTACAGAAAGCTGGATATATGCAATATTTGGCTAAGTTAGCCAGATAACTCAACCCCTCCTGGAATGCCACTGCTAAATTATAGCCTGTTAACTACTTATCGGGCTATAATTTAGCCAAGTAGGCATATTCAGACACTTATTTTGCCATTTAGACGGATAACATTTGAAGTTATCCATCTAAATGGCTTTTGAATATGGCCCTCCTCCCTGTATAGAGGACTAGTAAATTCAAGGTATCTTCTTGATTTTGATGAAAAGTATAATCAAAAAGTTTTTCATGATGTGATAGAACTGAACCAACTTTTGAAAGAGGCCATTCCATCAGCAGAGGCCATAAGACCAACACCAGAGAGAGCAGCAGGTTGCCTCCAAAAGGGTGATCTTGAGGGGGTTACCATTTGGGATCCCCTTCAGGAGCCATGGGGTTGGGGCGGGAGGGTAGCAGTTTTAGGATTGAGGATGTTTGTGAATTAGGGCTCTAATTCTTGTGAGAAAGGGAGATGAGCCAAGGTAAGAGTTGGGAACTTGTTTAGTTTTGAGTTATGTTTTATTTTAATGTATTGCTATTAGAGTACTGCTTTTGATTATGATTTTGTATTATTGGTACTATTCTATTGTATTTGTTTTTTTATTTCTTTATATATTGTGAACCAATTTGGGTTTAATTTGAGAAAGATGGTACATAAGTTTGCTAGATAAACAGATATAAAAATGTTTACTGGGAGAGCTGTCATAGGAACAATCTAGGAAGGATATTGCCTCTTGTGCAGTGTTTGAAGTGACTTAATGAATGTTTTCTCCCCGCTCCATTATGGCAGGTTAAAGACTGTGGATGCCCTTGCACGTAGTACACAGGAAGCAGAGGCCCTGGTTAAGGGGTATGAGATGAAGCTGAGTCAGGAGGATGCAGTACCCCTGGATCTCACAGCTATTCAGTCTCAGAGAGTGCTCTTGCAGGTGGGCGTGAGTAAACTGATGCTGCATTACATTCTGTTATGGTACTGCCATATTGGTAACTTGCCTGCTTGGTGTGAAGGTAGCGGACTGCACACACTGCCTAGAAAATATTTTAGAGAGTTCTGGGGATGAGCAGACTGTCGTACATGTGAATTCCAGTGACATAAGGAAGTTCTGGAGGCTAAATTTAGGCTCTTGGAAAATTGAAATCCAGAACCTCCAGGGTTGCATTCTCAGAAATGCTCTCCATTCCACATGTGGAAACCCAGAGGCAGGCCGAGCTGCAGAGTCCGAATGTGTGCAGTGAAGAGGTTGTTATATATATTCTAGAGAAGAGAGAACCTATTCTGGCAGGGTGGAAGCAGGCTGCTGGCGCTACCCTTTAAACTAGAACATGGGAAAGAAGAGAGTCTTTACTGAGGAAGATGTTGGGGTCACCCATACCAGAAACATATTTTGATGATGGTGACTCTGAGCAATCAGATGGAATTACTGTGAAATTGGAGGATGTAATTACTTAGATTGACAGTCTAAGGAATAACAAATCACCGGGACTGGATAGTATTCACCCCAGGGCTCTGAAGGACCTCAAAAACGAAACTGCAGCCCTGTTTCTGGTAATTTCCAACCTATCATTTAAAACAGCTATGGTATCTGGCCAATTTTTGTAAAGAGCTCCAGGGAGGTCGGTGAACCTGACATTGCTACTGGGCAAAATCATCAAAGTTGTTAAAAATAAAATTACTGGACATGATTTAATGGGGGAGAGTCAACATGGCTTTTGCAAAAGGAAGTCTTCCCTTACCAATCTGCTAGATTTTTTATGATGCTGTAAATAAACACACAAAGGTGAGCCGGTTGATATAATCCGCTCCCAGTTATTTAATTCCCTGTTTATTGTAACTGCAAATTCCTCCAACCTTGCACTTGTTATAGTTCTCTGAGTTCGCGGTACATTAAACCGGTTTGATGTGATACCTGTCATGAAAGCCGGTATAATAAAAACAATAAATAAATAAATAATGTATTAGGATTTTCAGAAGGCATTTGACAAAGACTCCTCAACAAATTAAGAGATGATGGGATTGGAGACAGTGTCTTATTGCGTATTGGTGACTAAAAGACAGAAACGGAGGGTAGGACTAATGGAGAAAAATAGTGGAGTGCCCCAGGAGTCTGCTAATTAGGCATATTCATAAATAATGACAAGTGAGGTAACCAAATTTACGGATGACACAATTGTTTTGAATTTTTAAAAAGAAAGGGTATTATGAAGAACTGCAGAAGAACCTTGAGAGATGAAGAGACGGTTTCTAAATGGAAGATGCAATTTAGTGAGGACAACGGAAAGGGAGGCACACGGGGAGGAGGCTGGGTTTCTAAATGGAAGATGCAATTTAGTGAGGACAAGGGAAAGGGAGGCACACGGGGAAGAGGCTGGGTTTCTAAATGGAAGATGCAATTTAGTGAGGACAAGGGAAAGGGAGGCACACGGGGAGGAGGCTGGGTTTCTAAATGGAAGATGCAATTTAATGAGGAGAACGGAAAGGGAGGCACACGGGGAGGAGGCTGGGTTTCTGAATGGAAGATGCAATTTAGTGAGGACAAGGACAAAGGGAGGCACACGGGGAGGAGGCTGGGTTTCTAAATGGAAGATGCAATTTAGTGAGGACAACGGAAAGGGAGGACATGGGGAGGAGACTGAGTTTCTGAATGGAAGATGCAATTTAGTGAGGACAACGGAAAGGGAGGACATGGGGAGGAGACTGAGTTTCTGAATGGAAGATGCAATTTAGTGAGGACAACGGAAAGGGAGGCACACGGGGAGGAGGCAGGGTTTCTAAATGGAAGATGCAATTTAGTGAGGACAACAGAAAGGGAGGACATGGGGAGGAGGCTGGGTTTCTAAATGGAAGATGCAATTTAGTGAGGACAACGGAAAGGGAGGCACACGGGGAGGAGGCTGGGTTTCTAAATGGAAGATGCAATTTAGTGAGGACAAGGGAAAGGGAGGCACATGGGGAGGAGGCTGGGTTTCTAAATGGAAGATGCAATTTAGTGAGGACAACGGAAAGGGAGGCACATGGGGAGGAGGCTGGGTTTCTAAATGGAAGATGCAATTTAGTGAGGACAAGGGAAAGGGAGGCACATGGGGAGGAGGCTGGGTTTCTAAATGGAAGATGCAATTTAGTGAGGACAAGGGAAAGGGAGGCACGGGGAGGAGGCTGGGTTTCTAAATGGAAGATGCAATTTAGTGAGGACAAGGGAAAGGGAGGCACACGGGGAGGAGGCTGGGTTTCTAAATGGAAGATGCAATTTAGTGAGGACAAGGGAAAGGGAGGCACACGGGGAGGAGGCTGGGTTTCTAAATGGAAGATGCAATTTAGTGAGGACAAGGGAAAGGGAGGCCCATGGGGAGGAGGCTGGGTTTCTAAATGGAAGATGCAATTTAGTGAGGACAACGGAAAGGGAGGCACACGGGGAGGAGGCTGGGTTTCTAAATGGAAGATGCAATTTAGTGAGGACAAGGGAAAGGGAGGCACATGGGGAGGAGGCTGGGTTTCTAAATGGAAGATGCAATTTAGTGAGGACAAGGGAAAGGGAGGCACATGGGGAGGAGGCTGGGTTTCTAAATGGAAGATGCAATTTAGTGAGGACAAGGGAAAGGGAGGCACATGGGGAGGAGGCTGGGTTTCTAAATGGAAGATGCAATTTAGTGAGGACAACGGAAAGGGAGGCACACGGGGAGGAGGCTGGGTTTCTAAATGGCAGTTCTGGTCGCCTCATCTCAGATACGTTAGGAATAATTTGGAAAGGAACAGAGAATATTATAATGCTTTGTGCAGATCTGTGGTGTGACTGCACCTTGAGTACTGTGTGCAGTTCTTTTCGCCTCATCTCAGATAAGTTAGGGATAATTTGGAAAGGAATAGAGAATATTATAATGCTTTGTGCAGATCCGTGGTGTGACTGCACCTTGAGTACTGTGTGCAGTTCTGGTCTCCTCATCTCAGATAAGTTAGGAATAATTTGGAAAGGAACAGAGAATATTATAATGCTTTGTGCAGATCTGTGGTGTGACTGCACCTTGAGTACTGTGTGCAGTTCTGGTCTCCTCATCTCAGATAAGTTAGGGATAATTTGGAAAGGAATAGAGAATATTATAATGCTTTGTGCAGATCCGTGGTGTGACTGCACCTTGAGTACTGTGTGCAGTTCTGGTCTCCTCATCTCAGATAAGTTAGGGATAATTTGGAAAGGAATAGAGAATATTATAATGCTTTGTGCAGATCTGTGGGGTGACTGCACCTTGAGTACTGTGTGCAGTTCTGGTCGCCTCATCTCAGATAAGTTAGGGATAATTTGGAAAGGAATAGAGAATATTATAATGCTTTGTGCAGATCCGTGGTGTGACTCGCGCTGGTGGCAGGGCTCTGGGGGCCTGCTTAGCTGCTGTGCATGTGATCAGGCTGCATGCATAGTTGCAATGGTGGCAAATTCTCACCGCAGGGGATCCTGCAGGGCATGCGGCTCACGGCGTGGCCGGCTAAATTCACAGCCTATCCCTTGGGAGGGGGGAGGGGGAATGGAACCTCCACCATGACAGACAGCAGGAGGAGAGTCACCAGGTCGGCAGGGCCCGCTGCAGAGGTCACAGGAGGGATCGGGGATGTGGCTAATTCGACTGAGGCACGCAATAAGGAGCAGGAGGCGTGCAGAGGGCCCAGGGACTCTTCTCCCCATCTTCAATGTTCCAAACTGTAGCAGAGCACCAGGAATGGGGGGAGAGTCTGGGAGCGAAGATGGAAGATTTCTCAGCGGAGTTTGTTCTGCTCCTTCACAAGGCCTATTTGGCAAGGAAGGGAGCAGGGAGGAAGTGGCCCCTGGGCCAGCAGCTGTGGGGTCCCTCTAAGAGAGTGAAGATGGCCTCAATAATGCCTTTGTGTAGATCCATGGTGGGGCTGCACCTTGAGTACTGTGTGCAGTTCTGTTGGACGTAGCAGACATAGAAAAGTTACAGAGAACGTGAACAAAAAATCTTAAAGGGGATGGAGAAGGGCTAAACAGGTTAGGGCTCTTTAGCTTGGAAAAGAGATGACTGGGAGGGTATTGAATGTAATCATGAGTGGGGTGGAACGGGTAAGTAGGGAACGGTTATTTACCCTTTCAATCAACACTAGGACTCGGGGACACTCCATCAAACTAGCAGCCGGCAGATTTAAAACAAACTGTAGGAAGTATTTTTTCACTCAATGCACAATCAAGACATGGAATCTGTTGCAAGAGCAAGTGGTCAAGGCAACTAACATATCTAGATTTAAGAGAATTGAACAAGTCCCTGAAGGAAAAATCTATAGCCAGGTAGAGCTGGGAAAACCAGAGCTTATCAGTCCATCGTAATACTGCCTTTTTTTTCCCCGAAGCCTCATGCTCATCAAGGTGAATGTGCCCTCCATACCTTGGATTGTAAGAGAGCGCTCGCCTTCTACCTAGAACAGACGATGCCCCATCGCACCTCCACTCAGCTATTCATTTCGTTTGACAGAAATAGGTTGAGTGTTGCTGTTTCTAAACAGATGCTGTCCCACTGGTTGGCTGACTCCATCTCCCTCTGCTACACACAGGCAGGGCTTCAGCTTCCTGGCCCTGTTTAGGCTCACTCCGTCCGGGCCATGTCTGTTTCAGTAGGGCACCTACGGGTGGTTCCTGTTTGAGATCTGCAGAGCAGCAACCTGGAGTTCTCTCCATACCTTTCCCTCTCATTACTGCCTAGACAAGGACGGGCACCAGGACTCCCGTTTCAGCCATGAACCCAACGCTCCCGCCGTTGTTCCCTTTTTGGGTGACTGCCTGCTCCGCTAGTCTCCACAGCTGCAGCTGTTGTGCACGTTTGCACCCGATTTTGCTGCTCATAGTCTGAGAGACCTGAAGCTACTTAATCACCCAGTTGTGAGGATTTCCATTCTGCTTGTCCTTGGAGAAAGCAGAGTTGCTTACCTTTAACAGGTGTTCTCCAGATGTTAGTCCTCACGGAACCCGCCTGCCTCCCCGAAGAGTTGGAATTTTTTCTCAGGGGCTTTTCGGTTGTTCCTTTTCTGCTAATTCTGTGTCATAAGACTGAAGAGGGGCCCTCACATGAAGGCATGGTTAGTGCATGCTCAATAGGCTGCTCAAAGTTTCTAGAAACTTTTTATTTCATGATTGCATCTGATGTTTTTGTTAAGTGTTCTTTATTTAATTTTTACATGATATTGCATATTTATAAATTGCAAATATAAAATTAATACAGATTAATAAGGCATTTTTAATGTTGGTAAGTGCTTGAAATAATAGAAATAAAAAATGTGAAAGTACGATGCATGAGGGCTGTTGCAGACTTAGAAATCTATTGTTAGGTGCACTTTAAGACATTATTTATCGATACGACTACAACTAGCAGGGCTTAGACCTGTATGCTTACTGCCCATCCATGTTAACCTTGGGCCCCACAATAAATTCAGTTCTGGCTACGCTGCTGAGTCAGATCTCTAATTCCATCCTCAGAGTAGTTAGAAGTAATTCCATTAATGTCTTTGGGGCCGAGGCAATGCTGTGCGCTCAGCCTAGCTCATGGCTTGACGTGTGTTGGATGCGTGTTTTGGACGTACTATAACAACTTCCAGTGCAGTAATGGGATTAACGCATCACATGAAAATGCCATGTAGATGAGGTGAATAGCTATTACTCCCAATGCAAAAAATCACCATGCGCCCAGCGTGTACTTTTTAACATGGAAAATTTAACAGCAGCCCTGAAACTGGCATTAAGTCTTTCATACGTCAAGGGTTCAACTAGAAAAAAAATACTAGCTTGGTTTCTCCTACTTAGTATCTCAATCATACAGAAAAGCAGCATCATGAAAAAATACAAAGGCGTGAAAGAAAACAAATTTCAGTGCGCACCACATACACCCACAATATGCATGCTTCAGGCCGTGTGTGTTGTGCCAGTAAATTAGCTGCCGCGGGATAAAATGGATGTTTGTATCGCGTGTCTGTTTTCGTAAGCTGCGCACATCTCCTGGGCACCCGATCCAAGGACACGCTTGGGAGGCACAATTTATCCCTAACATATCCTTATTAGCGCAGTAGCTCATTTGATTATTGCATCGGGTGCCCAGGAGAGGTGGATGTGCGTTTTTTTTGTCCATCATATTGCATCGGCCCCTGTGTGACAGCTTGTGCGTCTGTATGTATATGCGTGTGTGTGAGCCTGTGTTCGTATGTGTGTATGTGAGAGCCTGTGTGCATGTATGTGCATGTCTGTATAAGAGGCTGTGTGCACATAGGCTCTCACATGCCTGTGAGAGAGGGAGTGTGTGTGAGAGCATTGGCATGTATACGACAGAGGGAGTGTGTGAGAGAATGAATGTTAGTGTGTGTATGTGTGCATGTGTGTGAGCCTGTGCTCGTATGTGTGTAATGTGAGAGCCTGTGTGCATGTCTGTATAAGAGGCTGTGTGGATGTGTCTGAGCATGCCTGTGAGAGAGGGAGTGTGTGTGAGGGCATTGGCATGAATACGAGAGAGGGAGCGTGTGAGAGAATGAATGTTAGTGTGTATGTGTGCGTGTGTGTGAAAGAGAGAAATGTTTGTGCGACCCTATCTCCCCTAATCCATGACAATTTCAGGATGAGTGGAAATCAAAAGATCCCAGGTATGGAGAGTTCCCTGTCCGTAGCAGGATCAGTCCAGACTGCTGGGTTGTGCCTCCCCTCCAGCAGATGGAGTCAGAGAGAAAACTGAACGCACCCCCCAGATATACCGGGGTGCCACCTGCCATCCCTCAGTATTTTCTCTGACTCCAGCAGATTGAGAGGCATAACCTGCGGTCCTGATCCTTTCAAATTTCTACCTTGCTTGTACAGGTTCTTTCAGTCATTTTGTATAAACCTGACTAGATCAAAAAAAAATATAAAGAAGAGAATTATACTAACAGGAAGGAGGACTATTCTATTCTGTTAAAAAAAAAAATAAAAATCTAATAATTAGAGGCAGGTAAATATTTTATTGGTGTTTGGGAAATTAGAACAAATTTATATAATTTTTAAAATTATTGGATGATCAGCTGTTTTGACATTCTTTTTATTGTTATGGTTTTAATAACGTTTTATATCTGATATTGCGTGATGTTTTTCAAGGAATGATGGCTTCTGGTTTGTCATTATTACATTGCATAATTCATTTGGGCTGTAGTTTTCAGTACGACTTTTGGTGGCTTGTTTCTATTTATACTTTATGGTCCGTCTGTATTTTTAATGTCAGTTCTTGCTGTGAAATCACTGACATTTATGGCATTATGGTCGTCTCTTCCTCATTTCCATTTTAAACAGAAGTTTGCTCTTTATTAATTTCACGCATGCAGAAAGGGTTTGGAATGTTCTTGCAGAAAATATCTTTTCATTCACATTTTATTGTAAGTGCTGTTAGTAGTCGGCATGTGCATTCGTTAATCATTTTATTCGTTTCATGTTACGTGTGTATCTCTAGCACGTGCGTAGCCTACCATAGTATACGCATAACTTATGCGTGGAACGCAAAAGGATTAATGAATGCAGATGCATGGTTGGTAGATTAGGTGATTATTTTTAGGGATGGACTTAGCCAATGTTCCTTCTAAGGATCGGGGTTGCATAAAATTGCTAGGTTTTTTGCATCAAAGAAAATAGTGCTGACGGGGTAATGTAACCCAAAACTGTTGCTCAAAGCAGACAGTTTGCACTCCGTATTTATTTATTTATTTATTAAAGGCTTTTATATACCGACTTTCTTGATACAGATCAAATCAACTCTGTTTACAATGAACTAAGCAGAAAATATAATTAACCAATCAACAAGAGATAAAGGAGCATAAAAGTTACATTATAACAAGGATGCCTTAACCTGGAGTAAGAAATAAAGAGGGGGTGAACGAAAAAAAAAAAAATAAATACTATATACAAAAGAGGGGGGCAAGGAGCCAACCTCGTTAATAGATACTATGCATGAGAAATATGGAAAAATGTGTTTACATAAGTGGGTGCTGCACTGGGAAACCTGGAAATCTCTCAGTGAACTGCTGCTGTAGTCCAAGTCTGCCCACAAATATTATGGCCCCTTCCACTTTCCCATTCTACATCCCAAGATTGTTCTTTCCTCTCCTTCCCCTCCTCTCTCTCCCTTTTAGTCTCTTGTACCCGTACTCGCTTGCACTTGTTTACTGTTGGTAGAAGGAAGGTGTAACTGCTTCTGAGAACCGTGTGGTCCAAGGCCTGTGCTGGGATGGGGAAGGGAGGTGGTGGGATGATTTGAGAATATAAGCCAGTCCTGATTAGGTATTCTGTTTAAAACCACCTTTTCTTTCATTCCTTCAGCAATGGCTGTGTGAGGTGAAGGAGAGGAACGCGCTATTCTTAGCCTTGGAAGAGGACGTTGCGAGAGCTACGGGTGTGGAACAGCACATGCAGCAGTGTAATCAGGGGTGCAACGTGAATCTGGAACGCTGCAAAGAAAAGGCATCTCAGCTGCAAGATCGCTGGCAACGCATCCGCGGCCAGGCTGAGACACGGTGAGACAGGAAACTAGGTGGCCTGATGAATGAGCAAAGATGATGCAAATAATCTACCACAAGAAGGAATGAAAGTTTGCAGGCTGGAGCTAGCTTTTTGCAGTAATTGAATTGACCGACTCTTCTTTCAGCCACGGTGGCCTAGAGAGTATCCATGGCCTGCTGAAGCATTACCGTGAATATCATGCAGCACTTATCACATGGATTGAGAGAACCAACTTGCAGCAGGAAATGATGAAGCCTGGACAGGCAGAGGACAGCAGGGCACTATCTGAACAACTCGGCCAACAAACTGTAAGACAACGTGGGGGAGGGCCATGTTATGGTGGCACTGTGTATATCTGAGCCTGTATGAAAGTGCATGGGGGCAGTGAGTGCTGTGTGTTCCTGTGTGTGAGTGTGTGCAGGTGCTGGGGTGATGTGAATATCTCACTGTGTAAGGAATGGGGGTCATGCATGCATCTGAGTACTCTGGGAGGGTGGGGAGAGTAGAGGCTGGGGTATGTATGCAAGTGCATGGGGGCACTGAGTGCTATGTGTTCCTGTGTGTGCAGGTGCTGGGGTGATGTGAATATCTTGTGCATGCTGTGTATCTCACTGTGTAAGGAATGGGGGTCATGCATGCATCTGAGTACCCTGGGAGGGTGGGGAGAGTAGAGGTTAGGGTATGTATGTAAGTGCATGGGGGCAGTGAGTGCTGTGTGTTCCTGTGTGTGTGTGTGTGCAGGTGCTGGGGTGATGTGAATATCTCACTGTGTAAGGAATGGGGGTCATGCATGCATCTGAGTACTCTGGGAGGGTGGGGAGAGTAGAGGCTGGGGTATGTATGCAAGTGCATGGGGGCACTGAGTGCTATGTGTTCCTGTGTGTGCAGGTGCTGGGGTGATGTGAATATCTTGTGCATGCTGTGTATCTCACTGTGTAAGGAATGGGGGTCATGCATGCATCTGAGTACCCTGGGAGGGTGGGGAGAGTAGAGGTTAGGGTATGTATGTAAGTGCATGGGGGCAGTGAGTGCTGTGTGTTCCTGTGTGTGTGTGTGTGTGCAGGTGCTGGGGTGATGTGAATATCTCACTGTGTAAGGAATGGGGGTCATGCATGCATCTGAGCACCCTGGGAGGGTGGGGAGAGTAGAGGTTAGGGTATGTATGTAAGTGCATGGGGGCAGTGAGTGCTGTGTGTTCCTGTGTGTGAGTGTGTGCAGGTGCTGGGCTGATGTGAATATCTCACTGTGTAAGGAATGGGGGTCATGCATGCATCTGAGCACCCTGGGAGGGTCCAGAGCAGAAAGCAAGGAGCGGGATTTGGCCCTTGATTTGGGGTTTTTCCTCCCCTCCCATCCACCCACATTGATCCTGGGTCCACTTCTTCCGTTCTCTCCTTGAGCCTGATTCATCTCGGCCCCCTCAAATTTAAGATCAAACCCTCTTCCGCCTGCCATCCCATGTCCTCCTCTTGCACTCTCATGCCCCAGTCTGGATCCGTTCCCTTCTCTTCCAGCTGTCTCCTCTCTCCTTCCAATCCTAAGTCCTCTTATTCCTCCTCCATCCAATTCCAGATTGAGGGCAGGGAGGAGAGAGGAGGGCAGGCCTGATTAACATTTCTTGCATCCCTGGGCGTACCAAAAGGTTTCCCCTCTCACCCTTTTCTGGCAGTCTTCTAACTTTGGTTGCTCCTCTGTTCCCCATCTTCCATGTTTTGCTGCCACGTCTCCGTTCTTCTCCCAGGCCCTGCAGCACGATCCCCTGTGATGGGAATAGGATGGGGGCGGGAGGTGGCTCACTACAGGGCTTAGGAGTGTTTGCTGGCTCACGGGCTCTGCACTGATCCTTTCTCTGTCTGTATCCACCATATCCTGGGGCAGGTGCTCAACCTAAATCTAGCCCTGGAGAGGGGCCTACCACCGTCAGCTTTGTGTATTTGTAGCATTGGGATCCCACTTATCCCCTGCCCCCAATGCCAGGCTTGTATCTCTGAGCACAGTGATGAAGAGGAGGATGAGGAATGAGGATCCCATGTGCAAATATGAGCATGGGGAGGCTGGAGGAGGGATCCATGTGTACATCAGAATTCACCAGGGTGGCCCTGTGCATCTGGGATGTTTGTGTGACTCTTGAGACATGGCAGTAGGAGTGAAAAAGAGAAATATCTGCTAGAAAGTGCTTATTCTTCTATTTAAGGCTTTAGTGGCTGAAATTGAGAAGAACCAAGCAAAGCTGGATGAGTGTCAGAAGTGTTCGCAGCATTACTCCTCCTCTGTGAAGGTAAAGCAACAGTTCAATGCATACAGCAAAGATTGGAAAGGGGAGCACTAAGGGGCCGATGCAAACGGGTGCGTCCCTGGCACCTCCGCCGAATCTGTCACACTGGAGAGGTGGCTGTCAAGCTGCTTGGGCAAACAGGCGCTCAGTCTATGAGCGTCTTTTCTCTCCTGCTACTAGCATGGACACGCAGATGTGCCGCTTGGACCATGCATCTTCTGTGTGTACTGAATGCCCAAAATATTATTTCAAAGAATTGTTTTTTTTAAAATAAATACTGCTTTCCCTGTACGTACCCGGATCAGTCCAGACTCCTGGGTTTGGCCCCCCCCTCTAGCAGATGGAGACAGAAGTTTACAAACCAAACTCCGCCTTATCTGGGCTGGTGCCACCTACAGTCCGGCAGTCTTCTTCTGTCTCCTAGCAGGTGGAGAGGGTGCAAATCCTACAGTCTGTGCTGAGGCCTAGTTAGTCTTAAAAAAAAAAAAAAAATCTTAATAAGAAAACAATAGGTAGAGTAGTGTTTGGACCGCAGTGGCTTGCCTGCAGGTCCAGTAGTCTGCCTTCCAGGGGGTTGTGAGGTTCTGAGGGGACCATCCCCCCTGGTTTCAGAGGCCGCTGAAGTGTGAGGTGCTCTCACTCACCAGCGCTGGTGCCCTGCACCTGGGGGTGACACCGGGGAGCCCGGCTCACTCCCCCCAGGTGGATTCGGTGCCCGATAGACTGATACTGGTATTGTATTAAAAAAAAAAAAAAAAAGTTGGTAATTTTGTTTTAGTTCTCTGTATTTCTGGTTTGGCCTAGGTGTTCTTGAATAAGATTTGGCCGCGTTCGAGGGGCAGTGCGCCGGGAGTCAGGGGCCCCGGGGGAGCGATTTTCTTTTCTCTATCTCTCTCTCATCCCTCGATCGCGTGTCGGGCATGCTGCGGTGCATGGCTAGTCGGGTGTGCGGCGCCGCGCAGCGACTCTCCCGGGACAGCCTGTGCTCCGGTTGTGCCTCGGAGGGCAAAGGGGCGTCTTCGATCCCGGACGAAGCACGGGGGCGAGCGCCGTTCAGAGTAGCAGGGCCGGGGAGCAGGTCTGGGTCAGGTCCGTTCCGGAACGGGCGCCATTTTGAGCTCGCTGTCGGCGGGGACGTCCGCCATTTTGTTACCTCCGGATGCAGGGGGGTCCGCGTCTCTGTCAGTTCAAGGAGAGCAGGATTTGCTGCCGCATTGATTACCATAGCGCAGGGTCCCTGAGGGGGACAAACCTGCGCGGCCACACTGTTCTAAGGCGGATAAAATCCCTGAGGGGGACCCCGCAGTTTGGTCACCCGATTCGTTTTCCTCCGAGTTTGGGCTAGTAAGGCACAAAGTTTTTAAAGCTCATCCATTGGCCAGGGAAAGGCATCGGATCCCGCTGGGGGGGCCCTGGCCCTCCAGGCTACGGGCCTCGCAGGGGGATCCTGATCCTTCTACGGAATGACCCTTAGGAGGCACAGGGGGGACCATGACCTGCTGTCCCAACCCTCGAGGGGGGTTGAGGGGGACGGTGAGCGGTCAACAGGTGGCCTGAGTGGTAACCATGGGACGGATGGGGTTGACCCCAAGGTCGTACGTCTTTTTCGGCGGAATGTGCTGGCGCCCCTCATCCCGGTGATTCTGGAGGAATTAGGCATCCAGTTACCACAGGTAGAGTCCAGTCTGGGGGCGACAGACCCAGTGGTATTGGGCCTGAGAGGTCCGCCATCCGCATTTCCATTGCGTCTTTTCGGCATCGGATTTGCTTTTCACGGAATGGGACACCCCAGATTTGGGATTTAAAGTGGCTAAAGCCATGGATAAGCACTATCCTCTACCTGAGGCCACGTTGGAGCTGTTGAAGGTCCCGAGGATAGATTCGGCAGTGGCAGCGGTCACTATGAAGACCCCTATACAGGTGACCGGGGGAACAGCTCTCAAGGATTTACAAGATTGAAAGCTGGAGATACAGCTTAAGAAGATATTCGAAGTCTCGGCGCTGGGAATCCGTGCAGCTATTTGCAGTAATTGCTCCTTGCGAGCGGGACTTCGGTGGGTTCAGCTATTGCTAGCCAATGCATCTTTTTCCCGAGAAGAGGTGCTTCAGGTGGGGCGTTTAGAAGCCATATTTGCCTTTAGGGCGGATGTCAACTGTGACTTACCCCATACCTCGGCTAGAACCATGGTCTCGGTGGTGTCGGCGCGAGGCTTACTATGGCTTCGCCATTGGGCAGCGGATGTGTCCTCTAGAGCTCGGTTGGGTTTGTTGCCCTTTAAGGGCAAGTTATGGTTTGGAAAGGAACTGGAGGACCTGATTGAGGCTCTTGGCGAGAACAAGATTCATCGACTTCTTCCTCCTGGGCCCGTCTTTGGGGAGGGCACAGACCTCGGACTACGCGAGGGTCGGCTTCCTCCTTTAGTCATAATGCCAACCGTCAGTAGACGTACTCACAGTCCTTTCACGGGTGCCGCTTTGGCCGACCAGAGGTCGTTCAGAATGCAGACAGTGGTTAACCTTCGCAATGATGTGCAGCCAGTCCACTCCTCGGTACCAGGGGTCGGAGGCAGATTGTTTCAATTTTACGAGGAATGGACTAGGATATCCTTGGATCAGTGGGTCCTAGAGGTGATAAGTCGAGGTTATGCATTAGATTTTTCGCGACAGCCCCGCCAGTGGTTTTTTCCTGGTATTGCCTTGCGGTTTTCGGAAAAGCGACCAGTGGTACGGGACACACTGCGTCGCCTTCGCAACCTCGGCGCGATTGTTCCGGTTCCATCACACGGGCTTCGCAGAGGCCGGTTTTCCATTTATTTCGTGGTGCCAAAGAAGGAAGGAACTTTCGTCCGATTCTAGACCTGAAAAGCATCAACCAGTGTCTGCGAGTACCTTGTTTACGTATGGAGACCTTAAGGTCAAGAGATCGAGTTGGTGCGACAGGGAGAGTTTCTAGCTTCTCTGGATCTCACAGAAGCGTACCTTCATATCGGGATCCGGGCGGAGCACCAACGATTCCTAAGGTTTGCTGTGTTGGGTCAACATTACCAGTTTCAGGCTTTGCCGTGCAGTCTTGCCACCGCACCTCGCACATTCTCCAAGGTTATGGTAGTGGTAGCAGTGCATCTTCACAAGGAAGGTTTTCTGGTACTCTCGTATCTGGACGACTGGCTGATTTGGGCAAAGTCGGAGCGGCTCTGTCAGGAAGTGGTTCAACGGGTGATTCACTTGTTGCAAAAGCTCGGCTGGGTAATCAGTACGGCCAAAAGTCACCTGGTTCCTTCCCAATCTCTGGAGTTTTTGGGAGCATTGTTCGATGCTCATCAGGGAATGGTAGCTCTTACACGAGCTCGCATGATCAAGTGACAGAGTCAGGCTAGGCGCTTATTAGCCACCCCCATGCCAATCGTCTGGGATTACCTTCAGATGGTAGGGTCCATGACTTCGACGTTGGACTGGTTCCCTGGGCTTTCACTCATATGCGTCCCTTCAAGTCCGTGTGCTTTCACGGTGGAATCCGGTGTCGGAACAATTTTAGCTGCCTTTACCGCTAACGCAGTTGGCTCGGACCAGCATGGTTCGGTGGCTATGTCCAGGCAACTTGAGTCGGGGAGTGCCGCTGGAGGTTCCCTCGTGGACAGTGATCACCACGGATGCCAGCTTGTACGGTTGGGGAGTGGTCTGCCTCCGAAAATCGGTACAGGGGACATGGTCCCCACAAGAAGCGACTTGGTCCATCAATCGCTTAGAGCCCAGGGCGGTTCGTATAGCACTCCAGGTTTTTTTCTCCCCTTGGTTTGGGTCAAGGTGGTCAGAGTCCTGTCAGACAATGCGACCTCGGTGGCCTATATCAACTGTCAGGGGGGCACCAAGAGCCAACCAGTGGCATGCGAAGCCCGGCAATTGCTGGCGTGGGCAGAACGACATCTCAGCTGCCTTGCGGCCTCGCATATTGCCGGGGTGGAAAGTGTTCAGGCGAACCTCCTCAGTCGCATTCGACTAGATCCCGGAGAGTGGGAATTCGCGGACACAGCATTTCGATTCATCTGCACACGTGGGGGGACGCCCGCTCTGGACCTAATGGTAACATTCAGAAATGCCAAAGCTCCATGGCCGACGGATGTCTTACTTGATGTCTTTTCCCCCGTGACCTCTCATTGGCCGGACGGTGTGGCGCATAGAGGTGCACCTGACGGTGGTGGTGCTAGTAGCTCCTGAGTGACCGCGGCGCCCTTGGTTTGCGGATCTCCGAAACCTGGCCTTGGAGGAGCACATTCGTTTTCCGTATGTTTCGGATCTTCTACATCAGGGTTCCATGTGTTTCGACCAGGCCGAGCGCTTTTGTCTAGCGGCATGGCTTTTGAAAGGCGTTGGTTGAAGTCAAGGGGTAGACAGATGCGGTAGTGACAACTCTTCTAGGGTCCCGCAAGGTGTCTACATCGTTGACTTCCGTGCGGGTCTGGAAGGTTTTTCAGACGTGGTGTATCGCTCACGACATGGTGGCTGCGCGTGCATCCGTGCCTGAGATCTTACTTTTTCTTCACGATGGTTTGTCGACGGGGCTGTCCTGTAGTTTCTTGCGTGTTCAAGTAGCGGCCCTGACGTAGTTACGTGCTCAGTTTCACGGTGTGTCGGTAGCATCTCATCCAGATGTGGTTTGTTTCTTTAAGGGTACTAAGCATTTACGTCCACCGTTCCGCGGGCTTTGCCCTTCCCGGAACCTGAACGTGGTATTAAAGGTCTTGTGCAGCGCTCCCTCTGAACCTATTCGTAAGGCCACATTAAAGGACTTGACGCTGAAGGTAGTGTTCTTGGTGGCGATTGTTTCGGCAAGACGGGGTTCTGGGATCCAGGCTCTGTCTTGTTGGGAGCCCTTTTACGAATATCGGAGATGAGGGTGAAATCAGACGGTAGAACTTCCTTCGTTTTCAGAGTTGGGCGATATGAATCCCTTGGTCAAGGTCTTGCGTCGGTTGGATGTCCGGTTGTTATTACGTTACCTTGAGGTTACCCATGCCTTTCGGGTGTCCGACTATCTCTTTGTGCTTGCAGTGGACATCGTAGTGGTAATTCTGCTTCCAAGACCACCATTGCTCCCTGGTTGAAGGAGGCGTTCAGTTCAGCCTATCTGATCCGGGGTAGGTCTCTGCCAGAGGGGCTACGTGCCCATTCTACACGCTCCCAGGCCGCATCCTGGGCAGAATGCCACCATGTATCGCCAGAGGAGATTGGTAGGACAGCGATTTGAAAATCCTCACATACATTCGCCCATCATTATCGGTTGGATGTTAAGGTTCCAGACAGGGGGGATTTTGGAGCCGGGGTGCTCTGAGTGGGACTCTCCGGTTCCCCTCCCATTTGAGGACAGCTCTGGAACATCCCAGGAGTCTGGACTGATCCGGGTACGTACAGGGAAAAGAAAATTAGGTCTTACCTCTGATAATTTTCGTTCCTGTAGTACCACGGATCAGTCCAGAGTCCCGCCCATTTGTTCTGCAAGGAGAGTCCACACTGATTGTCTTTTTCTCTTATTCTAAACTCAATATCTGTATGTCCTGCCATCGGTGGCTCGAGTTCTGTTTCCAGTTGGGAGTTAGTGATCCGGTTGCTGTTGTTCGGTTACTGTACATAGTTAATTTGGTGTTTTATTTGGGATCCATTCTGCTTTGACATTAAGTAATACTGCCAGACTGTAGGTGGCACCAGCCTAGATAAGGCGGAGTTTTGTTTGTAAACTTCTGTCTCCATCTGCTAGAGGGGGGGCCAAACCCAGGAGTCTGCTCTAATCCGTGGTACTACAGGAACGAAAATTATCAGAGGTAAGACCTAATTTTCTTTTATTTGGTTTCTTCTACATAGCATCACTACGATACTATTAGGAGGAATCTCAGAAAGCAGGACTTTTCTTTTATTTCAATGCGCCCTTGAAGTGTGGCATAGCTTTATGCCAGCCCCGGCCGGTGTAAAATTTGACGCGTTGCAAGCACGCATTGGCCATGTGGAAAATGTATTGGATCGTGGCGGTTAGCCATAGCCTCATCTACATGGGGTTCCATGTGATGAGCGCTATTAGCTACATGGAGATTTGGATGCTCGTTTTGGATACGCTAATCCCCGTATTGCATCGGGGGGGTTATGGGCACTCGCCCAAAACCTGCGTCCGATCGTGTTTTAGGCCGTGCACAACTGCTAACTTCAGTTAGTCAGCCTGAGTGACTCACTGCTCCCTTGATTAACAAATGTTGGTCCCTATTCAAACCCAATCACACTACCTCAACACCTTTCCAAGGTGAGTAACTGAGCTGAACTATTCAACTTTTTTACTTTGGTATACACTGCTCCTAGCTTATTTCTAGCTTCTGGCTACTTTTTGGGTTGTTTTTTTTTTTTTTTTTTCATTACAAGCACTCAGTTAGTATTAAATACAAGCACTCAGCTCTTTAAAGTCTGCAGAACACTCAGTTCTGCAGACTTTTAAAAATAAACACACTACCTACTGCTACCTTATTGACTGACTAAAAATACAAACAGTCTAACTTGTTTATTCACTGCCTACCTACTGCTGCCTTATTGACTGACTATTTAAAAATGCAAACAGTCTAACTTGTTTATTCACTGCCTTTCTGACTATTAAAGGCACAAACACACAAACACACTAAATAATATTCCCAAATAGTTAACTTTGCCCCAATACTTTTAAAAAAGACAATGTCCCAAGCAAAAACTTACTGATTCCTTTCAGCCACCAGCAAGGTGATCCTCTCCTCTGTTTTCCCACTCTCGGTGTTCCCACGTCAGCCGGCTCCTCCCCAGCACTGTCTAAAATCCTATCTAGGTGACGCGTGAGGTCCGCCACCTTCGCACCAAGTAGGTATGTTACCAGGCGATCCTCACGTCCACCAGCCACCCAGCTATCTACATTCCTAATAATCGAATCACCAACTATGACGGCCGACCTAACCCTTCCCTCCTGGGCAGTAGGCCTTGGGGAGATATCCTCGGTGCGAAAGGACAATGCATCACCTGGAGAGCAGGTCCTTGCTACAGGATCCTTTCCTGCTACACTTGGTTGGTGCTCTCCGATCATGAGACCTTCTTCCTCCAAGGCAGCACCAGGGCTGCCAGTCTGAAGTTGGGACTTGGCTACTATGTCCCTGAAGGTCTCATGTATATACCTCTCTGTCTGCCTCAGCTCCTCCAGGTCTGCCACTCTAGCCTCCAGAGATCGGACTCGTTCTCTGAGAGCCAGGAGCTCTTTGCATCGCATGCACATGTACAACTTCTCACCGGTGGGTAAAATAATCATACGTGACACTCGATGCAAAAGACTGGGAGGCCCCCCTCTTGCTGCTGGACTACTTCCTTCATCTTAAATTTGTTAAGTTCCTACTTAAGTTTTAGGTTGCTATGGGAGTAGGAAGGTGTCTAATAAGCTGTTATAACTAGACGATTACAGGAGGAGATAAAACCTATATTAAGTGTGGGATGCTTCAGCTAGTTAATGGCTTGATTGCTGTATTTTGCCGAAGGTTGGCATACGTGGAGCTTATGAATGTTCTTACCTGTTCATTATGCGCTGACTTGTTGGTGACATCTAAAGGGTACTTTGCTTCTTGCAGGACTATGAGCTGCAACTAATGACATACAGAGCTTTTGTTGAGTCGCAGGAGAAATCCCCCATAAAACGCCGACGGATGCTTTCCTCTTCTGACACCATCGCACAAGAGGTGAGCGTGAAAAGGGAGCTCCCTCACTTTTTCTATTGCTGGATACTCGGTTTATGCCGGGGTGGTGCTGATGTCTTCTCTTTCAAACATAAAAATATCCTTCCCTTTTTCAGCAAAGGATTTAGGCTTTGGTTTTGTTTTTGATCTTTTGGCTTCCAGCTCAGTTATAATTGGGTTTGGGATCCTGGAGCCATCAGTCTTCAATCACAGCTTTCCAGCAGTAGAGAAGGACTTACAGACTGTCACCAGACTTTAATCTTTTACTACTTCAAGAATTTCTTTTTGGTGTATTTTTTGTATCCTCTCATTTTGTAATCATTTGGGTTAAAAACTCTAAATCTTACAATATGTAAACACTGCATAAATATTTTTTTTAAATAGCATAAAATACTTAATGTAAAACTGATTATTTTGTACCAAGCTCAGGATAAAAAAAAAAGGCAGAAAAATGACTTACAGAATAAATTGTTTTGCATGTGATTTAGTTTTCCATATTTTATTTTTGTAAATCCTGTGAAAATGCTGCAGAATTAGCGCCAGTAAAACTGGCCTTTCTACAATTAGGTAATTTTGAAAGGAGTTGCGAGGGTAAATGCAACATACTGTCGTAACAATTCTCAAAATGCACTTTACTCAAGTAAATGCTATGGACAATTCAATGGCAAAGCACTTTTCTCGAGTAAAACCCAGTTTTTTGTGTGTGATCCACACCTCTGTGCAAGAGATGGACTGGAAGCCATCCTAACAGGCGACAGTAAGTTGCTGTCTCAAATCAGTGACACTGTGAAGCACAATTCATAGATTTGTTGGAATTTGCCTGCGGCCATGATATGAACGCCTGCTCTGGGCCGATTTTAAGACCCTACCAACATGAGCTGGATTTGAACTGGTGTCTTAGAGGTGAAAAGGTCGGAAACACTCATGATTCTCTTGAGCCAACCAGTCCCCACAGTAAGTTACTGAAGAAGCCGCATGAAACGTAACCAGGAAAGAAACTGGGATGGATGGGGGAAGGGAAAGGAAAGCACAAGAATCACCAGAGGTTACGTAGTCCATGCTGCTGATGCCCAGGGATAAGTCTACCTGCACTTTTTTTCTTCAGGAAGTTGTCCAAACCTTTTTTTAAACCCAGCTATAACTGCCTTTACCACATTCTCTGGCAATGAATTCAACAGCTTAAATGTGCAATGAGTGAAAAAATATTTTTTCCGATTTGTTTTAAATGTACTTCATGATAATTCCATGGAGTGTCCTCTGGTCTTTTTATGTTTTTTAAAAGAGTAAGTAACCAGTTAGCATTAAACTGTCCTGGTTTTATAGACCTCTTATCACACCTCCTCGCCTTTCCCTCCCTCTTATCATTCTGCTTGCCCGTCTCTCTACTTTTTCTTGTTGCTGGGTATGTGGTGGCCAGCATTGCACACAGTACTTACTCGAGGTGGGGCTGCACTATGGCACATTATGATGATCTCCATTTTATTCTCCATTCCTTTCCTATTAATTTTATAGACCTCTGTCACACCTCCTCACCTTTCCCTCCCTCTTATCATTCTGCTTGCCCGTCTCTCTACTTTTTCTTGTTGCTGTGTATGTGGTGGCCAGCATTGCACACAGTACTTACTCTAGGTGTGCTTGCACTATGGCACATTATGATGATCTCCATTTTATTCTCCATTCCTTTCCTATTAATTTTATAGACCTCTGTCACACCTCCTCACCTTTCCCTCCCTCTTATCATTCTGCTTGCCTGTCTCTCTACTTTTTCTTGTTGCTGTGTATGTGGTGGCCAGCATTGCACACAGTACTTACTCAAGGTGTGCTTGCACTATGGCACATTATGATGATCTCCATTTTATTCTCCATTCCTTTCCTATTAATTTTATAGACCTCTGTCACACCTCCTCGCCTTTCCCTCCCCCTTATCATTCTGCTTGCCTGTCTCTCTACTTTTTCTTGTTGCTGTGTATGTGGTGGCCAGCATTGCATACAGTACTTACTCGAGGTGTGCTTGCACTATGGAACATTATGATGATCTCCATTTTATTCTCCATTCCTTTCCTATTAATTTTATAGACCTCTGTCACACCTCCTCACCTTTCCCTCCCTCTTATCATTCTGCTTGCCTGTCTCTCTACTTTTTCTTGTTGCTGTGTATGTGGTGGCCAGCATTGCACACAGTACTTACTCGAGGTGTGCTTGCACTCTGGAACATTATGATGATCTCCATTTTATTCTCCATTCCTTTCCTATTAATTTTATAGACCTCTGTCACACCTCCTCACCTTTCCCTCCCTCTTATCATTCTGCTTGCCCGTCTCTCTACTTTTTCTTGTTGCTGTGTATGTGGTGGCCAGCATTGCACACAGTACTTACTCGAGGTGTGGCTGTACTATGGCACATTATGATGATCTCCATTTTATTCTCCATTCCTTTCCTATTAATTTTATAGACCTCTGTCACACCTCCTCACCTTTCCCTCCCTCTTATCATTCTGCTTGCCCGTCTCTCTACTTTTTCTTGTTGCTGTGTATGTGGTGGCCAGCATTGCATACAGTACTTACTCGAGGTGTGGCTGCACTATGGCACATTATGATGATCTCCATTTTATTCTCCATTCCTTTCCTATTAATTTTATAGACCTCTGTCACACCTCCTCACCTTTCCCTCCCTCTTATCATTCTGCTTGCCCGTCTCTCTACTTTTTCTTGTTGCTGTGTATGTGGTGGCCAGCATTGCACACAGTACTTACTCGAGGTGTGGCTGCACTATGGCACATTATGATGATCTCCATTTTATTCTCCATTCCTTTCCTATTAATTTTATAGACCTCTGTCACACCTCCTCGCCTTTCCCTCCCTCTTATCATTCTGCTTTCCTGTCTCTCTACTTTTTCTTGTTGCTGTGTATGTGGTGGCCAGCATTGCATACAGTACTTACTCGAGGTGTGCTTGCACTCTGGAACATTATGATGATCTCCATTTTATTCTCCATTCCTTTCCTATTAATTTTATAGACCTCTGTCACACCTCCTCACCTTTCCCTCCCTCTTATCATTCTGCTTGCCCGTCTCTCTACTTTTTCTTGTTGCTGTGTATGTGGTGGCCAGCATTGCACACAGTACTTACTCGAGGTGTGGCTGCACTATGGCACATTATGATGATCTCCATTTTATTCTCCATTCCTTTCCTATTAATTTTATAGACCTCTGTCACACCTCCTCGCCTTTCCCTCCCTCTTATCATTCTGCTTGCCTGTCTCTCTACTTTTTCTTGTTGCTGTGTATGTGGTGGCCAGCATTGCATACAGTACTTACTCGAGGTGTGCTTGCACTCTGGAACATTATGATGATCTCCATTTTATTCTCCATTCCTTTCCTATTAATTTTATAGACCTCTGTCACACCTCCTCACCTTTCCCTCCCTCTTATCATTCTGCTTGCCCGTCTCTCTACTTTTTCTTGTTGCTGTGTATGTGGTGGCCAGCATTGCACACAGTACTTACTCGAGGTGTGGCTGTACTATGGCACATTATGATGATCTCCATTTTATTCTCCATTCCTTTCCTATTAATTTTATAGACCTCTGTCACACCTCCTCACCTTTCCCTCCCTCTTATCATTCTGCTTGCCCGTCTCTCTACTTTTTCTTGTTGCTGTGTATGTGGTGGCCAGCATTGCATACAGTACTTACTCGAGGTGTGGCTGCACTATGGCACATTATGATGATCTCCATTTTATTCTCCATTCCTTTCCTATTAATTTTATAGACCTCTGTCACACCTCCTCGCCTTTCCCTCCCTCTTATCATTCTGCTTGCCCGTCTCTCTACTTTTTCTTGTTGCTGTGTATGTGGTGGCCAGCATTGCACACAGTACTTACTCGAGGTGTGGCTGCACTATGGCATATTATGATGATCTCCATTTTATTCTCCATTCCTTTCCTATTAATTTTATAGACCTCTGTCACACCTCCTCGCCTTTCCCTCCCTCTTATCATTCTGCTTGCCTGTCTCTCTACTTTTTCTTGTTGCTGTGTATGTGGTGGCCAGCATTGCACACAGTACTTACTCGAGGTGTGCTTGCACTATGGCACATTATGATGATCTCCATTTTATTCTCCATTCCTTTCCTATTAATTTCTTGACTAGGTTTTGTAGTAAGAGAAGATTAAGAAAGTGAGATTGGCAGGATTTTAGGGAAACCACATATGAGGATGAAATGACCAAAAGGTTTGCTGTGGCTGATGACACTTGAATTCCTGGCAGAGGAATTATTTTCACCTTTTTCTGAATTTTGTTACAAATGCATCTGTACTCTCTGAACTAAAAAAAAATAAAAATGTTCATTTTGCTGTAGTTTATGGACCTTCGGACTCGCTACACCGCACTGGTGACGCTGACTACCCAACATGTGAAGTATATCAGTGATGCTCTGCGACGGCTGGAGGAAGAGGAGGTACTGAACGTCCTATGCATAATTACTAATTACTTTATAGCAAATTAGTAAGGTGTGTAAGGAGAGAATAAGCAGGGGGAGGTGGCATAGGGAGCTCATTTGCATGTAGGAATAGCTTTCAGAATGGCGGTGGCAAAGGGAGCGTGAATAATTGTGTCTGAACAGGGGGAGTACTGCAAACTTAAGTAAAAAGTTGTTTAAATCGAGTTAAACAGCTCAGTTGAAAAGATGACAAATATTCATTTAGCTTAAGCTCTGGAGCTCCACTTGAGCTCATCTTGACAATATGAAAACATTAGGCACTGATGATACTACTGCTCCTGTTTTCTGGCCCCCTACTCCTCTGCCATACTCTTCTCCTTTTCTGAAATCACAGCATAGGAAACTGCCCATCTTCTCTCTTCCAAACTTGATTACTTGTTCCTCTTGACTCCATTCCCATCTCCACTGCAGTCATCCCTTCCATCTGTCACATCCTCCATCTTTCTCTTTACACTGCTCCTGCTGCCTTGAAACCCTCACTGGACTCTACCTATCCTACTAACTATTGTCCCATCTCCCTTCTCCCTTTTGCCTTCAAATTACTTGAATATGCAGCTGTTCACTGCCACTGTCTTGACTTTTTCATCTCAAGCCATTCTTGATCCACTCCAGTCTGGTTTTCATCCTCTACATTCCACAGAAACAGCCCTTGCCCAAAGTCTACAATGACCTGTTTATGGATAAAGCCAAAGGCCTTTACTCATTCTTAACCTCCTTCACCAATCAGCTTGATCACCACCTACTTCTTGAGACTCTGTCTTTATTTGCATTTCTGGATTCTGTCTTGTCTTAGTTCACGCCTTAACTTATCCATCGCAATGTTAGTGTTTCCTCTGGCAGATCCTCCTCAGCTGCCATCCTACTTTCAGTTGGTGTGCCTCGGGGTTCTGTCCTGGACCCTTTTCTCTGGATACTAATTCTCTTGGTGCTCTGATTTCCTAACATGGCTTTCAATCCCATCTTTAAGCTGATGATTCCCAGGTTTATACCTCCATACAGAAATTACCAGGAATCCAGTCCCAGGTCTCAGCCTGCTTGTCTGACATTGCTCTCTGGACATCCCATTGCCACCTTAAACTCAACATGGCTAAAACAGAGCTCCATATCTTTCCACCCAAGCCCACTTCCCTTCTTCCTCTGTATCCTCCTAGGACAAGCAGGATGGTAGTGGGTGACATCATCTGATGGAGCCCGGCACAGAAAACTTTTGTCAGAGTTTCTAGAAACTTTGACTGGCAGACTGAGCATGCCCAGCCTGCTGATATCTGCGCATCCACGCGAGGTCCCCCTTCAGTCTCTTCTTTTCCACAGTGCAGTAGCCTCTCGGTGGCTGGGATCTAAGCAGCCGGATGATTGCTCAGTAGCCTCACTAGTTTTGGTAGCTGTTTAGATTGTGACACAGATTGGTGCTATGACAGGGTGAAGCTGGGTGTTGAATGCTTATGGTTAGTAGGAAAAATGATTTGGGTAAGCGGGGAATTATCCCCCCCTATCGTAAAGGTTTTCGATTTCAGTCCAAGGGCCAATAAAAGGCGATTGTCAGCTCGATTCAGACCTATCCCAAGCATCTATGGCTGATAAGTGGACAGGTTGGTCTTTATCTGCTGCCGTTTCTATGTTACTAGGTAGCCTTCATGCTGATTTCCTTTTCTCTGGTTGGGTCCTTATGTGCCTGATTGTTTTAGCTCTGTCTTTTATTCTGTAAAAGGTTTGATTTATAGCCATGGATTCTTTAGAACAAATATTTTCACAGTAAGCTCTATCATGTCATTTAATCTCATTTTAGAATTTTTAGTCGCAAGAGATGAGTACATGTCTGCCAAATGTAACCCGGCGTCTCATCCTAAGGACATGAGAATCTCCCAATGTGTCTTCATACAATGTTTTGATTTTCGGATATGAACCCATGGTTAGGATGAATAGTGTAGGGATGAAAGAAGAATGTGGGCAGAGTGTCCTGAATTTGTGGGTTTTAATCCCAGCTCTCATTAACTGCAACTTTAGGAAAATCACCTTGAAGCACTGTAGTAGCTGATGCAATATCACAGGATCACATTGGAAAAAAGGATAGTAAAATATATGTCAAGCCGTATATAAACCAGTATTTGGCATTGCGAAGATGTGACCTCAGAAATGTACTGTAACTTTGTGTGCTTCTGTTTCATTACAGAAAGTTGTGGAGGAAGAAAAGCAGGAACATGTTGAGAAGGTCAAGAAGCTTTTGGGTTGGGTGTTGGGTTTAGCAGGAGAGATTCCACCTCCAAGTAAAGAGCTGAAAGACCTTGAGGATTGTATTTCCGAGCGGCAGGTAGGCTGGGAATATTTCCTGCATCTCTTGGTGTCATTCTGCCTGTATCTTCATCTCTCTGTAAGATAACCTTCGCTTTCTAAACATTTTATAAGGCACGAGCTTATGGGCTGATGTGATGATGATTTATCTCTAGTACTTCAGTCACCACGCTGAGCTTTTTGATTCGCAGTATAAAAATGTAACAAATAGATAAATAAGTACAAAATAAGTGTTTACTCTTCTGTTTTATTTGGAATTCCGGATAAATACATTTATTTAAGATGAAAAGTAGTTTCTCCCATACTTCAGGGACTCTTGGAAAATGTAAAGAACAGCAGATGCAAGATGGGAGGGTGATTAGGGTAAAATAAATTCTTCCAGCTTTGTTGGCTGCTCACGGATTTCTAGCTCTTGCAACATTTCCTTTCTCCGTGGACAAGAGGATGGTCGTCCTCGCACATGGGTGATATCAGATGGAGCCCTGACTTGGAAAACTTATGTCAAAGTTTCTAAAGCTTTGACTTGCTACACTGAGCATGCCCAGCAAGCCCTATACCACGCGTCCATGCGGGGTCACTTTTTAGTCTCTTTTTCTGCAGAGCTGTAGCATCACGGTTTGTGAGCTCACTTTGGCTTTTTAGCCTCTTTTGGAAAACTTGCCACTTATTTCAAATTTCACGCATTTTTCTTCACTGTGTTTGATGCCGGGTCTCTCTCAGTCCTCCCTATAGTATTCCTAGTAAGGGTTTTCAACGTTTCTTGGTAAGTTTCCTTTTGCGCTCAATTCCCTGCTTCAGCAGTGCTTCAGTACCTGCTGGCCATCGACGCCAGTCACCATCTATTTTGATCTTTCTTCCTGTTTGTTTTGTCCCGTCATGGCTGTGTCTGGTTTTAAGCGATATCCTTTGTGTCCGAGGACCATGTCCATCATGGACCCCCATGATGAATGTGTCCTTTGCCATGCGGCATCTCATGACATTCAGGGTTACTGCAAATGCACCCTGATGACCTCAAAAAGATATCATCTTCGTCTTGATAAGATGGTGCGCCTCTTCAGGTCGAAGAAGACCAAGCTATCAGCATAGGCGACATAGGCATTGAAGGACCACAGAGCCACACCTATGGATACTGAGCCATTGACATTGTCGGGACCATCAGTTCCATTGGTGCTGTCGACTGATAAGGGCACCAGTGACCAGCCAAAGTCTGGCTCCTCTAGGCCGAGCACATCGGGTTTGTCATCATCGTCCTTGACTCCGGGGAAAGACTATGCTGAGCATTGAAGGAAGCCAAATAAGCATCGACATTGGTCTCAGCCAATGCACGGTGCTGGGCATGGGGACCCTGCAGCGAGGAGTGCCAGTCCTCCATCAGTGCCAGGGGTCCATGATTGTCTCCACCGGTCCTGATGCCAGTCACAGATCCTCCTCTCAGTTCTGAAGAGGATCTGGCCAACTCACCTTCCTGCCAATCATTGTTGGCATCGGCAATGTTTGAGGAGGAGCTCGAGCGATGAGTACAGGCTGCAGGCAAGCGAGTGATACAGGACATTGGATCCGTGGCACCCTCAGCACTGGAGCTGGCACTGTCCATTTTGGAGAAGCTCCATGCGTTGATTGACGCATTGCCAACCCAGCTAGCGTCTGTTTCAGGCTTGGCGTTTGTGCCTGTTGCCAGCTTCCCCCTGCCGAAACGGTGGTCATGGCTAGCTCCTCGGAGGAGGAAGCTCCATCTAGGCTGGCAGAGATGCCAATGCCTGCAGTGACACCCCCCCCCCCCCCAAATCTAGCTCAGCTGGTGCCTTGCGCCTCTGTCGCTTTCATTGAGGATGAGGGGCCCTATGACCCCTGTGGGGATGACACCTCAGAGTCCTTCACCGATGGCTCTGAGGGTCTCCCCTCAGACCCCTCCTCCTCCAGAGGAGCGAAGAAAGGCTCCGCCTGAAGACTTGACCTTCGCAGGTTTTGAGCGGGTGATGGCAGAGGCGATCCCTTTTCAGCTGCTTACAGAGGAGGATACCAAGCACAAAATGCTTGAAATTCTCCCATTTGTGGAACCTCTGAAGGATATTGTGGCAATCCCGGTGCACGATATCCTTAAGGAGTTACTGCTGAGGATGTGGGAACGCTCCCTTACCGTGCCTACCATGAATAAGAAAGCTGACCGGGTTTGCCTCATCCAGAAGACTCCTGGGTTCAATAAGCAATAGCCTGCCTACCAATCAGTGGTAGTCAAATCTGCTCTCAAGAGAGCCAAGCGGTCTCGGACCCATTCCTTGGTGCCCCTGGGGAAGGATCTCTCTTGAAAGAGAGGCTTTTCAGGGAGCCATGCTTATGCAGGAGGTCTGCAGCAGGGCACCATCATACTGCTGGTCCATAAGGGCCTGGAGTGCAGAAAACATGAGGTCCACGTGACCTACGATGTTTTCAAATTGGCATTGAGGGTCTCTGCAGCTGGAATCTGCGCCTGCAGAATGGCATGGCTGTAGGCCTCTGATTTCCAACCAGAGGTACAGGAAAGATTCTGACATGCTGTGTACTGAGGATAATCTCTTCAGAGATAGGGTGAGGGATGTGGTGGCCCAGCTCCAGGACCACCATGAAACCCTCCAACAACTCTCCGCCAGCACTCCAGATCTGTCCTCTGCTAGGAGGTGGGCGAGATCGGTGCAGAAGTAGTCTTTCTTTCTCCAGAGGAAGATCTATCATCTGTCCCCTCGCTCCTGTCAGTAGCATTAGGGCTCCCCCAGCCATTCCAAACAGCAGAGAGTTTCCGAGGCCCAGCTGGCGCCTCATTCAACTCCAGGGATGGGGTTTTGATTGGGTCATAGAGCATGTAGTCCAGTTTCCCGTACCCGGGATGATGCATCTGCCGGTCGGGGGCAGGTTGTGGTTCTTTGTGAACCAGTGGCCCAGTATAACTTCAAACCAGTGGGTTCTTTCTATCGTTTGTTAAGGATACCGATTGAACCTATTGGGTGCCCTGCCAGATTGCCCTCTGAGCTCATTTTGGGGGTTCGTAGCACATCAGGATGTACTACTAACAGAGCTCTCTTCTCTCTTAATGGCCAGAGCAGTTGAGCCTGTTCCAGCAGGGCAAAGAGGGCAGGGATTTTATTCCAGGTACTTCCTGATTCCAAAGAAAACAGGAGGACTCCGCCCCATCCTAGATCCTAAGGGCCTTGAACAGATTTATCAGAAAGGAAAAGTTGAAGATGGTTTCCCTGGGCACCTTGATCCCCTTTTACAAAAAGGGGACTGGCTATGCTCCCTCGATATGAAGGACGCATAGACCCACATCGAGTTCTTCCCAAGTCACCGGAAGAATCTCTGATTCGTGATGGGAAAATAGCACTTCCAGTATCGGTTGTTTCTGTTTGGGCTAGTCAGCCCCAAAAATGTCTGGCCATGGCAGTGTTGCACCTCTACAGGCTGGGGAGGGGGGGGGGAATGTTTTCACTTATCTAGATGATTGGCTGGTCAAGAGCACAACTCAGGCAGGGACCGTCAGGTCCATGTGCTTGACCATCTGGATGTTAGAGTCACTAGGGTTTGTCGTCAACTACCTGAAGTCGCATTTCAGCTCGTCACTTCAATTGGACTTCATAGGAGCCCTGCTAGACAGATTAAGGCCTTCCTGTCTTGTCAAAGGGCCATCACAGCAGAGAGTCAGCAGAGCCAGGTGGTCAGCTGGACCCGGAGGTCACAGTGGTGCCAGGCCATGCAGAACCTCTAGGATCGCATCTGAGACACCTCACCCCTCCTGGACTCTTTGTCCTGCTGGTTGGTACTTTCCAATCTGGAACAGGGGATCTCTTTCCAAGGTTGTTCTACTTAAATTGTCCTAACCATGGATGCATCCACCCTGGGCTGGGGTGCTCATGTAGAAGGGCTCACCACTCAGGGTCTCTGGTATGCCCAGGAAAGCTGTTGCCAAATCAGTTTCCTGGAGCTTCAGGCGATCAGGTACATGCTGTGGGGTTTCAGAGATCAGCTGTCCAACAAAGTTGTCCTGAGTCAAACAGACAACCAAGTGGCAATGTGGTATGTCAACATGCAGGGAGGTACGGGATCATACCTCCTGTGTCAGGAAGTGGTTTACGTCTGGTCATGGGTCCTGGACCATGGGATGGTGCTCAGGGACATGTACCTGGCTGGAACGGAGAACATAGACAGACCGAGTCATACCTTCAGACCCCATGAGTGGTCCCTGGACCAGGGGGTAGAGAATTGAATATTCTGCCTCTAGGACGTGGCTCTCTTCGCGTAGCCTTGCAATAGAAAGTTGCCTCAGTTCTGTTTCAAGTACAGGACAGATGGCAAACCAGCCTCAGACACCCTTGCCCAACATTGGGGCAAAAGTCTTCTGTATGCATATCCTCCAATTTCCCCTAGTAGCGAAGACTCTCTTGAAGCTTTGCAAGGACAAGGGGCCTATGATCCTTATTGCCCTTTATTGGTCGAGACTGGTCTAGTTTCCACTCCTGCAGAAGGTGCCCATTCGTAGGGCAATCAGTCTGGGGACTTCCCCAGATCTCATCACGCAAGATTGAGGCAGGTTGAGACATCCCAACCTTCAGGTCCTGTTGCTCACAGCCTGGATGTTGAGAGGTTAGTTTTGCAACCACTTGATCTTTCAGAAGATGTGTCTCGGGTTTTGGTGGCTTCTAGAAAGCCTTCCAGTAGAAAGTTCTATGGAATGAAGTGAAGGAAATTTTCTGTGTGGTGTGAGCAGAAGGCCCTAGATCTGTTCTCCTGCCCCACTAAAAACTGCTTGATTACCTTCTACATCTATTGAAAGCTGGATTGAATACCAACTCCGTTAGTTCATCTGAATGCAATTGGCGCATGCCAGCATGGTGTAGATGGTTTACCCGTCTCTGTACAGCCTATAGTTGTATGTTTCATGTGGGACTTGCTTCAGTTGAAGCCTCCCCTAAGGCCTCCTGCTGTGTCTTGGGCCCTCAAAGTGGTGATAGCTCAGTTGATGAAAGCTCCTTTTGAGTTGCTGTGAATCTGTGACCTGAGGTATCTGACCTGGAAGGTCATATTTTTGTTGGCGATCAGAGAGCTCCAGGCCTTAATGACTTTATCCACCTTACATGAAGTTTTATAATGACAGGGGTGGTCTTGCGTACTCACCCTAAGTTCCTGCCTAAGATGATGACTGACTTCCATCTTAACTAATCCATTGTCCTGCCAGCATTCTTTCCCAGGCCCCATTTGCATCAAGGCGAATGAGTCCTGCAGTTTGGACCTCAAATGAGCCTTGGCCTTCTATCTGGAGCAGACAGAAGCCCATAGACAGTCCACCCAACTCTGTTCTTTTTGATAGGAATAGGTTGGGCATTGCCGTTGCCAAACAGATACTATCGAATTGGCTAGCAGATTGCATCTGTTATTCCCAGGTTGGACTGCATCTTGGGGGACATGTCAGGGCTCACTCTGTCTGAGCCATGGCAGCGTCGATGACCCTTGCAAGCAGTTCCCATGGAGGAGATCTGCAAGGCTATGATGTGGAGTTCTCTCCACACATTCACATCTCACTGTTGCTTGGCTAGGGATGGCCAATGTGACAGTAGGTTTGGCCAATCTGGAATCTGTTTGAAGTGTAGAACCCAACTCTCTCCCACCTAGGACCTGTTGTGTGGGTTCAGGCTGTCTTCCCCCTCTGTTACCAACAGCACCATTATTGTTGTGCCTGTTGGCACCTGGTTGGTCTGTTGGCACCTGGTTGGTCTGTTGGTCTCCTTTTTTTTTTTTTTGGGGGGGGGTGGGGAGCAGCAGCCTGTAGCTAAGGATTCACCCATGTGAGGACTACCATCCTGCTTGTCCTAGGAGAAAGCAGAGTTGCTTACCTGTATCAGGTGTTCTCAGAGGACAGCAGAATGTTAGTCCTCACGAAATCAGCCCACAAGCCCGTGGAGTTGGGTTTCTCCTATTTTTGATTTATATCTAATTCTACGTTATAAGACTGAAGGGGGATCTCACGTAGATGTGTGGTTCTAGAAACTTTGACATACGTTTTCTGTGTTGGGGCTCCATCTGATGATGTCACCCATGTGTGAGGACTAACATCCTGCTGTCCTTGGAGAACACCTGTTACAAGTAAGCAACTCTGCTTTTTGAAGAATTCCTCAGGTATCAGGATAGCGCCAGGCAAAGTCTATCCTATTGCTGCTGTTAGTTAATTTACAATGTGCTGTACCTGTGAATTACAAAGAAAGGAAACATATACTGCAACAGAGCAGAGATTTTGAGGCTGATCGTTTTGAGTGATTTTCAATCAGTGAAGTGATTTAGAAATATTAAATAAGTGGACAAGTTACCTGGCTAAGGTTGGCTGGATATTCAGTGGGATAAATGTCTCACTGAATATTCCTGGTTAAACTTAACCGACTAACTTTAGTCATAACCAGCAATATTCAAAAGATTATTTGGTTATGTACAACACCAGATAACTTTACTTCACTGTTCTTATTTCTTTAAATGGCTTTTGAATATTGACCTCTTTGATTCTTGCTATTGAGGGAATTGCAAGAGGTTTCTGATTCTACAGTGCATGTTGGGATTAGCGAGGGCACCAATAAGATCCCTATACTGACTGAAAAAAAAGTGCCCTAGGATTTATAACATGGACAGAACAGATAAGATCTTTCTTTAAAGACTTATCTTAGAAATAGCAGTCTTGCCTGCATAGTACCATGGGAAGAAGTCCCAGCAACAGTCTGGGTCAGAGCAGAGAGGTCCTGGTAACTTGCTGGGGCTTTAAATCAGTGTTTTAGCAAAGTCTTGTGTTGTGTGGCTTCTGATCTCTGAGTCAGCATATATAATAAGACAAACTTATAAGTGCTTATTCTGTGTTTGTTTTATTGCATAAATAAATACATTAGCTGTGCTTGATAGTAACCTTCTTCATGTTTTCATTCCTTTTCTTGTGAGTCTGTATTTTCTATGCTCTCCACCTCTTCCTTGTGTTAAATACGGACCTGCATCAGGCAAACACAGCTGAATTATCGTCGTTCTCACTACCTGCCTTTTTGTTCTTCCAGGCCCTCAATGAGGAACTAACTGCCAAAAAGGAACAAGTGTCAGACACCATCAGAACTGCTGAGATATTTCTTGGAAAACACAGTCACAAGTAAGAAATCCTAGTGTGCTGCCCAGGTGCTCCCATGTGCTTTTACGCCTCTCTCTGCCTCAGCAGCAAGCTTCCGTCTCCTCCTCGGGCTGGAACTGAACCTGTGAAAGCTGAAAATACCTGCACTTGGAATTTCTCCCTTGCTGGTTACCTAGTTGGTTTGCTTGAAAGAAGATCAGAGGTCCAAGTCCAGCTGCCTTCTGATTGTCTAATCTAAGCAGCATGAAATCTATCTCCTATGTGGGATCCTGCCAGGTACTTGTCACCTGGCTTGGCCACTGTTGGAAACAGGAGACTGGGCTTCATGGACCTTTAGTCCGACCCAGTATGGCAGCTCATTTTTGTTTCAAACATTTTATTTCCATTTAAAGGTCCTTAACCTGCAGTACCACAAATACTTCACCCCATGATGTGGTGGTTCTGAACACCGCTAGGCAATGAATAAGGGTTTAAAATACATCTGTTCCCACCCATTCATCCATCCCTCACCCAACTTCCTCTTTATCGGAGATGACAAACCATTGCAGTAAGATGCTGCTCTCCCTTTGCTATGTTGATATATCATAGAGATTGTAAACAAGCATCCCATCTCTTCAGGAAATCCTGCTTTTTCAGTTTAATCAATTTTCTCTGCATATTTTTTCATCGCATACACTTGATTTACCAAGCTTTTCAATTGAATCAATGTTGGTGCCTCTGGCAATTTACATTATTTCCCCAAGAGTAAAACTTTCCTACAGCACAATCAGGTGATCTAGTGTTGAAAGAAAGGTCAGAGAAATCATGCCATAAAAATATGGAGCTGTCTAATGGGAGTCGTACACCTGTAATTGTTATATATATTTGTGAACCGTGTCCCAAGGTCCCCGCTCCCTCCTCACACTGCTGACATTTATCAGAATCTGCAGTATCTGAATGATAGGCCATTTTTGGAGATACATAAAATCAATGTAGGAATTTAAACTGAGTTTCTTTGAAGCTGACGTTAGGAGTAAGGGCTCTTATTCTCGAAAAACATTTACATAAGAACATAAGAAATTGCCATGCAAGGGTCCATCAAGCCCAGCATCCTGTTTCCAACAGAGGCCAAACCAGGCTACAAGAACCTGGCAATTACCCAAACACTAAGAAGATCCCATGCTACTGATGCAATTAATAGCAGTGGCTATTCCCTAAGTAAATTTGATTAATAGCTGTTAATGGACTTCTCCTCCAAGAACTTATTCAAACATTTTTTTGAACCCAGCTACACTAACTGCACTAACCACATCCTCTGGCAACAAATTCCAGAGCTTTATTGTGCGTTGAGTGAAAAATGAATTTTCTCCGATTAGTCTTAAATGTGCTACTTGCTAACTTCATGGAATGCCCCCTAGTCCTTCTATTATCCGAAAGTGTAAATAACCGAGTCACATCTACTCGTTCAAGACCTCTCATGATCTTAAAGACCTCTATCATATCCCCCCTCAGCCGTCTCTTCTCCAAGCTGAACAGCCCTAACCTCTTTAGTCTTTCCTCATAGGGGAGCTGTTCCATCCCCTTTATCATTTTGGTTGCCCTTCTCTGTACCGTCTCCATCGCATAGAGAAGGTACAGAGAAGGGCATGCTGAAGTATGATTGCTAGCTCCTGATTTTACTCTTGTAAAATATTGCCAAGGACTGTCTTCTCTGTTCTGAGCATTTTATACCAAAAAGAAATAGTATGACAACTTGGGTCCTTTAGATCAAATGCCTCTGAAGGACTTTGTGCGATTCTGGGAGGTCAAGTGATTGAGCACAGTGCCTAATTTGTAAATAGGCATGAGGGGGGAATGTGTGCATCTGATATGTATCATCCACAAAGTGAAAGAGAGTCCGAAGCCCCTTATCTTAAGAGTGCACCCCAGGACTAAAGGTTGACAAATAAGAGGATACTTGGTGTTTGAGTTGTAGTCTATTACATATCCATTTCCAGGTTTTCACTAGGGATATAATCAATACATGCAATGTTTTATGTAATATGTAGTATAATTGTAAAGGTTTTTCCCTCGGGGTGTAAAGGGGAGTATCCTTAGCCAGTCTCATATTACATGCCATGTTATATAGTTTATATTCGCTAATCCCAGAACGCCTCTGTCCCAAGTTTGCATCAAAGCTCTCAGTGCTATAGGGGATTTAGAGTTGTGACGTATAAATTGTGTAGCCTGTCTCTGTTTCCCAGTAATTTCTTGTTTTGTCAAACAGATGGGTACTGTTTGTAGTAAATGCAGCAAGCGTGGGATGAGAATCATTTGGTAGAGATGAATGGGGTTTAGGACAGGGGATAATCCATCCAGTTCTGTGACCGTCTTGTAGTATGTCGTAGCCTGCGCTTAGGGTTGATACTCTGCACCTGCATGCCTAAATATTTATTTAAAATACTTCTGTCCCACCTATAGGAATTATGTCATGCTAGGCGGATTACAAAGGAAAACATGAAACAATAAGACATAAAACAAGTAGATTACAATAGACAGAAATTTAAAATGATAAAATTCACAAAAATGCTTCTCTAAATAAAGCTGCTTTCATGGTCTTGCGAAATATCTCATATTTCTTCAGGTACACTTACACAACATGACACCAGCAGTCTAGTGCCCTTTCCCTAGTGTCCTGAAAATGGGTATCCCTTAGTGATGGGATTTCCAGAACTTTCTTACTGCCTGAACGTAATCGTTTAAAACATCGCATGCCATGAAGCGATTTGAACATGAGGGTTAAGATCTTAAACTTAATTCTCTGTTGCGTGGGCAGCCAGTGAAGCTGGTTTAGCAGTGGGGTTATAGGATTACCTGGCTGCAGAATTATGTAGGAACTGTGTTGCTTGTATCCTAGGTTTAGGGATCCCAAAATATAATTTCCATAGTCCAGGGTTGTCCTAATAAAAGCTAAGGGCTGCAGATCAGACTGCTCAGTTAGGGGTTTAAGGTGGTCTGTAAGCATATGCCGAGGATAAAACAGAATTGTTTTCTGTAGGTCAGTAATGGCTCAAAATAAAACCCAAATTCCACACCTGGTCAGAGAATTTAATATTACCACCCCCAGTCAAGAAACTAGGCAAACCTTCTAGCCGGGGTTTCTGTGAGAACCAAAGGGCCTCGGTTTTCCATAAATTGAGAATGAAAGCTTTATCCTGCAGCAGCAAGAAGAGATCAGAGTAAATGTCATTTTCAATCAGATGCAGTTTCAGAATATCTCTGAGTGTCAATAGACACAACAGCAGCTACAGATTCTGATTCTAATAATACAATTTTACCTTGTTTGCTCCACATACAGAGTCTCTGCTACTGACATTGCATTATCGCAGTTTGGGATTTTTCTCAAGAGCCATGTTCTTAGCTCACACTGGAAACTCTTTATTTCAGTCATTTGATGTAATGACTCTGGAAGACAGTTCCATAACTTGGGGCCCGCTATGGAGAACATTCGTTCTTATTTGCGTTTGGTGTGTGTTCCAAATTGACGGCACCTTTAGAAGTCCTTTGTGATCTTAAGGTGCTCTGTGGTGTGTAGTGTTGAAGTGTCACTCTTAATAAGCACGGGTCAGGACTGCTGCTGATACTGAAAATTAGGGTTAATGCTTTATAATGAATCCTGGATTGTACAGGAAGCCAGTGCACTGCCATCAGCGAGGGGGTGATGTGGTCAAATTTCCTGGTTCCCAGTAATAGTCTAGCAGAGGCATTTTGGAGTAGCTGTAGTGGTTTTAGAAATCCTGAAGGTAGGCCTAGTAATAGGGAATTGTAATAGTCTAAGTTAGAAGATATTAGTGTTTTCCGTGCACATATGCTGAAAGGAAAGATATTATTTGAAGGATACTGTGCAGCCTCTCATATGGTAAAAGGAACCATATCCAAAATATATACTATTCTCAGTGGGGCTCTTCTGCAAGATGTGGGTCATATCAAGATTTGGGAGAAGGATTTGGGAGCTCCCATGTCGGGGGGAGAATGGGATGTATGTTTTATCGCTACGCAATTGGTAGAAAGTTGTTACAAGATGCTGTTTCGATGGTACCTAACGCCCTATAAGTTAAATAAAATGGGGATTAGAAGAGACCACCTGTGTTGGAGAAATTGTGGGCAAGTGGGAGATCTTTACGCTATGTGGTGGACATGCCCAGCGATTTGACCTTTGTGGGTGCAGGTACAAACATGGCTTAATGGCCTGATACAGGCCCCTATAAATTTAAGTCCAAAGGAGGTTTTGTTGAATGTTCCTATCCTCCACGCAGCAACAGTTTATCGGAGCTCTAGCGCATGCTGTTAGAGGGGAGATTGCCAGACATTGGAAAGAGACCCGAGCACCTACCTTCTCAGGGGTCATGCAGAGACTGAAATGGAGCTATTATATGGAGTATCTCACTGCCCTGAGGAGAGACGAGCTGCAAGAATTCCACAGCACGTGGCAACTCCTCCATTATCTGCTGGGAGACTTTCATAGCAGGAGGGGGAAGCCAGGGGTAAATATTCAGCTACAAGTTTAGTTTACTGGTTGGATATTCTATGCCATTGGACGCGCGTTTTCCCTTATCCCTTATTCAGTAAGGGGCGGAAAACGCGCGTCCAACCTGCCGAACCTAATAGCGCCCGCAACATGCAAATGCATGTTGCGGGCGCTATTAGGTATTCGCGCACGATACAGAAAGTAAAATGTGCAGCCAAGCCGCACATTTTACTTTAAGAAATTAGCGCCTACCCAAAGGTAGGCGCTAATTTCTTCTGGCACTGGGAAAGTGCACAGAAAAGCAGTAAAAAGTGCTTTTCAGTGCACCCTCCGACTTAATATCATGGCGATATTAAGTCGGAGGTCCCGAAAGGTAAAAAAAGTAAAAAAAAAAAAAAAAAAAAAAAAAGTAAAAAAAATAAAAAATAAAATTGAATTCGGCCGGCGGCTGCCTGGTCGAAAACCGCCCCCCCGCTGCGATTGGCGCTTTAGCCACGAAAGTCCCCAAAATGGCTGCCGTTCCCGCGCTAGGTGGCAATGGGGCTTTAGCCTCACACCGCGCAGCCTTCGAGCCTCCAGACTGGCACTGCTGGGGAGAGGTTGCCGCTGGCCCCCCCCCCCCACCTGAAGTGCCCTCATCGGCGGTGAGGCATAGGATGAGGTGGCCTGCGCGGAGAAGCCGACCTGCATTGGTGCATCGGAGCTCCCGAGACTTTCTGAGCTGCAGCGGTGACCATGCGGGAGAATGAAACAGAGCAACAACTAACCCCCAAAGCACTTCCCTGCACGACTGAAACAGAGAATAAAATCACCCGATCTCCCGCTGCCTTGCTATCCCTCTTACTTACCTTTTTTTTTTTTTTTTTTAAATAACTTTATAAGAAAGGGAAAAGAGCACAGAAAAAATAAAGCAAGCTTAGCTGAAGAGTGGCAAAGGAATCTTCCTCGGTCTCCTGGAGGTGAGGGAACTGGACCACCAGTTTTCACCCCGATAGGTCACCAAGACCAATTTAGGGTCCCCGATACCTGCTCGTTCGACCCTACGACCAGGAGGGATGGACCCACCAGGAGCTGACCAACTCCTAAGAGGGGATCTTCTATCTGCTCACTAAAGTTTGAGTCTTTTTTTTTTTCTTCTTTTTTTAGGTTCAGAACTGCAGGTTTTGCACCTCCTCCATCTGCTGGAGACAGAGAAATACTGAGGGACTGCAGGTGCTACACCAGGTTATGAGCAGGTGGCTGTGAAAATTTCTCTGTCTCCATCTGCTGGAGGGGAGGCAAAACCCAGGAGTCTGGACTGATCTGGGTTTGTACTGGGAAGGTAACCTTCAGCTTCGCTGGAAATTGTAGTTCACAGGGAATACTCCTTTCCACTAGCTTAATACAAATAGACCAAAAGCTTTTCTCTGAGAGGATACCATTGTGGAATAATCTGGAAAAATCAGTAAAGGGTTGCCTGATACATTTCTCTTCTTCTGTATGCTTGTAGAACGGCAGCTTTGTGGGCCAAGCTTAGGAATTTTGCTATTACTGGCTGAGGTTTATTTCGCGTAGCAGACTTGAGCCCCAGGCAAATGAGCATGTTCAATTCTGAGCTTGCCATGTTAGCCCTCCAAGTCAAAAACCCTTGGGTATCACATCTTGAGTAGGTCTGCAAGTCTACTTCTCGAATAATTTCAGAGAAGCCATTAAAATGGAGATTCCCTCTCCTTGAGTGATTTAAGTCATCTATTTTCATTGCTTGTATCTCGTGTTCAACCTGTAAGGTTACGAGTTGCGTTTCTAAAACGTTTGCTGTCAAGGTCCGAGATGCGTGTTTCCACCTCTTTTTTAGACTCTGCCAATAAAACATTCTTTTCATCACATTTCTCTTAAATTGTTTTGAATTTGGTTTCCTGGGGTGCTATTGCGATATCAGTTACCTTCTCTGGTGATGGTGGCGCGCTCCGATCTGTGACCACTTTAGCTTCTCCCATCTTTCTTCTTTACAGTGCCATAGAAACATGTATATCAGCTGCAGAGGTATCAACACGCATCAGGAAAGCTGTTTACTAAGTACAATCCAGAAAAACCCCAAACCCTATACAACTCATGTGGGAGGTGCACGTCCTATGTCTCCATCACATCAGGTCATTCTCCATGGTAGCAGTTCTTATGTCTTTTGTCTGTGGTAATGCAGAGGAGGGTGAAAACCCCTGTGAATCTGCAGCCAGCCCCGAAAATGATCAGCTCAGAGTCATCTTTCTAATGTCGAGCTATTATCATCCAACTTGTTTAGATCTTTCTCTCTAAAAAGAAAACAATACATCACTGCACCTCTTTTCGAACAGCCTCCAGTGTTTGTTTAGAGGGGCTCATTAATTTATTCACAGATGTGGGATAAGGAAGCGCTGGCAATGGCAAAAATGGATCGGGTGAAAGCAATATTTTTCTCTCCACTTTGCAGACTCTCAGCAGAGGAAAAAGAGCAGATAAGCTTGGATGTGAAATCCCTGGAGGACGTGTATCAGCAGCTGTGCACCGATTCTGAAAAACACCTGCAGCTGCTGCGGAGCCGGCTAGCCAAGGAGAGCGAGCAAAAGGTAATCTGCTGAAAGGGGCCTCTTCAGCCTTTGCAAGGAGACCGGAGAATGGAAAGTCATCCTCCGCCTCCCACGGGCTGCAATTTGTCTGGAGAGGATGAAACGGATTAAATATTCGTTAAGAGCAGTCAAAGCTTTCTTCCTCATAGTTACACTTTATTGCCACGAGAGAGAAGGTAACTTGTCAGTGTTCTGCACTGAATATCCAATTTGTTTGTTGCCTCTTGAGTGCTTCTCCTTGGAAGGGAAAGCCACTGGTGGTTTGGGCAGGCCTCTTCCTGACTGAGTGTGCTGCACTTCCAGATTAATGTCACTCTCAGTGCCAGGATCTATCCCAACTGCTAGTCCTAAAAGTTTGAACACTGAGAGTTTATTGCTCCTTAGCCCAGTCTTTTTCTGGTCTTCCTCCTTTGTTGTCTACTATCCTAGGTAAATGAGCGAGCAGGTTCCCTTAATCCAACAGTCACCCCCCCTCCCCCTCCCCACCTCCTGGCTTAGAAATGCCAGCGTGCATCTGTTACCTGACAAGCAGCCCCTAGGGCTCGGTGGCCTTGCTGGGCAGCACCTGAGCACTGGTCTGCAGTGTTTCAGTCACTGATGTGTCTGTGCAAGGAGCTCCCTGGTTATCCTGATGGCCTCTGTATTACTGGTAATGAGGCGGTACAGGGAGGCAGGGTTTGCATGAAAACATGGAGGAGCCAATATGCAAAGAAAACTGAGCCCCTAAAGTTAGGCTGCCTAAGTTTTGGGCTGAAAATTCAGCTAACTTTAGACTCCTAAAGCTGAGGCAGCAATTTTTTCTCCTACATTTAGTGTTGAAAATCAGCCTTCCCCCTTCAACCATTTGCTCCTTAACTACCTAAATGCAGGTATTCAGCAGCCGGTGAGACTGATCTTTGGCATATTGGCTCCTTTCTTCTTTGCTAAAGGATGTGAGCGTGATCTCTCCTGCTCAGTCTGACTCCCCCGCTCGTTCCGTGTGTGTGTGTTTACCTCAAAGGTTTGAGCACGATGTGACCAATCATGTCCTGTACAGATTAACTGGCATCCTTGCTTACAAATGTAACTAATGCTCCAGAGTTTAAATGGAAAGAAAACCAAAGAAAAGAGAGGAGGAGGAGGAAATGGCTGTGTGTGGCTAACAGCAGAGCTTACACTGTGTGTGTGTGATATTCAGCTGAGCTTATCTGTAAGTGCTCAAGGGGCCACCTACACCCTTGGTAAGTAAAAGCATTTATGTTTCCTCTTGCTTCTGTCATTTGGGGTTTTTTAACTTGTTGTAGGCAGGTGCTAAATACAGGTAATGGTGGTGGTTTATTTTTCAGGAGTACCAGGGGCTAAGCACTAAATCTCATGGGAAAATAGCCTGGGGCAGGGCCCTGTACTTTTTGTCTGATATTCTTTCAGATCTATTCCTTATTAAATTAATATGCTGCACTTCCCAGAATACATTCCTATGGCTTCTTTGGAGATGCCACCAGTAACTGATACCATTCCCTGCTGAATGCAGAGATGAAGGACATGTACCTAAGGCCCCTGGCTCTGCAAACTACCTTTTCTTTTGTATTTTTCTCTTCAGCAGCTGCTTTTGCATTGTATTGTGGCTTCTTGTTCTGTGATTGTTTTTGCTGTCTGCTGCTTAGGGGAAGGTGTTAGATGTCAGTCATTCTGCCAAGGGCTGCCAGCTAAACTCGCAAACATCAATTGTATAATATGCATGTACAAAACGATTCTCTTCTGGAGCATTCGGTATGACCATATCATTGGATTAAAGCTGTACTTCTTTCACTCTGCAATTTCATTCTCTTTCCTGATTTTGCATGCCATTATACAATAACTGTGACATTCTCTATCTCATGTTGTTGCTTTTCTTTCATCTGTGCTTTTGGTTCTGATTGGAACTTTTTATTTTTTTTTTTAGGGCAGTGAGGCTGTTGCAGGGGTATTGGACCTAGGAACAATGGAAATCTCACCCATCTTCAGGGCCATGCAGAATGGCCTCATTGACCAGGACACTGGCCTTGTGCTTCTGGAAGCTCAGCTTGCAACATCTGGTCTGATTCTTCCAGAGACTAAAGAGATGCTCTGTCTAGAGGAAGCCCTGGTTCGAAATGCTGTGGATTACAGGACATTCCAAGTGTTGCAGGAGCTGCAGCAGGCGCTTGAACTGACAGACAGAACAAACTTTGAAAACAAGCAGCTACTGCCAATTGTTGCAGCAATAGAGGAAAAGAAGATCAAGGAAAGTGTGGGGATGAAGATTTTGGAAGCTTATCTTGCAGCGGGAGGTTTCAGGATACCATCTCACGATAAGAGAATCGGTTTGAAAGAGGCTTTTGAAGAGGGCTTGATTACAGACCACCTGTATTGTAAGCTGGAAAACCGTCTGGGGTCCTTAATGAACTTGATTGACCCAAACACAACAGAGAAAATTAACTTGACAGATCTGATGCAAAGATGCATCACTCACCAGGAAACTGGGCTAAGATTGTTGCCAGTAAGGCAGCTTGCCAGTGGTATAGTGTGCCTGAAATCAGGGAGAAAAGTCAACATCTTCCGAGCAGTCCAGGAGGGACTAATAGACCGACAAATATCAGTGAGGCTACTGGAAGCCCAGTTGTTTGCTGGTGGCATTGTGGACCACAGAACTGGACACAGGCTAAATGTGGATGAGGCAGTGAGACATAACTTAATTGACCAGGATCTAGCTTGTGCTATATTTATTCGACAGCTTCAGAGAGGTGGCATTGTAGATACAGTCACAAAGCAAAGACTCTCTCTTGATGAAGCAATAGCAAAAGATTTACTAACATCAAGAATTGCACTGGTGATCCTCCAATCCCTTCGGTCATTTATGGGTCTTCTGTGTCCTGAGTCTGGTGAGATTTTTACTGTGGCTGATGCTCTACAGCAAGATGTCCTATCCAGTGAGTTGGCTTATAAAATTGTTAGAAATAGGCATTCTATCAAAGGTTTCTATATACCAGAAACCATGGAAGTCTGGTCTTGTAAGAGGGCGGTAGAGCAGGGCATCTTGACCACAGATGTCGCTGCAAAGTTAAAATCTATCTTTGTACCAGATGTGATACCCTGTATGAAGCAAGCCGATTTTCTAACCAGAAGCATGCTGAATTTGGTCTTTACTTTTAGTAGCCCACCACAAGATAAGCCCAAAACCCAAGAAACACAAAACAAAGAGGTGCCAGCTGGTGATAATGAAAGACTCCTGTTTCATTTAATGACCCATAGCTACATCAACATCCGCAGTGGGCACAGGTTCTTGCTCATGGACAGCGAACTGCACCCTCAAACTTTGATTGAAAGCTATGGAAACGAATCAAATAAAAATAATGTAGGTAGTGAAAAATATCAGATAGGACTGAGAATTCTGAAGGAAACAAATAAAGGAAGTACGAAGTTTCTGCAACCAGTACTAAATGAGCATTTGAAGCCTTTGAAAGAGACTAATGAGGAAGCAATATCAGAAGACACTTTTGTTGATCCCAGAGCATCACCATTAGGAAACCAAAGATTGCTTAGAAAGCATGCAGAAAAACTGCAGAAAACAGTCACAGAAATGCCTATTTCCATGTTTGAACCTTCTGAGGGTAGAACTGGTCTGGAACCTACGAATGAAGAACCAACAGGATCGTTCAAAGAAGAAGCCAGTAGTTTTCCTTTGGAAGCGCAGAGAGTGCCAGTAGATGGCAGTGCCTCTATTGAATATCCGGTAGATGAAACGTGGAATTTTAGTGGAGAAGACACTAGTGAAATAATTGAAACTAGAAGAAATGAGATGAAAGAGTTTCATGGATCTGAGGGGAAGTTTACAGGTGTTGTGAAACCCAAAGTTTAAAATGATAGCAAAACAAAATAAAAATATTAATAGTTCGGAATTCAAAGTGCAATCAGATGTTAAAAATGTAAACTTACTAGAAGAAAAATCAATAAAATTGTCAGAAATGTTCTTAGGCAATAGAGAACAGAAGAAGATGATAGCTGCAAAGGAAAGAACTACAAATACTGATTATATGGAGGTAAAAGAGACTGATGAGAAAGTTGTACCTTTGCAATTTCGTGAGGATGAATCTAAGATGTTGCCAATGCATTCATCAGTAGTGGGAGAAGAAGCCACTTTAAAAATGCTTTCAGCACAACTTCAAGATGGAGGAATAATTTCTGAACACATTGATGGGAAGCTGCTTCTTAATGAAGCAGTGTCCTGTGGAGTTGTGCCAAGCCATACTGCAGTAAAACTTATGGGAAAATTGTCCATGTTTAGTGGCTTTTTTGACTCTCACACTTGTGAATCTTTAAGCATTGAAGAAGCTATTGATGAAGGTCTGATGGATGAGAAGCTTATGCAGAAGGTGCTTACACCTGAAAAAGCTATATGTGGTGTTATTAACCCTTCTAATAACATGATCTATTCTGTAAAAGATGCAGCAGATGTTGGCCTTCTGGACAAGGAAACTTCCAGGAGACTTTTAGAGGGGCAAGTTGTTACGGGGGGCATAATTGACCTAAAACGAAGCAAGAGAGTTTCAGTCACTTTAGCTTCAAATCTTGGTTTGGTGGATAAATCTATTCAAGAGGATCTTAAAAATCTAGAGAGAGCTTCTAAAGGGAAAGTTATTGAAGATGAAACTAGGCAGAAGCTTATTAGCTTACAGGTAGAGATAAGTGGAATTGTGCATCCAAACACTAAAGAGCCTTTGACTATTGTCCAAGCAATACAGAAAGGATTTGTAAGTAAGGAAGATGCCTTTTATCTCTTGAGCAAGCAGATAGCAAATGGAGGAATCATCCATCACTTATCGGGAATGAGGCTTTCAGTGACTGCTGCCTTGGAACATGGATTGATTGATCAGGACTTGTCTAAGAATCTGCTAGAGGTTGAAAAGTATGTGGTCGACGACAGCATAATCCTCTGGAAATAGAAGAACTGGCATCTTCATTTCTAGCAGTGTCTTCAGGGTTAATTAATCCACAGTTTATTTTAAAGTTGCAAGGATTCCAGGCATTGAGTGGAAACATTATAGATCCTGTTTCTGGTAAAAAACTGACATTGACTCAAGCTGTCATGAAAGGATTGCTATCAAAGATGACATGAATACAAACACTGCTACATCAGAAATGAAACATGGAATTTTAGATCCAGAGAGCTGTATGATTATCCCTTATTCTGAATTTCTGAAGAAGTGCAAAATTGACATTGAATCTGGGCAGAGATATTTAGAGATTACTCCCCTTAAAGAGCTCAAAGATGAAAATTCTGGTAATGTTCTTACATTGGTCAAGGCAGTTAAGCTTGGGAAGGTAGACCTCTTACCAGCTTTAAGATTATTACAATCCCTGGTAGATACTGGTGGAATTGTGGATGCTGCTACTGGTGAAAAGCACTCTCTGGTATTGGCTTTGAAGAAGGGACTGGTGGATGAGGAAATGCTCAAAATTATTGCAGCAAATCAGATACTAACTGGAGGAATTATTGACCCAACTAGTGGAATAAGAGTATCTTTAACTGAAGCTGTTGAGAAAGAATTGGTTAGCCAAAAAGTAGCTTTTTTCCTTGAAGCAGATGCAAAAGAGTTTTCTGACTGTGTTGATGTTGGAAGAGGGGAGCTACTTCAGTGGCTTCCTAAAGGTGACCTGCAGAATGGGACTTTAGATGACAGAAATCAGATTGCTGGTGACCATATCGATCATAGAGGTGAATATAAAACACTGGACTACAAAATTGCTGAAAACTTTGCTAGTACTATTGTTGATGTGTCACAACAGACTGTAGAGGAAATGAAAAAAGAGATGGAGAGAATTCTAGTTCCTGAAATTTTACTATCTCAGCTTCCAAGAGAGATTGAACAATTACCTCCAGCTTTGCTGTGTCTAGATAAAACCCCTGCGGAAAAGCAGCCTCGGCGGGTGGCTGAGCCCCCTGCGGAAAAAAAGTTAGAAGAGAGAAGGAATGGTTCTAGAGTAGACAAGGATTCTGAGGAAGCTGAAGTGTCAGTCCTCACAGGTGATCAAGAAATCTCCATTCTTCCTGCAACAGAAGAAGAAACTGTTCAGGAGAGTCACACAATTAAGGTAATTGTAGGTTATTTTTTTATATTTTATTTAACAAGGTTTTTGCTTAGAAGTATAAACACAATGAAACAGTGTAATACAGAACCAACTATCTGAATTACATAGACACTAGAAATATGAAAGGTAGAGGGATTTGTAAAGCTAACAGTGACTATGAAAAATGTTTAACACTTAGCTAGGATGTAAGTGTACATTTAAGAAAGGAGTTACACAGCCATGCTCATGCGTATCACATGAGTTCTCATAACGCAGTGAATTTCTTAGGTGACATTGTTGCTCTGAATGCAGTCTCGCATCACTCTTGTACATTTAGTGTAGCCACCCGTTTTCATGGGCTACTATAGTGAATACCTTCTGTTCAAGACGTGCACTTAGGAGCAGATTTGTTTGCAGTAAAAGGAAGGGATATAACACCTACAGGCCGATTCAGTAAAGTGCATGCGATTCACTAAAAAAAATATTCAAATGAGGGCCTGCGGTAAAAAGAGGCGCTAGGGACACTAGCACATCCCTAGCGCCTCTTTTTGGACAGGAGCGGCAGCTCTCAGCGAGTTTGACAGCCCCTGCTCAATTTTGCCGGTGTTGGTTCTCAAACTCGCTGACAGCCACAGGTTCGGAAACCGGATGCCAGCAAAATTTACCGTCTGGTTTTCGAGCCGTGGGCCAACTTTTAAATGTTTGTTAATTTTTTAATTATTTTTAACTTTTGGGATCTCCGACTTAATATCGCCATGATATTAAGTCGGAGGGTGTACAGAAAAGCAGTGCCGGCAGAAATTAACGCCTACTTTACTGAATCGCACGGGAATAACTAATAGGGCCATCAACATGCATTTGCATGTTGCCGGCGCCATTAGTTTCAGGGGGGTTGGATGTGCGTTTTCGAGTAAGGGGTAAAGTTAGCGCGTCGAAAACGCATGTCCAAACGCGGGTTAACCGTGTGCTCTGCCGGAGCGCACTGTACATAAGAACATAACAACATGCCATGCTGGGTCAGACCAAGGGTCCATCAAGCCCAGCATCCTGTTTCCAACAGAGGCCAATCCAGGCCATAAGAACCTGGCAAGCACCCAAAAACTAAGAAGATCCCATGCTACTGATGCAATTAATAGCAGTGGCTATTCCCTAAGTAAAATTGATTGATAGCCATTAATGGACTTCTCCTCCAAGAACTTATCCAAACCTTTTTTAAACACAGCTACACTAACTGCACTAACCACACATCCTCTGGCAACAAATTCCAGAGTTTAATTGTGCGTTGAGTGAAAAAGAACTTTCTCTAATTAGTTTTAAATGTGCTACTTGCTAACTTCATGGAATGCCCCCTAGTCTTTCTATTATCCGAAAGAGTAAATAACCGATTCACATCTACCCGTTCTAGACCTCTCATGATTTTAAACATCTCTACCATATCCCCCCCTCAGCCGTCTCTTCTCCAAGCTGAAAAGTCCTAACCTCTTCAGCCTTTCCTCATAGGAGAGCTGTTCCATTCCCTTCATCATTTTGGTCACCCTTCTCTGTACCTTCTCCATCGCAATTATATCTTTTTTGAGATGCGGCGACCAGAATTGTACACAGTATTCAAGGTGCGGTCTCACCATGGAGTGATACAGAGGCATTATGACATTTTCTGTTTATTCACCATTCCCTTTCTAATAATTCCCAACATTCTGTTTGCTTTTTTGACTGCCGCAGCACACTGAGCCGACAATTTCAATGTATTATCCACTATGACACCTAGATCTCTTTCTTGGGTTGTAGCACCTAATGTGGAACCTAACATTGTGTAACTATAGCAAGGGTTATTTTTCCCTGTATGCATCACCTTGCACTTATCCACATTAAATTTCATCTGTCATTTGGATGCCCAATTTTCCAGTCTCACAAGGTCTTCTTGCAATTTATCACAATCTGCTTGTGATTTAACTACTCTGAACAATTTTGTATCATCTGCATATTTGATTACCTCAATTGTTGTATTTCTTTCCAGATCATTTAAATATATTGAAAAGTATGGGTCCCAATAAACATCCCTGAGGCACTCCCACTGTCCACTCCCTTCCACTGAGAAAAATTGTTTCCTGCTTTTAAGGCCAGTTTGTAATCCACGAAAGGACATCGCCTTCTGAAATTCCAAATACACTATACGCTACTACTGGTTCAACCTTTACTACATGTTTGTTATTCAAAAAGTGAAGCATATTTGTGAGGCAAGTCTTGCCTCGGGTAAAGCCATGCTGACTTTGTTCCATTAAACCATGTCTTTCGATATATTCTGTGATTTTGATAATTAGAACACTTTCCAGTATTTTTCCTGGCACTGAAGTCAGGCTAAACCGGTCTAGTAGTTTCCTGGATCGCCCCTGGAGCCCTTTTTAAATATCGGGGTTATAATTAAGCCACCCTCAGTCTTCAGGTACAATAGGATGATTTAATGATAGGTTACCAAATTTTTACTAATAGGTCTGAAATTTCATTTTTTCAGTTCCTTCAGAACCCTGGAGTGTATAAATAGTAACATAGTATGACAGCAGAAAAAGGACTAAAATGGTCCATCTAGTCTGCCCGTGCAGCTTCCCAAAGTAGTAAATGCCTCTCCCTGCAGGTTACAATATGTTTCTCTTAAGGGTAAGTAACTGCCGCTCTGTGCTGGTTTAGCTTTTTTTATTTATCCCATCCTCTAGCCTTTAGGGATCCACAGAGTTTATCCCATGCCCCTTTGAAATCCTTCACAGATTTAGTCTTCACCACTTCCTCCGGAAGGGCATTCCAGGCAACCACCACCCTTTCAGTGAAGAAATATTTCCTGACACTGGTTCTAAGTCTTCCTCTCTGGAGTTTCAAATCATGACCCCTAGTTCTACTAAATTTTTTCCAATGGAAAAGGTTTGTTGATGACCATGGATCATTAAAACCTTTCAAGTATCTGAAGGTCTAAATCCATATCACACCCCTGCTCCTCCTCACTTCCAGGGGATACATATTCGGGTTCCTCAACCTCTCCTCATAAGTCATTCGATGGAGACCACCCATCATTTTGGTCGCCCTTCTCTGAGCCGCCTCCATCCTGTCTCTGTCTCCTTTGAGAGAGTCTCCAGAACTGAATACAGTTCTCAAGGTGAGACCTCACCAAGAACCTGTACAAGGGGATTATCACTTCCCTTTTCTTACTAGATATTCCTTTCTCTATGCAGCCCAGCATTCTTCTGGCTTTGGCTATCGCCGTGTCACACTGCTTCGTCGTCTTCAGGTCGTTAGACACTATCACCCCAAGGTCTCTCTCCTGCTCTGTGCACTTCAGCCCTTCACCCCCCAACGCATATAGTTCTTTTGGATTACCAGATGCATGACTCTGCATTTCTTGGCATTGAATCCCAGCTGCCATATGTTCGACTACTCTTCCACCTTCCTTAAATCCCGTCTCATTCTCTGTACGCCTTCTGGTGTGTCCACTCTGTTGTAATTTTAGTATCATCCGCAAATAGACAAACTTTACCTGCTAACCATTCCGCAGTTTCGCTCACAAAGATGTTGACAAAACTGTCCCAACACGGATCCTTGTGGCACTCCACTTAACACCATTCTCTCTTCAGAGTAGGTTCCATTTACCATCACCTGTTGTCTTCTATCCGTCAACCAGTTTGTAATCCACACCAACACTTTGAAGCTGACTCCCAAGCTTCTCATTTTGTTGATGAGTCTTCTGTGTGGAACCATATCAAAAGCTTTTCTAAAATCCAAGTAAATTACCTCGAGCGCTTTTCCCTGATCCAGTTCTCTAGTCACCCCATCAAAGAAATCAATTAGATTTGTCTGACAGGACCTTTCCCTGGTGAATCCATGCTGCTTCTGATCGAGCAACCCCCACCGGATTGTAGATAGTTCACCATCCTTTCTTTCAGCAGAGTCTCCATTAATTTTCCCACCACCGAAGTGATGCTAACTGGCCTGTAGTTTCCAGCCTCTTCTCTGCTCCCACTCTTGTGAAGCGGGTCCACCACCGCTCTTCTCCAGTCACTAGGCACTACACCCTTTTCCAAAGATCTTTTGAACAAGTCACACAGTGGACCCGCCAGCACATCTGAGTTCCCTCAGTATTCTGGGGTGAACCTCATCAGGCCCCATGGCTTTATCCACGTTCATTTTTTTTTTAGCTCTTCCCATATATTCTCTTCCGTAAATGGAGTTTCGCCTACTCCACCCCCTTCTAAGTCTTGATAATAAGTGACTGTTCTTCTCCAAGGTCTTCTTATGTGAACACCATCCGGACCAGGTGATTTACTACTCTTCAGTTTGTCAATCAGGCCTACCACATCTTCTAGGTTCACCATGATTTGGTTCAGTCCATCTGAATTATTACCCATGAAAACCTTCTCCAGTACAGTCCTTTCATGGGGGATGGAAACACAACTGGTACATCCCTGGTCAGGGAACCTTTGGGGGGGGGGGGGGATGTCATCAAATGAGGCAAGGCAAGTCTTCTCTTCTGTTTCAGCTGTCAGGGCCAATTGGCGCTCTCTTATGAAGAGTGGACCAAGATTATTTATTTATTTTTTGCGTTTTATACACCGTCATTTGGTAATGCCATCATAACGGTTTACATGTTTCAACAGGGGGATAAAAGGTTACATATTTTCAAAAAGGGGATATATATATATATATATATATATATGCAACATCGTCAGGGTAAAGGGGAGGGAATAGATACAAAACTTAAAGTAGAGCAGGTAGGGTAAAAAGGGGCGATGTAATAATGTAGAAGTTAACAAGCTAAGGGAACGTATGAGTTATCAGCTGGAGGTGGTTTGGAGTATTGTTGTCCATGGAAACTGAGCATGTTAAAAGTTCATTTGGGAGTTCAGTTGCTGAGGTATTGTTATGAGAGTTTGGGTGTCATTGTAAGCTTTGAAGAAAAGCCACGTTTTCAGATCCTTTTAAAATGTTTTTAAGTTGGATTGCATTCTGAGTTCCAATGGGATTGAGTTCCATAATTTGGGGCAGGGGATGGAGAAGGCTCTTTCTTGGGTTGTTGATAGTTGAGCTGATCGGACAGGGGAATTCTCAGAAAGCCCTTGTTTGAACGTAGGTTTCGTTGAGTCATGTGAGGAATGAGATTAATAATTGACCAGTTTGGTTGATCTATATGTATTAATTTGTGTGTGATGTTCAGGGTTTTAGCTCCATTGTAACCATATAGAATATATGGGTCCTAAGTGAGATAAAATACTGCTACATGTTAGAATTTTCTCACCCGCTATGAGAAGATTTCATTGTTTCCCCTTGCGCTCCACACACCAAGAAAGTGGTATTGCAATGACCCATAGATCACTTGCAGTGACTGGGGACTACAGTCCCATTCCTGTAGGAGAACAGGAAAATGCTCCATTTATTTCATAGTACCAAAAAAGGAGGGAACCTTCAGACCGATTTGGATTTAAAAAAGGTAAATTTGGCCCTCAAAATACTATGGCTTTGTATGGAGACTGAACTTGGTTATAGCAGTGGTGCAAAAAGGAGATTTCCTGGCATCCCTAGACCTAATGGAGTTATATTTACATATAGCCGTCAGACTGCAACACCAGTGATTCCTGTTTTCATGATTCTGGGGAAACATTTTCAGTTTTGCACCCTTTTGGGTTGGCGACAGCTCCATGTACTTTCACCAAGGTCATGGAGGGTGGTAGTTGCAGTGCTCAGAAAGGAAGGGGATACCGGTGCATCCATACCTGGACGACTGGCTCATTTGGGCAATGTCCACAGCTCTCTGTCAGCGGTCGGTACATCATTTACTCGAGAGGTTAAGATCCCAAGGCAGGGTGGTAAGACTGGCAATGAGCCATCTCATACCATCTCAGTCCCTGCAATACCTAAGAGCTTGCATTGACACTCAAGAAGGAATAGTATTTCTCACAACAGAGCAGATGCTAAAATTGCAAGCTCAGGTTTGTTACCTTTTGGGACTTTCGGTACCAAGGTCTCTGACTAATTACAGGCCTGGGCTCTCTGGCATTGACATTGGAGTTAGTTCCTTGGGTGTTTGCTCATATGCAGCCTCTACAGAAGGCTGTCCGCTCCTATTGGAATCCATTATTGCAGGAATTTCATCTGTCACTCCTGGTTGTGACACTCTGAATTGGGGAGTGGAGTTGGAAATCTTGGGTTGGGTGATAGTGACCATCGATGCCAGTCTTTCTGGTTGGAGAGTGGTGTGCCAAGGTCAGTTGATGCAAGGCCAAAGGTTAAAGGAGGAGGTATCGTGGTCTATCAATCAATTAGAGACACAGGCAGTACATTTTCTGTTGCTTTCCTTTCTGCTACTGTTATGCAGTTGGCCAGTTTGGGTCCTATCGGACAATGCAACAATGCTGGCTTACATCAGCAGACGAGGAACCAAAAGTCAAGCAGTGGCTCAGAAGGCCCAGGAGTTGGTTCACTGGGTGGAGCAACATCTGTTGCTCCTGGTGATGTCTCACATTGCTGGGGTAGACAACGGTCAACTGGATTTTCGCAGTTGAAAGCGACTATACCCCTGAGAATGGGAACCATCAGGAAAAGCAATGTCTCAATCAGTTCATATGGACTTTTGATGGCATCGCAACAGAATGCCAAGGTGGTTCTACAGTCACAGGTGAGAGCATGGGACAGAAGGAATCGATGCTTTGTGGCCTCTGGGAGTTCTTTTTGTATTCCCTCCATGTCCGCTGATAAGCAAAGTGCTTTGGCGGATAGAGAAACATCCAGGTCAAGTGATTCTGGTGGCTCTGGAATGGACACATCGTCCTTGGTTCGTGGATCTGGTCAACATGGCAGTGGACAGCACACTGAGGCTTGGTCATCTGTTGAGACTTCTTCGCCAGGGCCCTGTATTTTCAGATCAGAAAGCTTGGTTTTTGAGAGGAAGCGGCTGAGATGAAAAGGTTATTCCAAGGATGTCCTGACCACCTTTACTGCAGGTCAGAAGACCATCCAAATCCTTGGCCTATGTGAGGATTTGGAGGGTTTTCGAATCCTGGTGTCTCGGACAGGGAGTAAAGCCGACTCATGATTCAGTTTCACAAATGTTGATCTTTCTGCTGAAGGGATTGGTTAAAGTTTTAACCTTTAACTCTCTTTGAGTACAAGTGGCAGCATTGGCATGAATTTGGGGGAAGGTACAGGGAGTATTCCTGGCTGCACATCCGGGTGGTGTTCATTTTCTTCAGGGAATCAAGCGTTTGCATCTACCCGTGTGTAAGCTATTTCCATCTTGGAATCCAAATTTGGTACTGAGGGGCTTGTGTGAGGCTCCATTTGAATCGCTCAAGAGGGCGACTATGAAAAGTCTCACACTGAAGGTAGTTATTCTGGTGGCAGTCTGTTTGGCCAGAAGAATTTCAGAACTTCAGGCATTGTCATGTAGAGATCCCTTTGTACAGATTTCAGACACAGGGGTTTTTTGTGTATAGTACCCTCCTTTCTCCCGAAGGTTGTCTCTGCATTCCATCTTAGTCAAACTGTGAAACTTCCGACTTTTCCAAATTTGGATTCCTCTGACCCTCAGGTGAAGGAACTTTGGGACTTAGATATATGTTGAGCGTTGTTGAGATATCTTCAGGTTATTAATAGTTTTCCATTGTCAGACCATCTCTTTGTACTTTGGAGTGGTCCAAGGAAAGGCTGTAAGGCATCTAAAGCTACGATTGTACGTTGGTTGAAGGAAGCTATTGGCTCAGCTTACATCTGTAAGGATCGCCTTTTATCTGAGGGTTTGAGAGCTCACTCGACTTGCTCTCAAGTGACCTTTTGGACTGAGTATCGGCAAGTGTCACCACAAGAAATTTGTCGGGCGGCTATTTGGAAGTTGTTACACACTTTCATAAGGCATTAGCGGTTGAATGTCCGAGCTCTGAATTCCATGGGCTGTGGTGAGAGTGTTCGAGCAGTATTATCCCGGTCCCACCCTGTTTAGGGAAGCTTGGGTAGATCCCAGGAGTCTGAACTGATCTGGGTACGAACAGGAAATGAAAACGGATTACCTGCTAATTTTCGTTCCTAGAACACCACAGATCAGACCAGAACCCCCCACCATTCAGTAAAATCTGCTTGTACTGGCAGTATGTATAGTGTGGAATTGTTGTGGGATTCAATGAGGTTTTCCTTTATGGTTCCTCCTGCTTGGGGTGTGTGTGTGTGTATGTGTGTGTGTGTGTATGTGGTTTGTGGAACCTAGTTGTTAATGTTTGTTTTCATCTTGGCTTGGGTATAAGTCAATACTGAATGACTGCACGTGGCACACCAGCTTAAGTGACGTCAGTAAAACATTTTCTGTCTCCATCTGCTGGCAGGAAGGCAAAACCCAGGAGTCTGGACTGATCTGTGGTATTACAGGAAAGAAAATTAGCAGATAAGAACCAATTTTCCTTTCTGACCAGTCCACCCCAAGAAGTTCCTTGTCAGCAGAAATCCTGTATCTGTGACTGATCCAAACTTTGCCCCGTGTATTAGAGGCAGGAAATGTGAACATCTGAACTTTGCTTTGAATAACTTGTAAACTGCTGTTAATTTCAATAATCTTTTCAGGTAGTGTTTGGTTTTTTTTTTCCCCCAAGGCTAAAATCCTAGCAGAACACACAATCCTGCAGAGCCAGTTGCAGAACATGCTAAGATGGGTGTATGACACTAATCTCCTTCTAGACAACCTGGACTCCAATAATGACACTACGAGCCTCATGCAGCGTTTACAACAGTGCAAGGTACGGTACAGCCCTTATGTACACCTTGTTCCAGCAAGATGCACAACTTTTTCTCCAGTGTATTTTTATCTTAATAATGGGACTGTTAAAATGTTTTATTCTGATCCCCACAAATTTCATTCATTTGATTATTGCAAACTTATTGTGAGGGTCAGTTTTTAACTTTATCCATATAGTTTGTGGAATGCAGACTTTTTTCAAATAGCTCTGACTTATTTTCCACTGCAGCAATGATAGTGATTCTGATAGCAAGTTTGCCTGCAGAGAGGATGACTGAGGTGACTTGGGATCACATATCTCATTGTGGTGCTGTAAGGCTGTACATAGCACCATCCAAAAGCCGAGTGCAGACATACAAATAAGAAAATTACCATTCACAAGGTCATATCTTCCTTCCTGGATTTTTAAAGTAATGATTTATATTGTGCCACCAGAGTAGCAGGCCCTGTAAAATAATTCACTTTGGTTCAATGTCTCTGCTCCAAATCTTCCTTAATATTTATTTATTTATTTATTTTACATCTTTTTTTATACTGTTGTTAAGATGGGTACCGTCACAACGGTTTACAATAAGGCACATAAAATTGATACTAAAATCTGTCAGTTTACACAGGTGCCATAAGGTTCGGTAGCATAGTTTGTAATCAATATTAATTGTTAAATGTGATGAATCATGTCCAGGTCTCTATCAGTTTAGAGTACAAAACTAGCTTTATAATTGTAACTTATCCTTTAGTGATGAACTATCAATTAAAAACTACACACACAATGATTACTGTCGTGTGTGTGGGTGTTCAGTTGTTCATACCTTGCACTGCCCTGGTTTCTATTCTCCCTTCTCTATTTGAAAAGCTTGTTTAAAGAGCCAGGTTTTTACATTTTTTCTAAAGGTTTTGTTTTCTCTTTGTAACCTTAACTCCAAGGGCATGGAGTTCCATAGTATGGGTCCCGCTAGGGATAACGCTCTCTCTCTTACCTGGGTTAGTCTTGCTGTTTTGATTAATGGAATAGTTAGCAGTGCTTTGTTGGCTGATCTTAGGTTTCTGTTGGGGATGTGTACACGAAGGGCCGTGTTTAGCCAGTCTGCGTTTTCGTTGTGTATTAATTTGTGTATGGTGCATAGCGTTTTGTACTGTATTCTTTGTTCACTGGGAAGCCAGTGTAATTCAGCCAGTGTTTCGGTGATGTGGACAAGTAAAGAATGCATGACATTGTGTGGTCTGAGTGAGGAAGGAACAACCCAGGAAAGGTCTGCAGGTGAAGGCACCAGGGAATAATGAAGCAAACGGAGAGAGGTGGATCTAAAAGTAACATCTTCTATTGGGTTAGAAACGAGAGAGCCTTCCCCTGACTGATGGTGTGAGCTCTTACTTTAAACCATACACTCTGTACAGGGGCACAGGCCTTCGCAGACAGTCAATAACATTTTTTATCACTTTTCTTGATTGTCTGAAATGAAAAAATGCAGGTCAACATACAGGCTGTTGGTGAGATATTTGTTTTGGACTAACTTAACATACGTATGACGAGCTTGTGAGAATTTTACTGACTTTATCAGGTCACATTAATCCAAACAAAGAAGGATTAAATAGTCATTTCCTAGCGTGTAGCAGATGGACTCAGGACCAATGGGTATAGTGTACTCCTGATAGCAGTTGGAGATGGATCAGATTTCAATCTAACTTCAGTCCTAGTACATATACCCCTGCAGGAAGTGCAGCTCTTCAATATTTTCCATCGCCATAGCAGTTAGGGACTCTCTGTGCGCTCTCACAGTGTTAGAACAAATTCAACGGAGAAAACCCAAAACAGAAGAAAACCTACCTCTACAGACGAGCCCTGCTCTCCTGTGGTGATACCCTCGGGTCCCTCCCCCAGTTGAGAATTCCCGAGGTGATTTCCGTGGTCCCTCGGAGGTAAGCCTCGGTCGGTCGGCCGATCCGTGGCGGGGACCTAGCCCCCGATCTCTGGTGCAGCTGAGAGGCAGTGGGTGCATCCTCGAGCGTGGCGGTGAAGGTATTTGTCCTCTGCCCCCGCAGCCGGAGACCGCCCGGAACGAAACCGGGAAGTCCTGAAGACAAGGTAAGGTAGAAATCTTCAGCATAGACTCTGGTCTCCGAGGTCGAGGAGTCGCACAGGTTGCCGGCCGGGACCAGTGTCGCCGGGTTGATCCACCCTAACACGGCCAGGCCCCGGCTAGATCCAAGGGTCCTCCCACGTGGAGACCCTCCGAGGTGGTCGTCATATTGCCTGCGTAGTCGCCATCGCCATCTTGGCCTTATTCGCCGCTCTGTCCGCCGTCTCGATCCAGGCGCACAAGGCTAGCTAGGCGCACAAAATACATGTGTGCATAAAGTTACATGCACAAGTGTCGTGCGCATAAGTTATACGCGCATTGCTCGCCTACCGGCTAGGCGCATACCTGTGACTTGGGCGCACAACCCGCACACACATCTTAGGCGCACCGGAGCGCATAAAGATTTACGCACCTATACCCATGGCACCACCGGAAACGGAGATCAAGGCTCAAGGCCTCTGCCCAGCATGCCACGTTAGAGCCACACAAAATGAAGAGGCCAACGCCCTGTGCGTTCAGTGCAAGGAGGCCCTGGGAGATCCAGTCCAGGGCCAGTACCACTCGGGGCTGAGTACTAACTCCTCAGTGAGTACCCCGGACCTAGCAAATTCCAGCGGGACACTCCCTCAAACGGGGACCCCCAGGGAGATGGCGCTTCTTAGCTTGGACCCAGTGTCTATCTCATGGGTGGAATTCTTCAAAGGCCTACACACCTTCGTTCACATGCAGACAAAGCCTCCGGCTAAACAGCCACAGCCTCCACCAGAAGACCTTTATGCCCCAGGCCCCTCTAGGCCCAGACAAATGTTTCCACCACCCAGAAGCCCCACCTACGGGGACACGGACAACTCTGAAGGGGAATCAGAACCCCTAGAAGAGGGGGAACTCCCCCCGGGGACAGAGCCTCACTGAAAAATGAGACGCTTCTTCACCAAGGACGAGCTCCCAGACCTGGTCACCCACAGCCTGAAGGAGCTTGCTATCCCGGGCACAAGTGCTTCAGGGGAGCCTAAGACGAATCCCCTGCTAGAGGGACTCCGCCAGACCTCTCGCCATTTCCCTCTGTTACAAGCTGTCCAGCAGCTAATTGACCTGAATGGAGTGCTCCAGAGTCCACATTCAAAGGGGGACGAGCTATGGCAGCCATGTACCCCCTGGACCCGGTGGCCAAAGGCCTTCTGACATGCCCAAAAGTGGATGCCATGGTCTGCGCAGTCTCGAAGCGCACTATTATCCCAGTGGAGGGAGGTGCAGCGCTCGAAGATGCTCATGACTGACGTCTGGAATCCATCCTTAAACAGTCCTTTGACGTCGCCGCTATGTCCCTACAAATAGCGTCCTGCTGCACCGTGGTAACACGTGCCTGCCTATCACAGACTAGGAGCAACACCCCTGGGGAAGCCATGGAACCAGCAGTATCATTCCTTGCAGATGCTGCTTCCGATCTGGTGCGCACAGCGGCCAGAGGAGTGTCATCCGCTGTGGCAGCCACGAGACAACTCTGGCTCCGAAGCTGGTCGGCCAACGCATCTTCCAAAACGAGACTCACGGAGGATGCCCTTCAAAGGGTCCCTCCTGTTCGGCAGCGAACTAGAGAAACTGGCTAACAAATGGGGCGAGTCCCCATTGCCGCGCCTACCGGAGGACAGGAATAAGAGAAACCAGCGACCCTTCTCCCGGTCCTCCAGGGGCAGAGGTTCACAGAGCTTCAACCCATACAGAATTAATTATCAAGCACCCCGTCCTACAGGCAGAAACCAGTTCTTTCAGAACAAGCACAACAAAAGGGGAACCAGTTCGGGTCCAGGCCCCAGCCGCACCCCACAATGAGATTCAGCCGACCCGTCCAAGGGAAGAAGCCATAGGGGGCAGACTAGCCCTATTCTACCACAGATGGGTCGATATAACTTCAGACAAGTGGGTCCTAACCATCATTCGAGAGGGGTACTACCTGGATTTCCTACGAACCCTTCCGGACATGTTCATGGAATCCCCCTGCCACGACCTCTCCAAAAGGGTGGCAGTGGAAGCTGCACTGACCACCATAACTGACCACCTCGAGGCCATAACCCCAGTACCTCCACAAGAAATAAATACTGGGCATTATTCTATCTATTTTATCGTCCCCAAGAAAGAGGGGACATTCAGGCCCATCCTGGACCTCAAGTCGGTCAACCGCCACCTGAGGATTCCCCGCTTCCGCATGGAAACCCTACGCTCTGTAATAAGGGCGATACAACAGGAAGAGTTTCTCACATCCCTGGATCTTTCGGAAACCTATCTACACATCCCAATCCATCATCAGCGCTTCCTACGCTTCAAAATCCTGGACCATCACTACCAGTTCCAGGCACTACCCTTCCGGTTAGCCACAGCACCCCGGACGTTCACAAAGATCATAGTGGTGGCGGCGGCGGCAACACTGAGGAAGGAAGGAATCCTTGTACACCTTTACCTAGACAATTGGCTGATCAGGGCAAAATCCCCAGAGGAAAGTCACCAAGCAACCAACAGAGTCAAAACTCTACTGGAGAGCCTCGGATGGGTGGTCAACACAAACAAGAGTTGTCTACAACCCTCACAGTCTCTGGAATACCTAGGAGTCTGATTCGACACCAAAGACGACAAGGTCAGCCTGACTCCCACAAGGAGATCAAAACTGAGAAATCGGTTACAAACCCTGCTGAGCGAACCTCGCCCCACAGCATGGGATTACCCACAAGTCCTCGGTCTGATGGCATCCACACTGGAAGTAGTGCCATGAGTACGAGCTCACATGAGACCCCTACAGCGCTCACTTCTATCGCGATGGAATCCACTGTCTCAGAACTATGCCGTACGTCTACCCCTCCCGGGCAGAGATCGGACCCAGCTACGATGGTGGCTGCAGGTCAGCCACCTGAGCCAGGGAACAAGACTATCTTCACCAACCTGGACCCTGCTCACCAAAGACGCCAGTCTACGAGGATGGGAGCACAATGCCAGGAGCTAACCGCCCAAGGGCAGTGGAACACAGAAGAGTCGGGATGGAACATCAACCGCCTAGAAGCGCGGGCGGTCAGACTAGCCTGCCTACGGTTCATTCACAGACTCCGAGATAAAGCGGTCAGAGTAATGTCGGACAACGCCACAACAGTGGCCTTCATCAACCGTCGGGGGGGAACCAGAAGCCAACAGGTGTCTCTGGAAATAGAGCCCCTAATGTCGTGGGCGAAAGTAAATCTCTAGGAGATCTCTGCCGTCCACATGGCCGGGAAAGACAACATCACGGCAGACTATCTCAGCAGAGAAAGTCTAGACCTAGGAGAATGGAAGCTGTCGTCCGCAGCGTTCCAAATGATAGTGAACCGGTGGGGGACACCAGACATAGACCTTCTGGCAAACCGGTCCAACACCCAAGTACCCAGGTACTTCAGCCGCAGGCGGGAACCTCAGTCCCTGGGGATCGATGCCCTGGTACAGACCTGGCCACAGGGGGCTCTATTATACGCCTTCCCGCGTGGCCACTATTGGACACAATCATTCACAAGATTCAGCTACACAGGGGACTAGTACTTCTGGTGGCCCCAGACTGGCCAAGAAGACCGTGGTAGGCAGACATGAGAAGACTGCTGGCAGGGACCCCCCTGCCACTGCCTCCACACAGAGACCTGCTTCAGCAAGGGCCGATCCTCCACAAGGATCCAGCTCAATTCTCTCTTACGGCCTGGCCCTTGAGAGGGCTTGCCTGAGAGAGTGCGGATACTCAGGGGCTGTAATCAACACCCTACACCGAGCATGCAAGTTCTCCACATCTTTAACGTACATAAGGATTTGGAGAGTATTCGAAGCCTGGTGCGAAGACCACGACGACATGCCATGCTCAGTCAAAGTTCCCATGATCTTGGAATCCCTGCAGAACGGGCTACAGAAGGGTCTGTCCCTCAACTCCATCAAGGTACAGGTGGCCGCTTTGTCATGCTGTGGCACCAAGAGTGAGGGCGACAGCATAGCCTCTCACCCGGACGTTTCACGCTTCCTGAAAGGAGTCAAACACATCCGCCCACCCCTAAATTGGCGTTACCTCTTTGGAATCTCAACCTGGTCCTGGAGTTTCTAGCAGGAGCCTCCTTCAGGCCCCTCCGAGGACTCTCTCTCCGACTATTAACTTTAAAGACAGCATTCCTGCTGGCAGTTTGTTCAGCCCGCTGCATTTCAGAACTACAGGCACTGTCCTGCCGTGAGCCGTTCCTCAGTCTCACCCCGAGAACCATCCAGCTAAGCATGGTCCTTTCGTTCCTTCCCAAAGTGGTATCACACTTCCATCTTAACCAAACCATATCGCTACCATCGCCGGATGAGTTGAAGAATTCGGAAGAAGCTCGTAGTCTACGCCACCTCAACATCGGCAGAATCCTATCCAGATACCTGGAAATGTCGGAACTCTTACAAAAAACGGACCACCTATTCGTCCTTCACAGCGGGAAGGGACAAGGGGAAGTGGCCTCGCAGGCAACCATAAACCGCTGGATCAAGGAAGTCATCAAGGCGGCCTACGGAGATGCAGGCAAGCCGCCACCTCTACAGGTTAAAGCCCATTCTACTAGAGCCCAGGCAGTGTCCTGGGCAGAAACCAGAATGTTGTCACCCGCCGAGATTTGCAGGGTGGCGACATGGTCCTCCATCCACATCTTCTCCAGGTTCTACTGCCTGGATGTTCAGGCTCGGGAGGACACGGCATTTGCAAGGGCAGTACTAAGTGGGTCACGGGCAGCCTCCCACCCGGTTCGGGAGTAGCTTTTATACATCCCATTGGTCCTGAGTTCATCTGCTACACGCTAGGAAATGGAGAAATTGCTTACCTGATAATTTCGTTTTACTTAGTGTAGACAGATGGACTCAGCATCCCGCCCACGGCTGCCGTTACACAGGGCCTTCAAATGATTCAAGGGTAAGCCATGCTTTCCTTCACTTTGGACACCCATCCTACCAGGTGTCGACATATTCCGGTTGAGGGCACTGGCGGTCTCCAGCTATAGCCAATTCAACCAGATCAAGTTATAAAGTTTAACCAAGTTATGAAGTTATTCAAGTTAATCAAATTAGTCAGTCACACACATATCCACAATGCTTTTCGAGGAGAATACTGAAGAGCTGCTCTTCTGCAGGGGTATATGTACTAGGGGCTGATGTCAGATTGAAATCTGATCCATCTCCAACTGCTATCAGGAGCACACTATACCCATGGGTCCTGAGTCCATCTGTCTACACTAAGGAAAACGAAATTATCAGGTAAGTAATTTCTCCAGTTTTCTCTGTGGAAAAAGGTAAACAGTGGAGTGCTTCAGGGATCTGTACTTGGACCCGTGCTTTTTAATATATTTATAAATGATCTGGAAAGGGGGGTACAAGTGAAGAAATCAAATTTGCGGATGATACAAACTTATGCAGAGTAGTTAAATCTCAGGCAGATTGTGATGAATTGCAGGAGGACCTTGCAAGACTGGAAGATTGGGCATCAAAATGGCAGATTAAATTTAACGTGTGCAAGATGATGCATATAGGGAAAAATAACCCTTGCTGTAGTTACACGATGTTAGGTTCTATCTTAGAAGTTGCCAACAGGAAAGAGATCTAGGCATCATAGTGGATAATACATTGAAATTGTCGGCTCAGTGTGCTGCGGCAGTCAAAAAAGCAAACAATATTAGGAATTATTAGGAAGGGAATGGTTAATAAAATGGAAAATGTCATAATGCCTCCATATCTCTCCATGGTGAGACTGCACCTTGAATACTGTGTACAATTCTGGTCGCCGCATCTCAAAAAGGATATAGCTGTACTGGAGAAAGTGCAGAGAAGGGCGACCAAAATGATAAGGGGCATGGAACGGCTCCCCTATGAGAAAAGGCTGAAGAAGTTTAGGGCTGTTCAGTTTGGAGAAGAGACTGAGGGGGGATATGATAGAGGTCTACAAAATCATGAAAGGACTTGAACAAGTTAATACAAATCGGTTATTTACTCTCTCAGATAATAGGACCAGGGGGCACTCCATGAAGTTAGCAAGTAGCTCATTTAAAACAAATTGAAGAAAATTATTTCACTCTGTGCATAGTTAAGCTCTGGAATTCATTGCCAGTGGATGTGGTTAGCAGTCAGTGTAACTGGGTTTAAAAAAGGTTTGGATAAGTTCCTAGAAGAAAAATCCATAACCGAAATTAATAAGCAATAGTAGCTTGTGATTTATCTAATGTTTGGGTACTTGCCAGGTACTTGTGACTTGGATTGACCACTGTTGGAAACAGGATACTGGGCTTGATGGACTTGTGGTCTGACCCAGTATGGCATTTCTGATGTTCTTATGTAGAGACTCTGCTGTGTAACTCTTCCCTTTTCTGGTTTCACCAGGAACTTGACATGCTTCTGCCTGACAATAAACTACGTCTCAATACCATGGCTTTTGATGTTCGGGTCTTTGTTTCTGAAAATGCCCAAGATTTGACTTCTCAACAGAGTGGACAACTGCTGAGTCTCTTGAGTGAGCTGCAGAGCGCTTTCCAAGAACTGTTGGAGCGCGTGGCATCTTGGATGGAGACGCTGCATGCAGCAGAGGTGACGCTCACCCAGCAGCACAAGAGCATGTTTCTGCTGCTTGCTTGAATGGATCCTTTTGTAGTTTTCTGCACTCTTTTTCATACATGTGCTCTCACCCACCATTATCGTATGTTCATGAAAAGAGGAGCATAGTGCAGCAAGGATGACGTATCTGACACACTATCTCCTGCTTTCTGTATCTAGCAAATCAGGCTTAGTGAGTTTAAGTCTTATGGGAAGGGTATTTTGGTCACCTTCTCGATCTGCTTCATCTGCTGGAACAGACTTACCCTGCTTACCAGAAGTTGGTCAAAAGAAAGGAAACTGTGCTAGAACCCTGTTTGTAGCATTAAGTCTGAGGAGCTGCACCCTGCACAGAATTCGATATCCCAGGCCTTTTGGGTCACTTTCATGCTGTATTTCTCAGAAGCTGCTCGGCAGGTCATGGGAATAACACTACTGGATCACTAGTTAGTATCATTTATGGCAAAAACTAGGATGATAACCTGAGCGTCTTTGAATCACATTGAGACTTAAGGAACTTAGTTACTCTGGAGGAAAGGGTGATATGATAGAAGCATTCAGATATCTTAGTGGGCTTTAATAAAGCTTCAAGATGGCAGCAATTGCTGTAGAACTAGAAACTTGAGGACAAGGGGTCATGATATGAAGCTGGAGGAAAAGAGGTTCACAGGAAATAGATGAAATACTGGAAAACCCAACCATTAAGGTAGCAGTAAGCAGATCACGATAGAATTCCAGCGTGCTTAGGACAGGAAAGGGGAAGCGAGGGTAGAGGAGCTGGGGGCTCAGTTTAAGTATGAAGATGCACCTGCTTATCCAGTCACCGAGGTAGAGGGCCAGAAGGGAAAGAGAAAATTGACTTGTGTGGAGGGGAAATACAGCTGCTGTTCAGCATGGAGCAATGGTCAGGCTTTTGTACACTTGCATATAGAAGCTGGAGGATGTGGCAAGTTGTTTAACATGTAAAGCTGTGAGGTCCTGCTAGTGGTAAAGCTTGGAAGATCTCTTAGTACAGGGGCAGTAGTATAGATGATGACCAGAGACAGAGGTAGTGTAAGCAGGAGCAGTGGCAGACTGCAAGTATTCACTATGTTAATATATTATTTTTAATAACACGGTTTGTCAATAACCTGTTGTCTGTCCTTGTGGTGTTAACCTGTTTGCTTTGCTTTTTTCAGATTGTGTTCACCCATCCTAACACAGAAGATTTTGCTTTGCAGTGGAAGAGCTCTTAAGATTATCACTATTAAAAAGCAGAAGCTGAGTGCTTGGTTTTTGGTTCAGAATAAGCACTTTGTAAGCTTAGATGCCAGTACTCCTTATTAGTGAGGATCACTTGGTTCTGTATTGCAAGGACATTTGGAATTTACCATCCTGCTCAGCTGCTCGGATAGGTGGAAGTGTGTGTGTGTTGCAGAAAGTGCCACTCGGGGGAATGAGAACAGCCACAGAAAGCCAGCTCTGGTCATATCCAAAACTTCAGCAAGTTGTAACAAAAATACTTCGCTTCATTGATTCTGTTTGCACATGTTGTCTTTGTAAATAATGTGATAGGTTCTAAAGCTGAATGAAAAAGAAATGAGAAACAGTATCTGTAAAACTCCTTTTTAATTATTTGTGATTCATGCTTGTTTCACTCTGAGCATCAGTTTTAAGGCAGTGGAAGGAAATGGGCCGAATATAGAAATAATGCTGATTCTTGTATGTCTTAGAGATTTTGTATGAGCTGTTCCTGTATGTACCCGGATCAGTCCAGACCGTGGGATGAGGCTCCTGTCCAGCAGAGGGAGACAGAGAAAAACTGAAAAGGTCTCCTATATCAGGACAGTGCTCACCCTGTGTCCCTTCAGTATTTCTCTGTCTCCCAGCAGACGCAGGCAGTTAACCTGTGGTTCCCTGGCTTTCTCTGTTTTCCACACTGTGGTGATTTCTTTTTCTCCTTCTGATTGTTTTCAGGATCAAGCAAGTATTGATTCATTTCTATATGTAAAAAAAAAATAAAAATTGAAGGAAATCAAACTTCTTGTCTATGTGAGACAGCTCTGTGTCACAGCTCTTACAGGGTCCCGGGGGGATCTTCCCCTTGAGTACTCAGCCTGGGACCCCTCTTCCCGGTGACCATTTGCCTGGCTTAAAGGGATGATACTGGTGGTCCAGTCACTCCCCCTTTTCGCATCTGCCTCAGGTCCTTCAGCAGAGAGGCTCTCGTTCCTCTGCTTGTTTCTTTGGGGGAGGGAAAAAGTCCATCGGAGGCAGAGCTTACCCGCACTTTTCATTGCAGCCGCGCCTGCGGGGGTTTTCCCCTCTCTGCCTGCACAGCTGAGTCGGCTCCATTTTCTGGCTGTCTGCGTGGTTTCTCTCCCCCTCCTGCTCATGCTGCATCCAACGGGCTGTGCGCTGTTTTGTCTGCCCAGAGGGGAGGGACCCTCCGCGGCAGCTGCGAAATTAACTACCTGAGGTCGGGCTGCGGAATGGCGGCCATCGTGTCCTCTGGTATCGCTGCGGATCCGAGCCCTGAGGGAGAGGGAGAGCCGGTTTCTAACTCCTCGCCGTCTGATTTATTTATTTAACATTTTTCTATACCGACCTTCATGGTGGTAACCATATCAGATCGGTTTACATACAACAGGAAGGAACTTTAACAATAAATAATCATTTAACAGAAGGAGCAAAGTTACAATCAACAAGGAGGATAAACTTGGAAGCATAGGTAGCTGGAAAAAAGAGTAGAAGGAGACAAATAGCTGAGAACATAATAACAATACAGGTTAGAATTTGTATATTTTGGCTGCTTAGGGGTTTCTAATTCCAGTCCTGGAATTTGAGTCCTGCCTACTCCCCGGGTGCAACTCTGGATGGCTCCCACAATGCCCTTCATCCCTCTTTGCCTGGGAAAGTTCAACACTGTTTTTTCTCTATAATTGGTTCTTTTATTGCACAAATCTTTTCTGGCCAGTGACAGGAGCAAGATGATGACTCCTCCCCCCCACCCCCCTCCGGGCAAGGATTTCTCGGGTCACCACCGCCCAGGCTATAAATCTCCGGGTCTACCTGGTGCCTCTAGGGTCAGGACCGTACCGGGCATACCGGATCCTTCGGACCCTCCGTAGCCACCTCCTATGCCAGATCCTCTGCCAGATCCAGACACAACTATAGATTTGGTTCCCTGGACTTTTGCGCATATGCATCTCTTGCAGAAAGCTTTGCTGTCCTGCTGGAAACCGGTCTCGGAGAAGTTTCAGATGCCCTTTCCACTTTCCGATGTTCCCATTGACAGCATGCAGTGGTGACTCTCCCAATGCTCTTGCAGATGCCTCAGTGGATTGTTGTCACAACGGATGCCAGCCTCCCCGACTGAGGAGAGGTGTGTCGGAATCAGTCTACTCCGGGATGATGGACCCCATTCCAGTCTCAGTGGCACATCAATCGTCTGGAGACCCGAGCGGTCTGTCTGGCTCTCCAGTCCTTTCTGCCCTTGCTTCATCACCAAGCTATGCGACTCCTCTCCGACAATCCCACCACGGTAGCTTTCATCAATCGCACCGGTGGCCTTGGAAGCCAGCAAGCTGCTAGCCTGGGCAGAGCACCATCTGGAACGGATAGCGGCCTTTCACCTTGTGGGGTAGGAGAACACTCAAGCCGACTTGCTGAGTCGTCCGCATCTAGTCCCCGGAGAGTGCGAGTTGTCCGGAAAGGCGAGGGATTGGATCGTGCACGAGTTGGGGGTCTCTCACTTAGACTTGATGGCTACTTTGAGAAATGCAAGGGCCCCCCAGATTCTTCAGCCGCAAAAGGGAGCACTGCTCGGAAGGTGCGGATGCCCTGGTCCTACCCTTGCGACGTCCTCTTTTACGTGTTCCCACCTTGGCCTCTGGTGGGAAAGGTACTCAGCAGAGTAGAATTCCACAGGGGGCTGGAGCTCCAAGCCCTGTCTTGTAGGGAGCTTTTCCTTCACTTTCTGATTCAGGCGTTTCCCTCAAACTGGTTTCATCCTTCCTGCCAAAGGTTGTGTCCCCCTTTTCTTGTAAATCAGTCAGTGGAGCTCCCTGCTTTTCTCCAGAGGACATTGCGAACACGCCTGGCATGGATCTGCAGCGCCTTGATGTGAAGAGGGTCCTACTGCAATATTTGCAGGTGACTAACGATTTTCCATGCACTCTGATGCCACTGTGAATGGAGATATATGGGCATACTTTTCCATGCCACAGTATCATGCCACTCTGAATGGAGATATATGGGCATACTTTTCCATGCCACAGTATCATGCCACTCTGAATGGAGATATATGGGCATACTTTTCCATGCCACAGTATCATGCCACTCTGAATGGAGATATATGGGCATACTTTTCCATGCCACACTATAATGCCACTCTGAATGGAGATATACGGGCATACTTTTCCATGCCACACTATGATGTGACTCTGAATGGAGATATATGGGCATACTTTTCCATGCCACTCTATGATGCCACTGTGAATGGAGATATATGGGCATACTTTTCCATGCCACTCTATGATGCCACTGTGAATGGAGATATATGGGCATACTTTTCCATGCCACACTATGATGCTATTCTGAATGGAGATATATGGGCATACTTTTCCATGGCACACTATGATGCTATTCTGAATGGAGATATATGGGCATACTTTTCCATGCCACACTATGATGTGACTCTGAATGGAGATATATGGGCATACTTTTCCATGCCACACTATGATGTGACTCTGAATGGAGATATATGGGCATACTTTTCCATGGCACTCTATGATGTGACTCTGAATGGAGATATACGGGCATACTTTTCCATGCCACACTATGATGTGACTCTGAATGGAGATATATGGGCATACTTTTCCATGCCACTCTATGATGCCACTCTGAATGGAGATATACGGGCATACTTTTCCATGCCACACTATGATGTGACTCTGAATGGAGATATATGGGCATACTTTTCCATGCCACTCTATGATGTGACTCTGAATGGAGATATATGGGCATACTTTTCCATGCCACACTATGATGTGACTCTGAATGGAGATATATGGGCATACTTTTCCATGCCACACTATGATGTGACTCTGAATTTTTTATTTTTATTTATTTATTATTTTTATATACCGACTTCGATCTCAATTGAGATATCACACCGGTTTACGCACTTTTCGAGTCTCTGATCATCTCTTTGTCTTGTGGAGTGGGCCGAGTAAGGGGAATAAGACTTCTAAAGGTACTATCGCTCGCTGCCTAAATGACGGTTGCGTTGGCGTATATTTGTCAGGGCCGGTTGCTTCCAGAAGGCTTAAAAGCTCACTCCTTACATTCTCAGGCTACTCCTTGGGCGGAGAGTGAGTTCGTTTCTCCGCACTGGTGGGGAACTCCGGATTTGGATCTCTTTGCCTCCTCCTACAACTGCAAGGTGAGCAAATTCTGCTCCCTGTTCAGGACAGACAGTCTTCCAGCCTCTGACGCCTTTGCCCAACATTGGGGCACGGGTCTCCTGTACATGTATCCTCTTCGGCTGGTCTTGAAGCTCCAGCAGAACCAGGGGATCATAATTTTGGTGACCCGTTATTGGCCCAGACAGGTGTGGTTCCCACTCCTTTGGGACCTATCATCCATCTTGGGGACCTCTCCCGATCTGATCACACAGGATCGGGGCAGACTGCACCATCCAAACCTCCGAGCATTAGCCTTGACTGCCTGACTGTTGAGCGCCTAGTCCTGCAGCCCCTGAACCTCTCTGATGACGTGTCTCAGGTGTTGGCAGCTTTCAAGAAGCCTTCCACCAAGAAGTCTTAACTGAAGTGGAGGAGGTTCTCTGTCTGGTGAGAGGGTCATGGCTTAGATCCCTTCACCTACCCCACTCCGAAGTGCTTGTCTATCTGTGGTACCTCTCTGTGGCTGGGTTAAAAAGCAACTTGGTCAGAGTTCACCTGAGTGCCATCAGCGCTTACCATCAGGGTGTGGGTGGTCTGCCCATTTCTGTGCAACCCATTGTGGGCCGGTTTCTGCGGGGCCTGCTTCAGTTGAAGCTTCCCCTTCGGCCTCCTGTTGTGTCCTGGGACTTCATCATAGTATTGGCATGACTCATCTGTGACCCTTTTAAGCCTTTCCACTCCTGTGCTCTCAAGTTCCTCACCTGGAAGGTTTTCTTCCTGATGGCAATAACTTCGGCGCACGGGGTTAGTGAGCTTCAGGCATTGGTTATGTATCTACCCTACACAAATTATTTCATGATAGGGTGGCCCTGTGTATGCACCCTAAGTCCCTACTGAAGGTGGTGACTGATTTTCATCTCAATCAGTCCATTATTCTGCCCACCTTTTTTCAGAGGCCTCATTCTCACCAGAGAGAATGGGCTCTGCATAGTTTGGACTGCAAGAGGGCTTTAGCTTTCTATCTCGAATGTACAGCAGGCCACAAACAGTCCTCACAGCTCTTTATATCCTTTGACAGGAACAGGCTGGGAGTTGCGGTGGGCAAGCAAACGCTGTCCAACTGGCTGGCAGATTGCATCTCTTTCTGCTGTGCACAGGCGGGCCTTCAGCTCGGAAGCACCATAAAAACTCACTCTGTGGGAGCCATGGCTGCATCAGTTGCCCACTTGCAAGCGATTCCCATTGCCGAAATCTGCAAAGCTGTAATGTGGCACCGCCCACTACTGCTTGGACAAGGATGGTCGACATGACAGTAGTTCTGGCCAATCTGCCTTCACAACCTCTTAAAGGCTTAAACCCAACTCTCCCTGCCTGGAGCCCATTGTTCGGGTTCAGGCTGTCTCCCTAAGTTACCAACAGCACCACAGTTATTTTTGTGCCTGTTGGACATAAGCCTTACCAGGGACAGCCTGTAGCTTGGTATTCACCCATCTGTGAGGACTACCATCCTGCTTGTCCTAGGATAAAGCAGAGTTGCTTACCTGTAACAGGTGTTCTCAGAGGACAGCAGGATGTTAGTCTTCAGGAAACCCGCCCGCCACCCCGCGGAATTGGGTTCTCCTGCGTTTTATTGTTTTATTTTTTCCATCGTGAATTTATATTACGAGACTGAAGAGGGACCCTGCGTGGCCGCACGGATAGTGGCATGCTCAGCGTGCCAGTTCTGAATTTAAACAATGCTTTCAGATGCTGGCCAGCGTCCTTATCTGATAGAAAAGTCCCACGAATTGTTTAATTCTCCAGGACCTAGAAACTTTGACAAAAGTTGTCCGTGCCAGGCTCCATCTGACGATGTCACCCATCTATGAGGACTAACATCCTGCTGTCCTAGGAGAAAATCTGTTAAAGGTAAGCAACTCTGCTATACCTCTACATGTAGTGCAATAGAAATGCACGTCCTCCTAAACTGTGCAACATGAAAAGAGACTTCCCAAAACTAAGGCTTCCCACAAAAGAATGACAGGTCGATGCAAATCACTGAGCGCGCTGGCTAAGCCGTGGTTGGATGTGCATCCACAACCCCTTATGCTTTAATGGGATTAACGCGTCCAAAACACACATCCAACCAAGCACGTAGCTAACAGCACTCATCACTTGCAGATTCATGTTGATTAGGCTATTAGCTATTCTCCCCCAATGCAAAAAACCCCCAAAAAACGTGCACCTGATATGCACATTTTTACCCTCAGAAATGAATGCCTGCCTGGAGCAGGCGTCAACTTCTGAGCAGCCCAAAAAAGTGTACATAAAAGCAGAAAATACTGCTTTTATGTACTTCCTCCGACTTAATATCGTGGTGAAATGTAAGTCAGAGGAACAAAAAGGTCATAATTGTAAAAAAATTTACAAAAAGTGTGCTGGCGGTCAGGTTAGGAAAAAGGATGCTAAATTAATGAGCATCTATTTCCGTAACCCACGGCTGTGCAAAGGCTTGGGAAAACAGACGCTCGTAAAACTGAGTGTCCGTTTTCTTAACCCATTGACAGCCACCTCTTCTGGGCACTTGCTGCTGAGGAGGTGTTAAGGGGTGCACAATTTCCTCTAGCACCTCTTTTTACCGCAGCGGCCAATTTAAATATTAAATCAGGTGCCCTGGAGAGGTCGATCGATGTGCATTAAGAGAGCGCCCGTTTTCCCTGCACCTGAGAGCAAGAAAAATGCTCTAACCTAGGGGCAACAGGCCCAAAATGTTATCCGACCATGTTATCTGACTCTTTCGTCTTTCTTGTATTTCCTTCCTTTATTACTTACTACATTGTTTTAGCAACATGTGCAAATTGTCATGCCAATAGTTTCTTTGAGTTTGAGATGAAGATTAGGAATGCGCACTCCTGAAATAGAGAAGCAGAGGCAAACCCTGAGTGAGCTGGAGCCAGATCCTGCTCTCTGGGCTGTTCCCATTCACATGTGTGTTGAAGATAACTTGGCTGCTTTGCTTTTCAACAGTTTAGACATTTCCAATGAGACATGCTTATTGCCTCCTTTGGTTTCTCCTATTTGCTTCCTAAGCAGACCCTGCAGAAGCAGCAAGCTGCTTGCAGACAGAAGCTGGAGGAGCTGAGTGACTGGCTAACTCAGGCTGAGAGTTCGGTGGCAGAGCATGAAATGGTGACTAGTAAAGGTGAATTTTCCACTCTGCAGCAGACGCAGAAGAATATTAAGGTGAGTTCTGAACTTAAACAATGCTTTCAGATGCTGGCCAGCGTCCTTATCTGATAGCAAAGTCCCATGAATTGTTTAATTCTCCAGGACCTTCAGCAGGACCTTCAGTCTCGAGCTGCCTCCTGTGCTAGCAGCATGAACGCAATGGAAGAGTTCTTGGAAGAGAACCATGCCAAGATGAATCCCAGTGAGATGGCAGCCATGCAGGAGAAGCTACAGCAGGTGAAGAAGCAGTACCAAGCTCTTCACCAGAGAACTGATGCAGCCCAGAAAGAACTGGAAAGCACAATGAGTGCTGCATTGCAGCAAGAAAGAGAAAAGGTAAAATGTGTCCCAGCCTGAGACCCCCTCAGCTGTTCCATGGGGCAGGGAGGTTTCTAGTCCTGTTTGTATTTTAAAAATGAACTTGGATGAGTTCCTATAGGTCAGTGATGGGGAACTAAAACAGGTCAGGCTTTCAGGATATCTACAATGAAATATGCATGAGAGAGCTGCATGCACTGCCTCCAATGTATACAAATCTATCTGGAATTCACCCTCACTGCTGCAAGTTAAAGAAGTTACTGGATGGTCCAGCTTTGTGATATTCCAATTACTACTTTTCCAGGTATTTGCTTTAATTGTCACAACCAGGGCTTCATTTGTAGACAGAAAGGAAGTGAAACTGCAGGGGGTGAGGAGGGCGAGACTGGGATCAGGGCCAGATATGAATACACACCACACCCACACTCCCCACACGCTCGCCACACACTCCCCACACGTGCCACACACACTCCCCACACGCGCCACACACACTCCCCACACGCTCGCCACACACACTCCCCACGCGCGCCACACGCGCTCCCCACACGCGCGCCACACGCGCGCGCCACACACATACACACGGCCTTGTGTCAGGGGAAGCAGCTCTGCTTCCTCCAAGGACTGAGGGGGCCATAAGTGATCCATGCAACTGCTGAATCTGTTCTGCTTTCTCAGAGGAGCCAGAACTGATAAACACTGCCGGTTCAGCTCTGCTTTCTCAGGTGCCAGAGTGCGTCCTCGGGTTGTTGTTTTTTTATCAGACATTAAGCCCTCAGTAATGGAGACAGAAAGGGATTGAATCAGCACAAGTTTGAAAGTTGTGAGCAGTGGTGCCATTCGTCACGACCAGGGATGAAGCCTTGAGAATTGGCATTACTTCTGCTAATTCAAGCCTTTTTGTGCCTCTGTTCTGTGCAGTGTCTGCTTCAGTATCACCCCTTCCCCTTCTGTTCTCTGCAGTACAGGAGACATAACGTGCAGGGAGGGAGAACAAGAGAGGAGAGCAGGGTGACTGCTGGCTCCTGGGTGCTTCAGCCTCAGCCCCTCCTGCTGCTCTGCCTCTGAAGCCTGCCCTCCACCCCCTTCCCTCACAAGTTAAGCCCTGGTTTCAGCTGGAGTTAGGAAGGAATATTTTTCCTAGGAATATTTGGTTGAATTTTTATGGAAGATTTTGTCTTTTTGGCCACAAATAAGTACCCAAAATGTGGATTGTTTTGAAGAAGGTTAAACTTGACCAAATTGTTTTCAGTGTAGTTTCTCACCCTCTCATATTGCAAAGTGTCACCTGAGTCTGGATTTGATGTCCTTGTTCTCTCCTGTTTTGCACTCTGCCCTCTGCTATCCAGTGATAGCTCTCACTTTGGCTCCACGAAGGCTTTATTTTCATGTTTTTTTTACTCCTTGTCCTTAAAATTAGATGATATACCTTGCGATTGATGATACTGTGAATCAGGATCTCTTGAACTCATGCAGATAATGTTGATAATGTTTAGGTGAAAGCTGCTGAGATGCTGGAGGAGTACAGGTGTAAGATTGAACGTCTCCTGGGCAGGGTGGAATCACTGGATGCTGGAGAACTGACCCGCACGTTTCCTAATGTTGTGGCGGCAGAGCAGCTGAACCAGCAGTATGAAAGACTGAAGGTGAGAGCAGATAGCACAAGGCTGCTGTCGTATTAAATGTCCACAACTCTAACAGGCAGAGTAACCACATCCCTTCATGGTATAAGTCTCCACCGTTTTACCTGGCAAGGTTTAGTATTTGACTGAGAATATTTATTTGATTTATATTCCCTTTTTTGGCACTTCAGAGGTCTGAGCAGATTAGATTCAGGCATTATAGTTCTCTCCCTATCCCAGAGGGCTCACAATTTAAGCCTGTACCTGAAGCAATGGAGGGTGAGGTGACTTGCTGTGAGATTTGAACCCTGGCCCCCTGCTCTAACCTCTAGGCTGCTACTCTGCTCCGGTATTTCTTTGCTGATGTAAAAAATGGGGGAACAGAATGTCCTGAATTCGGAATGATTGGAGTCATTGCTAAAATCAAGCTTTGGGCTGGCAATCCAGTTATTGTACCCTAGAAAACATTTCCTTTCTTTATTGCATTTTGGTTCAAGTCCGGATATCTTTTCTGACTGAAGGATGCACATTACAGGCACAGTCCCAGTGCCTTGCAACATTTCTTTTGTCCAAAGTCAATGCACTATGGTAGGAGCAGGGAAAAGTTATAACCAGAACTAGAGAGGCAGTGGCAGGGCAGACTAGGGGGGGCCAACATCTATTATATTATATTATTTTATAGTTTACCTCCAGACGAGCAGAGTCCTAGCAGGCAAGGGGCCATTCATGGTGAGGATAAATGTAGCCAGTGGAATGCATTCTGTGATTTGTTCCTGCAGTTTGGGAAAAAAAATAGATTTTGGCGAACTGCTTATTTCTTTTCAAAGAACATTTCCAAATGTCTTTACAAGTGGAGAGTGTGGGACTCGTCTTTAATACAAGAGACCATGTGTGTGTGTTCTTTATTTTGCAGGCCCATCATGAGGAGCTTCTCTCCCAGCAACAAGACTGCATTCTCTCCACGCAGTCAGCACAGGCCTTTTTGGACAAAGAGAGTCACAGCCTGGTGCCTGATGAGAGGCAGCAACTGCAGAGTAAACTCCTGGAGCTGAAGAGTTGTTATGCTGCGTCCCTGCTGCAGTCAGAAACGCAGCTGAAGTGGGTGCAGTCCTTGAGGGAGGAGCTGCAGAAATTCCTACATGATTACGGGGAGTTTGAGATCTGGCTGCAGCAATCTGAGAAGAAACTGCAAGACATGCTGGAGGAGAGAGGCCAAGCGGAGTCTCTGCGGCCCTTACTCTGCCGCCAAGCCAGTTTCTCAGAGGATGTCATCTCCCACAAAGGGGACTTGCGGTACATCACAAAAGCAGGACAGAAAGTTGTAGACCTGGAAGCCCAGCCAGGTTCTGAGCCGTCAGCATCTTTGTCCCTAGTGAAGGACAAACTGGAAGAAGCAAGCAAAAGATACACAGTCCTACACTCCAAGGTACAGTCAGTCTTCCCCTAGTACAAAGGCGTCTACGTTTCTTTTCTGTTACCCGTTTTCAGAAAGCATAGTGAGCAAAGAGGGAGCTTGTTCCCGTGTTACAAGACAAAGGACCAGGACCAAGAGTGCGCACACAAGCAGCTGCTACGTGTTTGTATGAGGGCAAAGCAAGAAACAAAGATATAACTCTTTATCATACAAGACCTTTGTCAGGCTACATTTCTTTAAAACATGTTCAATGACTTCTAGACTAATTAAGAGATTATTGTGGCTTGGTCTCTTTTTCCTTAGAAGGAAAAGGATTACACTCTAAAAGTACATGCAGATACTCTACAGCAGAGCTTTCCAAAGTGTGTGTCGCGATACATTAGTGTGTCGCCTGCAGTGTTGGAGGTGTGATGCCAGGGCCGCAGGGCTGGCGGAAGCAGGGAACTACAGCCGGAAGATTGGCGGGGCCGTGGTGAAGCGTTACCTCACCACGGCCCGAAGAAAAGGGTCACGTTCACTCTTCCTCCTTCCTGCCTGCGCAGCCCCGGAAGAAAAACGTTGCCGGAGCCGCGTGGGCAGGAAGGAGGAGGAGCATCCGAGGCGTACAGAAGAAGAGCAGCGTTAATCGGCCACTGCATATCCCATGTCGCGGTGGCCCGAGAAGAGGAGGAAACCCGATAGCAGGGCTGCTGCGGATCCCACGTCACGGTGGCCCGAGAAGAGGAGGAAACCCAATAGGGCCGCTATGGATCCCACATTGCGGCCAGAGAAGATCAGGGCCGCTGCAGAGCCCATCCTTCAGCAACCTGCGCAGAGGGACAGCATGTGACAGTGAGAGCCTGTGCTTGAGTGAGAGAGAGCCTGTGTGTGTGAGACTGAGACAGCATGTGCACGAGAGAGACAGTGTGTATGTATGTATGAGAGAGCATGTGAGTGAGACAGCATGTGCACGAGAGAGACAGTGTGTATGTATGTATGAGAGAGAGTATGTGAGAGTGAGATCCTGTGCTTGAGCAAGAGAGCATGTGGGAGTGAGAGTGAGACAGCATGTGCATGAGAGAGACAGTGAGTATGTATGTTATGAGAGAGAGCATGTGAGAGTGAGAGCTGTGGATGTGTGAGATAGACAGCGTGTGAGAATGAGAACTTGATTGTGTGTTTGAGGAAAGAAAACAGAGAGAAAAGAAATAGAAAAAAAAGACCCTGTAAAAGGAATTGGTAAAAAAAACAAGAAAAGGAAGGTGGGAAAAAAAAGCCTGTGACCACCCGATTAGAAAACTAAGATCAGAGAGCAAAGGTAAAAAAAACCTTACTTTTTAGTGATTGGCATATGTTATCTTTGGGAATGTGCAAGAGTAGCACTTTCTCTATGCGGATCTCGCAGTGTAAGACATCGGCATGGAGGAAGTGGAAGCCCGCAAATATTTAATATGAGAGAGGTGGTGTCATGAAACATTTTATTTATGTATATATGTAAGGAAACCTCTGGTTTGCTGGTAGACTGAATTACTGTCGTGAAATTATGTTTGTCTAAAAAGTGTAATCCTACAAAATATTTTTATTAAATATATACAAACATATACTTTCATTAAACTCCCTACATCTAATACATAAGACCATCTACATGTATGGTGCTTGCCCTTATAATAAAACTACATACTCCATGCATTACCCTCCATTCATTCATACTCTACTCATCCATACCCCCCCATATCACCATCCCTAAAAATAACCAACATGATCAGTTGTTCCACATAATTATGCACAAATTAACATTTCATGATGTGTAGTCACACTACCTCCAAATATTTTACAATGATCACAATGATACAAAACAACGCAGTTGCTTCAGCATGTGAGTTCGATAATAGGTAGTGTGACTACACATCATGAAATGTTAATTTGTGCATAATTATGTGGAACAACTGATCATGTTGGTTATTTTTAGGGATGGTGAGTGATATGGGGGGTATGGATGAGTAGAGTATGAATGAATGGAGGGTAATGCATGGAGTATGTAGTTTTATTATAAGGGCAAATACCATACATGTAGATGGTCTTATGTATTAGATGTAGGGAGTTTAATGAAAGTATATGTTTGTATATATTTAATAAAAATATTTTGTAGGATTACAATTTGCTGAGTTCCTCTGGGGTGTATGTATAGTGAATACTTAATAACAGAGGTAATGCACTAATATGTAGTATTATAATGTAGTGTATTTGGATTTTCAAAAGGCGTTTGACAAAGTCCCTCATGAGAGGCTTCTACGAAAACTAAAAAGTCATGGGATAGGAGGCGATGTCCTTTCGTGGATTACAAACTGGTTAAAAGACAGGAAACAGAGAGTAGGATTAAATGGTCAATATCCTCAGTGGAAAAGGGTAAACAGTGGAGTACCTCAGGGATCTGTACTTGGGACCGGTGCTTTTCAATATATATATAAATGATCTGGAAAGGAATACGACAAGTGAGGTTATCAAATTTGCGGATGATACAAAATTATTCAGAGTAGTTAAATCACAGGCAGACTGTGATACATTACAGGAGGACCTTGCAAGACTGGAAGATTGGGCATCCAAATGGCAGATGAAATTTAATGTGGACAAGTGCAAGGTGATGCATATAGGGAAAAATAACCCTATGTTACATGGTGTTAGGTTCCATGTTAGGAGCTACCACCCAGGAAAAAGATCTAGGCATCATAGTGGATAATACTTTAAAATCATCGGTTCAGTGTGCTGCAGCAGTCAAAAAAGCAAATAGAATGTTAGGAATTATTAGGAAGGGAATGGTTAATAGAATGGAAAATGTCATAATGCCTCTGTATCACTCCATGGTGAGACTGCACCTTGAATACTGTGTACAATTCTGGTCGCCGCATCTCAAAAAAGATATAGTTGCGATGGAGAAGGTACAGCGAAGGGCAACCAAAATGATAAAGGGGATGGAACAGCTCCCCTATGAGGAAAGGCTGAAGAGGTTAGGGCTGTTCAGCTTGGAGAAGAGACGGCTGAGGGGGGATATGATAGAGGTCTTTAAGATCATGAGAGGTCTTGAACGAGTAGATGTGACTCGGTTATTTACACTTTCGAATAATAGAAGGACTAGGGGGCATTCCATGAAGTTAGCAAGTAACACATTTAAGACTAATCGGAGAAAATTCTTTTTCACTCAACGCACAATAAAGCTCTGGAATTTGTTGCCAGAGAAGGTAGTTAGTGCAGTTAGTGTAGCTGGGTTCAAAAAAGGTTTGGATAAGTTCTTGGAGGAGAAGTCCATTAATGGCTATTAATCAATTATACTTAGGGAATAGCCACTGCTATTAATTGCATCAGTAGCATGGGTTCTTCTTAGTGTTTGGGTAATTGCCAGGTTCTTGTGGCCTGGTTTTTGGCCTCTGTTGGAAACAGGATGCTGGGCTTGATGGACCCTTGGTCTGTCCCAGCATGGCAATTTCTTATGTTCTTGTGTTCTAATATTATTTACCTGTCTAAAAAGTGTGTCACCAACATGAAAAGTTTGGAAAGCTCTGCTCTACAGGGATACCCCAAGAGCAGCAAATAAAACAAGGGATCACCATGTCAGGCTTAAGGGAAATAAATGTCACCACCCTGAAAGAAAAAGTGTAGAGAGCGTGGAACAGAAGCAAACATGGCTAGTGCCAAGTATCTAACCCCTCTCCCCTGTTGTGGGAGGGCCCACAAAATACCGCCACCTCTCAGCTGTATTTAGGGACAGACACATGTAATGCACCCACACAACTAAAGGCTCTCCCAGGGATGGGAAGGAGAGGCTGGAGCAAAGAATGGAACAATTAAGTGATAACATAAAACCCTCCTTATGTAGCTATAGCAAGTATTGCAAATAAAATCAGTGCATGCACAGTTACAGAGCACATTAGGATTCTTATACTCTATAGCAAACACTGACAAATTGCAATATAGTAAAAAAAAAAAAAGATTTTATTTCTCCTAGGGACAAGCAGGATGGTAGTTCTTGCACATGGGAGGCAAAGTTTCTAGAACTTTGACTGCCACACTGAGTATGCCCAGCCTACCGCTATCCGCATGTCCACGCGGGGTCCCCCTTCAGTCTTTCTTTCCGCAAAGCATTTGTCTCATAGTAGTGGAGCTCTGCTCTTTTGAGTTATATTTCTCGGTCCCTCTTCTCCCCATTGGCACTTCAGTAGGGCGGCATGTAAGTTGTTTTTCCCTTCTTTGTGGTTGATTCCAGATAGGGCCGTTCCTTGGTAACCGCCGGTCATTGTCTGCTCGCCGGTTCTTTTTCCATGGCGTCGGGATTTCATCGATGCCCCCAGTGCCCGCAGACCATGTCCATTACAGGTCCACACGGGGTCTGTATCCTCTGCCTGGGGGCGTCGCATGATGTCCAGGGGTGCCATCTATGCAATCAAATGACCCACAAGGGTCTTCAGGCTCAGACAAAATGAGAAGTTCTTCTGATCCAGAAAATCTGATTCAACTCCGGCGTCAGGCGACTCGATTCCCAGGGGCTGTGGGGATCCGATGGACGTGAGTCTATTAGTGTCTGCTCCCCCTCTGGGGCCCTCAGGGGAACAATGTGTTGGAGATAGGCCCTCTTCAGCATCATCGCGCTGCAGGACCTCAGGTTCGTCTCCATCCTCTGTGCCGGGAAAGACCGGGCTGAGCACTGTGGGAAGCATCGACACTGGTCACAGTCGTCGCACAGCACTGGACTCAGGGTGGCACTGGTGTCCACCATGATGACCCCGCAGAGAGGAGTCCTTAATCAGGATGAGAATTTGCACATTGTCGGCATATATATAGTGAGTTAACTTTAGATTTGTTAGGAGTTGGCAGAGAGGGAGAAAGTAGATGTTAAAGAGAGTTGGGGAGAGAGAGGAACCTTGGGGAACTCCCAGGGTTGCGCTGACCGGGTGGGATTCCTTGTTGATTTTGACCTTGTAGAATCTGTTGCAGAGGAACGACTTGAACCAATTGAGAGCGATGCCCTTGATGCCTATGTCCGCTAGCCGCTCCATGAGAATTGAGTGATTCACCGTGTCAAAGGCGGCTGATAAATCGAGGAGAGCAAGGAGGCAAAGTTGTTTTTTCTCTAGACTCAGGAGAATGGTGTCTGAGAGGGAAGTTAGAAGGGCTTCTGTACTTAGAGACTTGCGGAAGCTGAACTGAGCAGGAGTGAGGATTTTATTTTCGTCCAGGTACTCTGAGAGTTTGTTTGACTATTTTTTCCAGGAGTTTAGAGATGAATGGAAGGTTCGCTATAGGTCTGAAGTTAGCTGGGTCGGCCGGTGACAAGTTGGGTTTTTTCAGAAGGGGTTTGAGAATGGCGTGTTTGAGGGCCTCGGGAACTATGCCTTGTGATAAGGAACAGTTGATGATTTCTGCGATAGGCTTGGCAATGAGTTTAGGTATGGAGATTAGCAGATTTGAGGGAATCGAGTCCGCTCGATTCCCTCAAATCACATTGGTTTACATATAACTGAACAAATAAGGCAAGAATTGCTTATTTTACATAGTAACATGGTATAATAACTGGGATAATAGAAAATTAGAACCATGTATATTATAACGTTATATCATTTCAACTTGGGAATATATCTTAGATTTCAATCTTAAATAAAGTCTTAGTGAGGTGGAGTTCTTGAGGGAAGGCTTTTAATAAGCAGCTATGGGGGGGGGGGGTTGGGGAGGAGGGGGGTGGGAGAAGATGGTGGGGTGTAGGGTGGGCTGTAGGGTGGGTTTCATGGGGTAGGCGACGGTGGTATGGTTTCGCGTTCGATGCAAGGGATGAGCCTGGGGGGAGGCTAAGTATCTGGCGGAAAGGCTTTTCTGAAAAGCCAGGTTTTGAGTTGTTTTTTGAATACTTGTATGGATCCATTCTCCTGTCCCATTCCGAAAGTGCTAGACTATTTGTTATATCTTTCTGATGCTGGTCTGAAGACCAACTTGGTCAGAGTACACCTCAGTGCTATCAGGGCCTGCCACCACTTAGTTACCAGTCTCCATGCAACCTATGGTGAGCTGGTTCATGCAGGGTCTGCTTCAGCTGAAGCCTCCCCTGTGGCCTCCTGTTGTGTCCTGGGATCTCAGCGTGGTACTGGCTCTTCTCATGCGAGATCCTTTCAAGCCGCTGCGATCTGAAGTACCTGACATGGAACGTTATCTTCTTGGTTGCAGTTACTTTAGCACACAGAATCAGTGAGCTTCAGGTGTTGGTGATGTATCCACCTTACACGAAATTCTTTCATGACAGGGTGGTTTTGTGCACTCATCCTAAGTTTCTGCCTAAGGTGGTGACTGATTTTCATCTCAATCTGTCCATTGTCCTGCCTAACTTTTTTCCCAGGCCACATTCTCACCAAGGTGAATGGGCTCTACACAGCTTAGACTGGAAAAGGGCCTTGGCTTTCTATCTTGAGCGGACAGCAGGCCATAGACAGTCCACACAACTCTTCATTTCATTCGATAAGAATAGATTGGAAGTTGCGGTCACCAAGGACACATTGTCCAACTGGCTGGTGGATTGTATTTCCTTCTGCTATGCACAGGCGGGCCTTCAGCTTGGAGGCCACGTCAAGGCTCATTCCGTCAGGGTCAAGGCAACGCACAATTAAACTCTGGAATTTGTTGCCAGAGGATGTGGTTAGTGCAGTTAGTATAGCTGTGTTTAAAAAAGGATTGGATAAGTTCTTGGAGGAAAAGTCCATTACCTGCTATTAAGTTGACTTAGAAAATAGCCACTGCCATTAGCAATGGTTACATGGAATAGACTTAGTTTTTGGGAACTTGCCAGGTTCTTATGGCCTGGATTGGCCACTGTTGGAAACAGGATGCTGGGCTTGATGGACCCTTGGTCTGACCCAGTATGGCATGTTCTTATCAGTGGCCCACTTTCGAGTGGTCCCCGTGGTAGACATCTGCAGGGCTGCGACATGGAATTCTCTCCACGTTCGCTGCCCATTACTGTTTGGATAGAGATGGCCATAGTGACGACAGCTTTCGTCAGGCTGTCCTGTGGGAACCTCTTTAAGTAAAAACACCCAACTCTTCCTGCCTAGGGCCCTTTTATCGGGTCAGGCTGGCTCACTCTGTTTTCCATGGCACCGCAGTTGTTGTGCCTATTGGCACCACATTCACTGTGTGAGAATTTACTAGAGTTCGGGAGCATCCTGTAGCTTGGTATTCACCCAGTTGTGAGGATTACCATCTTGCTTATCCTAGGAGAAAGCAGATTTTCTTACCTGTAACAGGTGTTCTCCTAGGAGAGCAGGATGTTAGTCCTCAGGAAACCCGCCCACCATCCCATGGAGTTGGGTTTCTCCTTGTTTGCTGTTTTAATTTTTCATAATGCTATGTTACGAGACTGAAGGGGGACCCCGTGTGGATTAGTGGCATGCTGGGCATGCTCCATCTGATGTCACCTATGTGTGAGGACTAACATCCTGCTGTCCTAGGAGAACACCTGTTAAAGGTAAGCAACTCTGCTTAACATGGAAAAGTGAGGAAAATCAGGTTGCAAGATATAAAAGAAAAGTCACTAGCTCTAATCTATATCTCAGTTCAGTTCACTTGCAAAATTATTTATTTATTTATTTATTTATTTATTTATTTAAAGGCTTTTATATACCGACTTTCTTGATACAAATCAAATCAACTCTGTTTACATCGAACAAGTAGAAACTATAACCAACCAAAAAATAGAGACAATTTGAAGGAGTATAAAGTTACATTATAACAAGGATGTGTTAACTTGGAGTAGGAAATGAGAAGGGGTACGAAGAAAGAGTATAATATACATTGGAGTATATGAGGGAGGCAAGGGGCAGTCCTCAAGGTAATTTGTAAACGTCCTCATAATAATTTATATACATGATTTAGCGCTAGTTTATACGCATAATAACTAGAACAGTTATAAGTCAGGCTGTTGGGCTGGTGTCGGTGAAGGCTCGGCAGAACAGCCAAGTCTTTAATTTCTTTTTAAATGTTATTAGACAAGATTCCTGCCTGAGGTCCGGAGGCATGGCGTTCCAGATAGAGGGACCTGTGATGGAGAATGTCCGGTCTCTGATGTTTGAGTGTTGTATAGCTTTGATAGATGGTACATGTAAGGATCCCTTGTAGGCATCCCTTAAAGGTCTAGCTGTTGAGTGCAGTTTGAGGGGGTATAGCAGATCAAGGGGGGTCTGCTGGTGAATATATTTGTGGATAATTGTAAGTGATTTATGAAGAATCCTGAATTGTACTGGGAGCCAATGAAGATCTTTTAGAATGGGAGAAATATGCGCTCTCCGATTGGTATTTGTCAGAATTCTCGCTGTTGCATTTTGGAGTAACTGGAGGGGTTTTATAGTGGAGGCCAGGAGTCCTTGCAAAATGGAATTACAGTAGTCTATTTTGGTAAACAGAATGGCTTGGAGGACAGATCTAAAATCATAATGGAATAGGAGCGGTTTGAGTTTTTTGAGTACTTGTAACTTGTAGAAGCACTCCTTTGTGGTATGTTTTATGAATTGCTTTGGGTTCAAGTGACTATCGATAATGACTCCAAGATCTCTAGCGTGGGATGTTTGTATATTGGTCTGCAGCAGATGTTGAAAGGAACTGCCTTCTGGAGTGATTAGTAAAAGTTCAGTCTTGGAAGTATTGAGCACCAGATTGAGGCTTGAGAGGTGATGATTGATCGTTTGCAGATGAGAGTCCCATAATTTGAGTGTTGATTCAAGTGAATTGGATATTGGGATTAAAATTTGAACATCTGCATAAATATAGAACTTGAGTTTCAGGTTTGTGAGTAAATGGCAGATAGGGAGCATGTAAATATTGAACAGAGTAGGGGATAAGGAGGAGCCCTGGGGGACGCCGAATGGGGCGTTGGTGTGAGAGGATTCCTTGTTCTTGATTTTAACCTTATAGCCTCTATTGCTAAGGAAGGAGTCGAACCAACTAAGGGCTGCTCCTGTAATACCTATGTCTGATAGTCGGTTTAGAAGGGTATTATGATTTACCGTATCGAAAGCTGCAGAGATGTCGAGGAGAGCTAAGAGGAATGATTGTCCTTTATCAAAGCCAATGTAAACTTGATCGAGGAGTGAGATGAGGAGAGTTTCGGTATTGTGTTCTTTTCGAAAACCATATTGTGATGGGTGAAGAATATTATGGTCTTCTAAATAATTTGAAAGTTGTTTATTTACAATTTTCTCAATGATCTTAGCTACAAATGGGAGATTTGATATAGGGTGATAGTTGTTAAGGTCGTCCGTTAAAATACTTATTTATTTTATTTATTATTAGTTTTTATATACCGGTGTTCAATTTATAATATCAAATCGGTTTACATTGTAACTGTGTTCAAGAAGCAGGGACTTCTTGTTTTACATTATAACTTCTTCTAGTTTTACATTCTAGTTTTACTTCAAACTCCCACCTAAATTCTGGCCCTCGCTGTTCTCACTGCCCTGGCTGCCAGTAGAAGCTCGAATCTATTTTAAAGTATTAAAGTTAATATTCAAAATCATCCATTCCAGTAACACCAGAATGATAGGTGTCACATTACAACCATACACACCTCAGCGAACGCTAAGACCTCAAAATAAAGGGGTACTGGCTGTTCTTACAATACAGAGAACACATCTGACGCAATGAAGAGATCATGTTTTTTCCATAGCAGGTCCAAAGCTATGCAACTCTCTACCTGAGATGATACGTTTGACACCAGATAAAGAGAGATTTAAATGTGAGCTAAAAACATGGCTATTCAACCTAACGTAAAAACAACCTAATGTAAAAACATCAATAACAAGGAGAAGAGATATTAATTGAAGCATGAGGAATAAACTTAAGGAGAGAGAGAGAGCGAGACTATAAGAATCAATATAATGTACTGATTAAATGTGAAATATTTTATTGTCTTTATTCCTCACCCTAGTCAAATATATTGGAACATTTCTTTTAATAGATGTTAATGCCTGTGATGAATACTACTTCTGTGATCCGTCGTCATTTGCCGATTTATTGCTATGAATGTTACTTTTGTAAACTGTTCTGATCTATACATGGAACAACGGTGTATAAAATATCAAAATAAAATATCTTCAGAGGAAAAAGTGGGGAAGAGCTCTTGATGGATGAAGAAGGAAAGGTTCTCAGTCCTTCATTACAGATTTATTTATTTGATTTATTTAGTGATTTTTATATACCGCGGCACGTAAAAATATACATCACCTTGGTTTACAGTAAACAATAAATTAGCAACAGGCTTTACATACAACAGGCTTTACAGGAAGAAAACAGATGACAGCAACAGGCTTAACATAAATAACGGAACTCCGGAGTGCCTAATATAACTCCTTTAACTATAAAGAACAAATGTATATTCTAATTCAATAACAAAGCTGGAACAGGAAGCTAGTGAAACGTAAACTGGAAAACGGTATTTCCGATTAATCGATGATCATTGCGTGAAAGCTTGTTCAAACAACCAGGTTTTGAGGTTTTGTTTGAAAGTTTTATGGCAGGGTTCGAGACGCAAGTCCATGGGCATTTTGTTCCAGATGTTGATACCAGCTATGGAGAAAGTGCGGTCTCTTGTGGTCACGTGTTTGATGTGTTTAAGAGGCGTAGAGGCAAGTTTAGCTTGGTGGATATTTCTTATTGGTCTATTAGATGTACGGAATATAAACTGATCGGAGAACCATTGCATCTCTTGGTTATGTATTGATTTATGAATGAGGGATAGTACTTTGAATGTAATCCAGATATATTTATTTATTATTATTATTTATATACCGACATTCGATCTGAGATATCACACTGGTTTACATTCAGGTACTGGAGGTATTTCCCTATCCCCAGAGGGCTTATAATCTAAGTTTTGTACCTGAGGCAATGGGGGGTAAAGGGACTTGCCCAAGGTCACAAGGAGCGACAGCGGGACGCGAACCCTGGTCTCCTGGTTCATAGCCCCCCCTGCTCTAACCCCTAGGCTTGGGTTACCAGCTCAAGGCTTTTCAGGGGTAACTCAAAGCAAGTAACATTTCAGTGCTTCCCTATCACAATCTAAGTTTGTAGCCGAGGCGATGTAGGGTGACCTGATTTGGACCAGCAGTGGGATTTGAAGCCTGGTTTTCTTGCTGCTGTCACTACAATTGTCAGGTTCTCCTCTTCAGCCTCGCCGTGTGTACAATATTGCTTAAATTCTCAGTTTTGCCACAGACAGACAACTCTTATTGGATTCTAAGTTGCTGATGCCAACTGATGTTTATAAAACTCTTCCGTTTTCATGTTGTTCCTTCTTTCACAAGTCTCTTCCTTTTTAGTGTTCGCAGCTTGGGTCCCATCTGAAAACTCTGCTTGATAGATACCAGCAGTTCCAAGAGAAGGCAAGCAGTCTTCAGAGATGGCTACAGGAAAGTGAGGCCGTGCTGGAGAACCTTCCTTCTGAGCTGCTTGGCGCCGATGCTGGTGTCCTGCAGAAACAGCTGAGCACTGCAAAGGTGAGCAGCAAAGAGAAGGAAAAAAATGAGATTACTTAGCATGAAAGACTGGAACACACTTTGCAATGAGATGCATAGGGAACCAAGTATTTAATTTAAATACTTGCTTTTTATTTGAACAGTGGAATTTAATTTTTTATTTACTATGTTTGCTTTTCCTGTGGTCATTAAGGAGTTTGAGCTGTGGATTTTATCGGATGGAGTCTTTACCTTTGTACTTGATGTTTTTATGGTTTTAAGTCCTGTTGTCTGCGGACAATACTTTGTTTAATTTTTTAAATATTTGATTTTAAAGGAGACACTGTAATTTTTAAGAAATTGATTTTTGTTATGTTCTGTTATATTTTTGTATTGATGGGAATTAATTCTATTTAATTATAATTTTTTAATATTTATTTATTTATTTTTATTTATTAACTTTTATTTACCGACATTCGTGAAGCACATCATGCCGGTTTACAATGAACTCAGGTGGGAGATACAGTAAAACAAAATAACATTAAAACAATATAATATTACTAACACAAAAACAAGGTACAAAAAAGAAACAAAACTATAAAACTATAAAAACAATGAACCAAGGGATAATATTTATCTAATTTGTAATCTGCTTTTTGGCACTTCAAGATGCATTACATTCAAGTACTGTAGGCATTTTCCTATCCCCAGAGGGTTCACAATCTAAGGGGTTCATTTACTAAGCATTTTTTCCCATAGACACAAAATGGGAGAAAAACTTTAGTGAATAACCCCCTACGTTTGTACCTGAGGCAACAGAGGGTAAAGTGTCTTGCCCAAGGTTATAAGAAAGTCCATCAAGCCCCACATCCTGTTTCTAACAGAGGCCAATCCGGGTTACAAGTACCTGGCAAATACTCAGACATCAAATAGATACCATGCTGCTAAAGCGAGTAATAAACTGTGGCTATTCCCTAAGTCAGCTTGATTAATAACAGTTTATGGACTTTTCCAGGTACTTATGTAAACCTTTTTAAACCCAGCTAGACTAACTGCCTTAACCACATCCTCTGGCAATGAATTCCAGAGCTTAATTGTGCATTGAGTGAGAGAGAATTTTCTCCGATTAGTTTTAAATGTGCTACTTGCTAACTTCATGGAATGCCCCCTAGTCCTTCTATTATCCGAAAGAGTAAATAACTGATTCACATCTACCTGTTCTAGACTCCTCATATCCCCCTCATATCCCCCCTCAGCCGTCTCTTCTCCAAGCTGAACAGTCCTAACCTCTTTAGTCTTTCCTCATAGGGGAGCTGTTCCATTCCCCTTATTATTTTGGTAGCCCTTCTCTGTACCATCTGTGCAATTGTATCTTTTTTGAGATGCGGCGACCAGAATTGCACACAGTAACAAGATCACAAGGAGTGGAGGTGAGATTTGAAGCCCGGTTCACAGTCCACAGATCCTAACCACTTCTCACTTGAGCGGAAGTTATTTTCTGGAAAAATGGAATACAAAACCAGGATACAATGGGTCCTAAAGCATTTGTGGGATTTCTCCTGCACTAGAACTAATATTTCAGCAAACTGAAACAATCATGCCAAGTCCCCCCTTGCCCCTCCCACCACCTAACATTGGAGCTGCCAGTTTAGGCCATTTTAATGGTACAAGCTGCTGCAAATATGTTAATTGTACTTAAACTTTGCTCGTTAACACTCTCCTTTTATTTTCTCTGTCTTTGTGGAACAGAATCTGCAAGGAGACCTGACTGAACGTCAGATGCAGGTGGAAGAACTGCAGAAAGCAGCACAAATCCTGCAGGATACAGAGGGTAATCCAGCTCTGGATGGCAGATTAATTCAAGAAGCCACAGGTACATAGCAAGAGCTGCAAATGCAAGCTATTTGTTGTCAAAGGAAGAGTAGAGGTAACAAAATATTTTGTTTAAATATAAATGCAAAGGATTTTTTTTTTTTTAAATCCTTGTATTGGTTTTTGACTTGTACAATTCATAGTATGTGGTGGGGGAGGGAAATTATTTCCTTATCTTCCACAAGATCAGTCCAGATGGAGATGTTTTTTCCTTCCCTACCAGCAGATGAAGACAGAGAAGAAAAGCTTTACTGACCCTTGGCACTTAAGGCACTATGCCACCTGCAGCCTCTCAGTATTCTGTCTGTCTACCAGATGGTAGAGGAAGCCAAGGTGAGACCGCACCTTGAATACTGTGTGCAGTTCTGGTCACCTCATCTTAAAAAATATATAGTTGCACTGTTAATTGTAAACCGGCATGATGCGATATTCATCGCGAATGCCGGTATAGAAAAACTTAAAATAAATAAATAAAACAGCCACTGCTATTAATTGCATCAGTAGCATGGGATCTTCTTAGTGTTTGGGTAATTGCCAGGTTCTTGTGGCCTGGATTGGCCTCTGTTGGAAACAGGATGCTGGGCTTGATGGACCCTTGGTAATTTGTTACTTATGTCACAGGAGATAGATCTCCTTATGGATTGGGCGGAAGAACATCTACAGATGATCTCAGCCTCCCACATCGTAGGAAAAGACAACGTCAGATCAGACTTTCTAAGCAGGGAGAGTCTGGATCCAGGAAAGTGGGCCTTGTCAGCCAATAGTAGATCACTGGGGTCTCCGTCCATAGACCTGGTGGCTTCCCGATCCTCAGTCGCAGAAGAGATCAGTGGTCCCTGGGGATCGACGCTCTTTCAGACCTGGCCAGAAGAAGAGTTGCTACACACCTTCCCTCTGTGGCCCCTGCGGGGCAGGGTCATTCGCAGAATCAAGCACCACAGGGGATTAGTCCTACTAGTAGCTCCAGATTGGCCCAGGCATCTGTGGTATGCGGATATGCGGAGACTCCTTGTGGAGACCCCCTGTGCCTCCCACCACACAGGGGTCTGCTTCAGCAGGGACCGGTCCTTCCCAAGGATCTGACTCATTCCCTGTACGTTCCCAGATCTGTCCAGACTCCCGGGTTTATTCATCTGTGCCAGCAGGTGGAGACAGAGAAAGTTAAACTGTCACTGCTTTATATACACCGATGCCCCCTGCAGTTCCTCAGTATTTCTCTGTCTCCAGCAGTGCAGGACTGATGCATAAACCTGCAGTTTGTTCCAGTATTTTTTGGTCCTATTTTTGTGTTTTGCTCTGAGCCTTCCTCCCAGGGGTCGGGGTTTCTCGTGAGGGACCCCTACCCTGTTTGGTTGAGGCGGACGGGCTGGGACGGGTTGGTGACCCTTTAATACGCCCCAGGAGGTGCACATCTGGTGGTCCAGATCCCTCCCTTCCACGTGTTGGCTCCTTATTTTCCTCACTTTCCTATCCTTTTTTACTTAACTTGCTGAATTGAGCTGGAGAGCTCTGTTCATTGTTAGGAGCAGGAACTTACAGTGAGGCTGTTTTAGAGCAGTAAAGCTTTCTTGAAAAAAGAAACAACAAAACCCCCCCCCCCCCCCCCAGAAGCTCAGGAGCAGGTAGGAGCAGCGGAGTAGGTTGGCTCTCCTCTCCCCCCCTCCGCCGCGCACAGTTTCGGGGCTCCTTTCTTCATTTTTTTTTTACTTTTTACTTTTTTCTTTGTTTGTGCCGCCGGCGATGCAATGGTGAGGGGAGTGGTCTACTGCACGTGTGGAGCGGCTCCCACGCAGCTGAATTGTCGCGGTCTGTGCTCAGCCTGTGTCTCGGGAGGGGAGGGTCCCCCGGAGCTCGCAGCGCCTGCCCAAACATAGGAAGGTTGCGTTCTTTCCTCCTTCTGCAGCTCTGAGCGGTTCAGTCTGCGTGCAGCTGCCCGGTGCAGTAACCGCGGGAACGGCAGCCATTTTGGATCCCCCTGCGGTCAGGCCCACGCTTTTGGAGTCCGAGGGGGATTTCCCTCCGGTCCTTTCCCCGGTCCACCCAGGCCCTATTGGGGGACAGGGGGACTCTGAAGGCTGCCTGGAACAAGGTCCCCTTCCTGCTGATACGGACAGCTTGCAGCCCCCGACTCCGTTTTCGCTGGAATTTGTGCTGCTTATGCTCAAAGTCTTTTTGGCGCACCAGGAGGGCTTTGTGCCCTACGGAGGGGGCCAACACCCTCCTTTGCTTCCAGAGTCCGGATCAGCTCCAGTCAGGTTGCTGCTGGAGTCTGGCTCGGGTCAGGTCAGGCAGGTTGCAAGAAGGTACAGCCACCACCAGAGTACTGCGTTTGGCTGGTACGGCGCTGTAGGAAAATGCCTATGGCCCGGGGGCAACACCTCCTGGCGATCGGGCAGCGGACACGAGCCAAGGTGTGATGATCTTGATCCTGGGCCTGCGGCAGAGGGGGATGACCCCAAGATCCTACGGTTGTTCCACAGGGAGGAATTGGCACCTCTTATTCCCCAAGTTCTGGAGGAGCTGGGACTCCAGCCTCAGCTTCACTAACCTTGCAGTGACGGAGCGGATCCAGTCTTGGAGGGTATGCGGTGCTCCTCTTCCGGGTTTCCGTATCATGAGTTTCCGTATCTTCAAATGTACTATGTTGTTACAATTGTAAACTGGAGTGAAGGCCTCTAGCTAAACTTCAGTATATAAAAACGATTAAATAAATAAATAAAATGAGTCCATTAAAAAGTTGGTGGATCAGGAGTGGGATAACCCGGACGCGGGACTGAAAGTTGGTAGGGCCATGGTCAAGCTTTATACCTTGCCGGAGCAAGCCTTGGAGTTGTTTGCGCTCCCTAAGTTGGATGCTGCGGTATTTGCCGTCACCAAGAAAACGACCATTCCAGTTGCGGAGGCAACGGCTCTGAAGGATGTTCAGGACCGCAAGTTGGAGATCCATCTCAAGTGGATTTTTTAGGTCTCTTCTTTGAGTCTCAGCTTCATGCAGTGGGCATGCTTACGCTGGGTACAGCGTTCCCAGGAGGATCTGACGTTAGGTGGTTCGCAAGGTGCTCAGGCAGACCGGTTGGAAGTGGCAATAGCTTTTGTGGCAGATGCCTTGAATGATATGGTGCGGACGTCTTCCCGTATTATGGGGGCTGCGGTTTCCGTAAGGTGCCTCCTATGGCTTTGTAACTGGTCCGCGGATGTTTCAATCTAAGGCCCAGCTGGCGTCTCTACCGTTCAAAGATCAGATCTTATTTGGCGAGGAGTTGGTTCAGCTCATGAAGCAATTAGGTGACACTAAGGTGCTTTGCTTACCTGAGAACAAGCCTAGGGGCAGACGGAGTTTTCCCCCATAGTTGTGTTTTCGGGACAGTCGAAGGCTTCGGCAACCACGCAGCACGTCAGCGACACAGAGGTCTTTTTTGTCTCGCAGTCAATCCTGGGGGGCAGTCCTTTCGAGGAGGACGTCAGCCCTTCAGAGCCCCCATCACTGCCGGCTCCTTAGGTCCAAAATCGACACAATGAAAGGACGCTGGCCCACTCCGCCGTTCCTTTTATAGGAGGTTGGCTGGCTTGGTTTTATGAGGAGTGGGCCAAAATCACCCAGGATCAGTGGGTACTCAGTGTGATAAGGGACGGTTACGTTTTAGAATTTGTTCGACCCGTCCGCGACCTGTTTCTAATCTCCCTCTGCGGCTCGCTGCAGAAGCGCAGGGCGGTGTGGGAGATTTTGCACAGGTTGCAGCGCTTGGGGGCCATGGTACCGGTGCCTGTGGACAAACTCCGGGTCACTATTCAATTTACTTTGTGGTCCCGAAGGAGGGATCCTTTTGTCCCATTCTCGAATTGAAGAGTGTGAACGTGGTGTTAAAAGTCCCCCGTTTTCGCATGGAAACATTGCAGTCTGTGATAGCGGTGATACGCACCCAGGAGTTTCTGGCATCGCTGGATTTGATAGAAGCGTATCTCCACATTCCCATTTGCCGAGATCATCAACGCTTCCTGAGGTTTATGATTTTAGGACAGCACTTCGTTTCAAGCGCTCCCGTTTGGACTGGCCACGGCATCTCGTACCTTCACCAAAGTCATGGTAGTTGTAGTGGTGGCGTTACGGCGGCAGGGAGTTCTCGTACATGTTTATCTCGACCATTGGCTCATTTAGGCGAAGTCTGAGAACAGTTGTCTTACCACAGTACAAGCGGTCCTTCTGACTCTGTGGTTGTTAGGTTGGGTGGTGAATTTGGCCAAGAGCCACCTAGTCCCGTCTCAAACTCTGGAGTGACAGGGAGCATTTTTCGACACAAGCCAAGGCAGAGTCTTTTTGACGGAAGAGAGAGTGCACAAACTTGCAGACTCAGGTTCAGCACTTGTCACAGTTGTGTGTACCCAGAGCTTGGGATGTGTTGCAGGTCCTTTGTTCAATGACTTCCACATTAGATCTGGTGCCATGGGCCTTTGCTCATATGCGTCCCCTTCAGAGGGCTTTTCTGGCCCAGTGGAGTCCATTGTCGGAGTAGTTTCACCAGCCTGTCCCTCTTTCTCCTTCAGCCAGGGACAATATGTCTTGGTGGCTGCACACACCCAACCTCATTCAGGGGGTCGCCTTGGAAGTTCCAGATTGGGTGATTCTGACTACGGATGCCAGCCTCTCTGGATGGGGGGGCAGTTGTCAGAGTCAAGCAGCCCAGGGCACCTGGTCGGCCATGGAGGCTTCTTGATCAATCGCTTGGAAGCCAGGGTGGTGCGTTTGGCATTGCTTGCCTTTCAGCCTGTAGTTCAGGGGCATTCGGTGCGAGTTCTTTCGGACAATGCGACGGCGGTAGCCTACATCAACAGACAGGGGGGCACCAACAGCCATTCAGTGTCTCTGGAAGTTCAGGAGTTGATCCTTTGGGCGGAATAGCACCTGGTTCAAATAACGGCGTCTCATATCGCAGGAATCGAAAATGATCAAGCAGATTATCTCAGTTGCACTCTCCTCGATCCAGGAGAATGGGAATTGTCGGACAGAGCGATGCAGCTCATTTGCATGAAATGGGGCTACCCTTAGGTCGATCTGATGGCGACTCGCCACAATGGGAAAGCTCCTCGTTTTTTCAGCAGACGAAGGGAATACGGGGCAGAGGGCCTAGATGCTCTGGTCCTACCTTGGCCGCAGGGGGTTCTCCTATATGTTTTCACTCCTTGGCTGCTTGTGGGAAAGGTTTTGCGGTGGATAGAGAGACATCCAGGGGAGGTGGTGCTGGTAGTCCTGGAGTGGCCGTGCCGCCCATGGTTCGCAGATCTGGTAAACCTAGAGGTCGAGGACCTGTTGTGGCTCAGTCATCTCCCTCGCCTCCTGTGGCAGGGCCTCGTGTTTTCCGACCGCTTTTGTCTAGTGGCTTGGCTTTTGAGAGGAGGCATTTGAGGTCGAGAGGGTACCCGGAAACGGTAATTACTACCCTCCTCCAGTCTAGGCAGAAGTCCACCTTGTTATCTTACGTCCGTGTCTGGAAAGTCTTCGAGTCCTGTTGAGTGGCTAGGGGGATAGAGGCATTTCGAGCTTCAGTGTCACACGTCTTTCCTTCAGGACGGCCTGGTCAAGGACCTCACCCTCAACTCTTAGAGTTCACATGGCAGCTTTGGCTTGTTTGAGGGGAAAGCTGGATGGTTGCTGCTTGTCCTCTCATCCTGACGTGATCAGGTTTATTCGAGAAGTCAAGAATTTGCGCCCTCCTGTGAGGAGAGTTTGTCCTCCTTGGAACCTCGATCTGGTCCTTTGGGGTTTGTGTGAGGCTCCGTTTGAACCTGTCCGCAGAGCGACTCTTAAAGATTTGACTCTAAAGGTTGTTTTCTTAGTAGCCATTTGCTCTGTGAGGAGAATTTCGGAATCGCAAGCTCGGTCATGTCGAGATCCTTTTCTTCAAATATCGGACGTCTGTGTATCTTTGCAGACACTGCCATACTTTCTCCTGAAAGTGGTTTCCACCTTCCATGTTAATCAGTCTGTTGGCAGAGTTGCTACACACCTTATTTATTTATTTATTTAACACTTTTCTATACCGGTTTACATCGAACGGTTTACATCGAACAGGCTAAAAAACTGAAACAGAAATAAACATATGAATGGAGGCAGCAAAGTTACATTCAACAAGGAGGGTGAACTTGGAGGCTTAATCTGCTGGAAAGAGAGGCCTAGAATGGCAGAAAACTAGTAATATAATACAATAGGGTAAGCGGGCTTGTGCTTAATGAACTTAGAGGTACAAGGTTCCATCGCTCATGAAGGGAATTTGGTCCTCTAGTGTGTATCCGGGGGATCTGAGAAGGCTTGGCGGAAAAGCCATGTCTTAAGTTTTTTCCTAAATGTTGGGAGGCATGGTTCCAGCCTAAGGTCTGAAGGGATGTTATTCCAAATAGTTGGTCCTGCTGTCGAGAAAGCTTGGTCTTTGGTCAAGGTGAGTCGCGTGGCATCTGTGGGGCAGGGTCATTCACAGAATCGAGTACCACAAGGGATTAATCCTACTAGTTGCTCCAGATTGGCCCAGGTGTCTATGGTATGCGGACATGTGGAGGCCCCCTGTGCCTCCCACCACACAGGCCTGCTTCAGCAGGGACCGGCCCTTCACAAGGATCTGACTCAATTCTGTCTTACGGTCTGGCTCTTGAGAGGGTTCGCCTGAGGAAGCGACGATAATCTGCAGCAGTAATTGCCACCTTACTTCGCGCTTGGAAGTTCTCTATGTCCCTAGCATATGTGCAGGTCTGGAGAGTGTATTTGAGGCCTGGTGCGAGGAATGCGGTGTTTCCCCTCGGGTGGTCAGAATCCCACTAATTCTGGAATTTTTGTAGGACGGCTTGAATAAAGGTTTGACCGTTAACGCCTTGAAGGTCCAGGTAGTGGCTCTCTCCTGTTTCAGGGGCAAGGTTAACGGAACCCGCCTATCGGCTCATCTGGACATGGCCTGTTTTCTGAAAAGGGTGAAGCACCTCCAGCCACCCCTATGGTGGCCGGTTCCTTGTGAAATCTTAATCTAGTATTGGCCTTCCTTCCGCTGCACAGTGTGTTTCCTTGCGTTTATTAACTTTGAAAATGGTGTTCCTGCTGGCTCTATGCTCAGCATTTCGCATCTCTGAACTGCAGGCATTGTCGGGAACCGTTCCTCCGGGTGACTCCAGGAGCGTTACAGTTTCGTTCCGTTCCATCCTTCTTCCCCAAGATAGTCTCAGAGTTTCATTTTACTCAGTCCTTTCATTGCCATCCCTAAGTAAGCACAAGGATGCGGAAGAATGCCACCTCCTCCGTGACTTGAATGTCAGTAAACGTTTGCTACAGAATCTGGAAGTTTCAGACCCGGTCCAAAAGACTGTTTATCCTTCTCGGTGGAAGGAAGCAGGGGGAACCAGCTTCACGGGCTACCATAGCTCTCTGGATTAAGGAGGTGGTCACAGGAGTCTATGTGGAGGCGGGAAAGCCATTACCTTCTTAGGTGAAAGCTCATTTCACTAGGGCTCAGGTGGTCTCATGGGCGGAAGCTTAGACTGCTGTCTTCCATCGACATCTGCCGAGCAGCGACGTGGTGCTCCTTACACATCTTCTCAGGTCGTTCAAGCCCGAGAGGACGCAGCCTTTGCAAGGCTTTAACTGGACCGTGGCAGCTTCCCGCCCCGATCGGGAGTAGCTTTTGTACATCCCATTGGTCCTGAGTCCATCTGCTACACGCTAGGAAATGGAGAAATTTCTTACCTGATAATTTTGTTTTCCTTAGTGTAGACAGATGGACTCAGTATCATGCCCATGGCTGTCCAAGAACAGTACCAAGGATTCGCCCGTGTAGTGGATATCGATTCCAAAAGATTACGGATAAGCCATCATCCAGTCCCTAGATCAGGGCATCTATATTCTTACTGAAGTTTAGTGTTTTTGATTGGTTGAGTACAGTTACGGTTATCTGTTCTTAATCATATTTTTAATCAAGTTTTTCAGTAGTAGGTCCACAGTGGCTTTTGAAGAGAATACTGAAGGGCTGAGGTCACTGCAGGGGTTTATCTAGGGTGACGTCAGCTTTGAAATCTGACTCCGTCTTCATCTGCTGGCAGGGGAGCACAACCCATTGGTCCTGAGTCCATCTGTCTACACTAAGGAAAACAAAAATATTAGGTAAGTTATTTCTCGATTTGCTATTTTGCATTCTAATCCCAAAGATGCTTGATCTAAACTATGCGATTGTTTCTCTTGTAGACTCCATCCTGAACCGTTTTCAGAATCTCTCCAGTCGATTGTCTAAGCACTTGGATCTGCTTCAGAAATCAGTTGCAGAGTCTCAGAGTGTCCAGGAGAGCCTTGAAAATTTATGTCTGTGGATGGTAGGGATGGAAAAGAAGCTTGAAGAGCACAAGGTGGATAACATCTCATCCACTTCCATCCAAGCATCGCTTGCAGTGTACAGGGTGAGAGAAGCCATTTCTCATTCTATCTGTCTAGGTTCATTGTAAGGTTTTGTGGTGCCATCAAGCACAAATTCCTTAGGGTTCACCTTGATTCTTATGAGTTGTTCTGGTTTCCCTGTGGATATGATGACCAGTGCCAGCGCACCCGGGGGTACCTGCCATGCATTTCCACAGGACGGCACACCCAGGGCGGTGGGTGGCAGTGAAGGCCAAGGGTTCATGGCAGTCTTGTCCTTGTTCTCATCTTCGTCGTCCTGAATCCTGCTTGGCCTGTTCACTGAAGAGCAGAGCTTGAGGCAGTTAGTAGAATTGCAGATTAACTTGGAAAGCTTTCCCTTCCCGCTCCCTCTGCCCCTGAAGCCATTTTAAGATTACATTTTCTGAGCCTCCCCGAAGCCATGGGTGCTGCATCCAGCGGAGGCGTATGGAGCGGTGTCACGGAGCACCTCTGACTACCTTGTTTGGACCTAGCTGGTTCCTGCTCTGTGCTGCTAGCACGGGCAGCCAAGAGCAAACGGGGCTGCGTCAGCAGGGCAGGCAGAATTGCTTTTAGGAATATTTAAGCTGGTAGGGTGGCTTTTCTTGCAGAGGAACTAGTCAGAAGTGTAAAAAAAACCAAAAAAACAGGAGCAGCTGCAGAAGTTGTGAGCGAGGAGGGGGAGCCCTGTAAAAAGAGAACAGAAGCAGTGGTGTGTTTGTGTGAAATGGGAGGCTGCCTGGGTTGTGTGGGTTTGTGTGAATGGGAGCCTGCCTGGGTTGTGTGGGTTTGTGTGAATGGGAGCCTGCCTGGGTTGTGTGTGTTTGTGTGAATGGGAGCTTGCCTGGGTTGTGTGGGTTTGTGTGAATGGGAGTCTGCTTGGGTTGTGTGGGTTTGTGTGAATGGGAGCCTGCCTGGGTTGTGTGGGTTTGTGTGAATGGGAGCTTGCCTGGGTTGTGTGGGTTTGTGTGAATGGGAGCTTGCCTGGGTTGTGTGGGTTTGTGTGAATGGGAGCCTGCCTGGGTTGTGTGGGTTTGTGTGAATGGGAGCTTGCCTGGGTTGTGTGGGTTTGTGTGAATGAGAGCTTGCCTGGGTTGTGTGGGTTTGTGTGAATGGGAGCTTGCCTGGGTTGTGTGTGGGTTTGTGTGAATGGGAGCCTGCCTGGGTTGTGTGTGGGTTTGTGTGAATGGGAGGCTGCCTGGGTTGTGTGTGGGTTTGTGTGAATGGGAGCCTGCCTGGGTTGTGTGGGTTTGTGTGAATGGGAGCCTGCCTGGGTTGTGTGTGTGTGTGGGTTTGTGTGAATGGGAGCCTGCCTGGGTTGTGTGTGTGTGGGTTTGTGTGAATGGGAGCCTGTCTGGGTTGTGTAGGTTTGTGTGAATGGGAGCCTGCCTGGGTTGTGTGAATGGGAGCCTGCCGGGTTTGTGTGAATGGGAGCCTGCCTGGGTTGTGTGGGTTTGTGTGAATGGGAGCCTGCCTGGGTTATGTGTGTGTGTGTGGGTTTGTGTGAATGTGAGCCTGCCTGGGTTGTGTGTGTGGGTTTGTGTGAATGGGAGCCTGCCTGGGTTGTGTGGGTTTGTGTGAATGGGAGCCTGCCTGGGTTGTGTGAATGGGAGCCTGCCGGGTTTGTGTGAATGGGAGTCTGCTTGGGTTGTGTGGGTTTGTGTGAATGGGAGCCTGCCTGGGTTGTGTGGGTTTGTGTGAATGGGAGCCTGCCTGGGTTGTGTGGGTTTGTGTGAATGGGAGCCTGCCTGGGTTGTGTGGGTTTGTGTGAATGGGAGCTTGCCTGGGTTGTGTGGGTTTGTGTGAATGGGAGCCTGCCTGGGTTGAGTGGGTTTGTGTGAATGGGAGCCTGCCTGGGTTGTCTTTGTGGGTTTGTGCGAATGGGGGCTTGCCTGGATTGTGTGTGTGTGGGTTTGTGTGAATGGGAGCCTGCCTGGGTTGTCTGTGTGGGTTTGTGTGAATGGGAGCCTGCCTGGGTTGTCTGGGTTTGTGTGAATGGGAGCCTGCCTGGGTTGTCTGTATGGGTTTGTGTGAATGGGAGCCTGCCTGGGTTGTCTGTATGGGTTTGTGTGAATGGGAGCCTGCCTGGGTTGTTTGTGTGTGTGGGTTCGTGTGAATGGGAGCTTGCCTGGGTTGTGTGTGGGTTTGTGTGAATGGGAGCTCGGCTGGGTTGTGTGTGTAGGTTTGTGCGAATGGGAGCCTGCCTGGGTTGTGTGTGTGTAGGTTTGTGCGAATAGGAGCCTGCCTGGGTTGTTTGTGTGAATGGGAGCGTGTCTGTGTTTGTGTGAATGGGAGCGTGCCTGGGTTGAGTGGGTTTGTGTGAATGGGAGCGTGCCTGGGTTGAGTGGGTTTGTGTGAATGGGAGCGTGCCCGGGTTGAGTGGGTTTGTGTGAATGGGAGCCTGCCCGGGTTGTCTGGGTTTGTGTGAATGGGAGCCTGCCTGGGTTGTCTGTATGGGTTTGTGTGAATGGGAGCCTGCCTGGGTTGTCTGTATGGGTTTGTGTGAATGGGAGCCTGCCTGGGTTGTTTGTGTGAATGGGAGCGTGTCTGTGTTTGTGTGAATGGGAGCCTGCCTGGGTTGTGTGGGTTTGTGTGAATGGGAGCCTGCCTGGGTTGTGTGGGTTTGTGTGAATGGGAGCCTGCCTGGGTTGTGTGGGTTTGTGTGAATGGGAGCTTGCCTGGGTTGTGTGGGTTTGTGTGAATGGGAGCCTGCCTGGGTTGTGTGTGGGTTTGTGTGAATGGGAGGCTGCCTGGGTTGTGTGGGTTTGTGTGAATGGGAGCCTGCCTGGGTTGTGTGGGTTTGTGTGAATGGGAGCCTGCCTGGGTTGTGTGTGGGTTTGTGTGAATGGGAGGCTGCCTGGGTTGTGTGGGTTTGTGTGAATGGGAGCCTGCCTGGGTTGTGTGGGTTTGTGTGAATGGGAGCCTGCCTGGGTTGTGTGTGTGGGTTTGTGTGAATGGGAGCCTGCCTGGGTTGTGTGAATGGGAGCCTGCCGGATTTGTGTGAATGGGAGCCTGCCTGGGTTGTGTGGGTTTGTGTGAATGGGAGCTTGCCTGGGTTGTGTGGGTTTGTGTGAATGGGAGTCTGCTTGGGTTGTGTGGGTTTGTGTGAATGGGAGCCTGCCTGGGTTGTGTGGGTTTGTGTGAATGGGAGCCTGCCTGGGTTGTGTGGGTTTGTCTGAATGGGAGCCTGCCTGGGTTGTGTGGGTTTGTGTGAATGGGAGCTTGCCTGGGTTGTGTGGGTTTGTGTGAATGGGAGCCTGCCTGGGTTGAGTGGGTTTGTGTGAATGGGAGCCTGCCTGGGTTGTCTTTGTGGGTTTGTGCGAATGGGGGCTTGCCTGGATTGTGTGTGTGTGGGTTTGTGTGAATGGGAGCCTGCCTGGGTTGTCTGTGTGGGTTTGTGTGAATGGGAGCCTGCCTGGGTTGTCTGTATGGGTTTGTGTGAATGGGAGTCTGCCTGGGTTGTCTGGGTTTGTGTGAATGGGAGCCTGCCTGGGTTGTCTGTATGGGTTTGTGTGAATGGGAGCTTGCCTGGATTGTTTGTGTGTGTGGGTTCGTGTGAATGGGAGCTCGCCTTGGTTGTGTGTGGGTTTGTGTGAATGGGATCTCGCCTGGGTTGTGTGTGTAGGTTTGTGCGAATGGGAGCCTGCCTGGGTTGTGTGTGTGTAGGTTTGTGCGAATAGGAGCCTGCCTGGGTTGTTTGTGTGAATGGGAGCGTGTCTGTGTTTGTGTGAATGGGAGCGTGCCTGGATTGTGTGTGTGTGTGTATGTGTGTGTATGTGGGTTTGTGTGAATGGGAGCGTGCCTGGATTGTGTGTGTGAGTGTGGGTTTGTGTGAATGGGAGCTTGCCTGGAGTGTGTGTGTGTGTGTGGGTTTGTGCGAATAGGAGCCTGCCTGGGTTGTTTGTGTGAATGGGAGCGTGTCTGTGTTTGTGTGAATGGGAGCGTGCCTGGATTGTGTGTGTGTGTGTGTGGGTTTGTGTGAATGGGAGCGTGCCTGGATTGTGTGTGTGTGTGTGGGTTTGTGTGAATAGGAGCGTGCGTGGTTTGTGTGTGTGGGTTTGTGTGAATGGGAGCCTGCCTGGGTTGTGTGGGTTTGTGTGAATGGGACCCTGCCTGGGTTGTGTGTGTGTTTGTTTGAATGGGAGCTTGCTTGGGTTGTGTGTGTTTTTGTGATGGGAGCCTGCCTGGGTTGTGTGTGTTTGTGTGAATGGGAGCCTGCCTGGGTTGTGTGTGTGTAGGTTTGTGTGAATAGGAGCCTGCCTGGATTGTGTGTGTGTGTGTGTGGGTTTGTGTGAATGGGAGCTTGCCTGGAGTGTGTGTGTGTGTGTGTATGTGTGTGTGGGTTTGTGTGAATGGGAGCTTGCCTGGATTGTGTGTGTGTGTGTGTGGGTTTGTGTGAATGGGAGCTTGCCTGGAGTGTGTGTGTGTGTGTATGTGTGTGTGGGTTTGTGTGAATGGGAGCTTGCCTGGAGTGTGTGTGGGTTTGTGTGAATGGGAGCTTGCGTGTGGAGTGTGTGTGTGTGTGGGTTTGTGTGAATGGGAGCTTGCCTGGAGTGTGTGTATGTGTGTGTGGGTTTGTGTGTGAAGAAAGTTTGTGTATTCTCACTAATTCATAACAAGCTCAAGGTAACAGGATATCAATTTTTTTAAGATATGGAGGGTGGGGATTTTAGTTATTGGGTATTTGATGTCTCTGCCATTTTGAAATATTTTATTGCTGTTTAGAAAAATTATAAAAGCAAGTTTTCTTATCGTAAACGGTGTTTCCGTAGATAGCAGGATGAATTAGCCATGCTGTCATGGGATCTGCCAATCTTAATTATTGGATGTTCTAGTCAAGAGCTCTTCGGCAGTATTCTTTTTATTAGTATGGTTAATTATGCAAGAGTTATATTTCTTGATTTTATTGTTGGATTATGTATGAGGAACTGTTTTGCCATTGCTGCACACACAGTCTGGTTTGTTGCAGTTTCCAGTTCAGTTTCTGTCCATCCATTTTTATTTATATTTTATGGTCTCTTTATTCTGCATTTGGTGTTGGACATCTGTGACTGAAGTGGCGCATTCTGCTAACTTGTAGTTTCTATGTAGGGATTTGTTCTGCATTCCTGGTAGGAGATGTTTTAGGGCCTGGTGTAATATCTGCAGTGTTGCATTGTCATAGATGGGGTTCTTCCTGTTTGAGTGACAGGAAGTTATCTATAGTTTACTTTAGTGCACACATTACAATAGGCAGAATGCCATATGGGTTCCAAATGTCTTTTTTGCAGGGGTTTTTTGGATGGCACCACAACAATGCAGGCTACAGGGTCCAGCTGGTGCCATTTCTTATGTACTGGTATGTGGGGCAGGAGCACCTGGGGAGCACATCTGCACAATTTAGGCATTTTTGGACCTGTAGATGGGGTAAGATAGCTTCAGGGGTTGTGTCAGTTATGAAAGTTTGGATTGCCGGAGGGTGCAGAGCTATTTTCAGTGGGTAAAGGGGGTCTGAGACAAAATATGAGACTGACAGTTTCTGTTGTGTGTTGGTTAAAAACAGACTGGGGTTGAGGGGGCAGCAGAGTAATTGTTCATACAGGGCAGCGGCCCTGGTGATTCTCCGCATCCTAATGTTAGATACATCACCCCTCTCCACACCAGCCTGAGGGGCTTTGCAAAACAAATGGGCTCCCCCCTCAAGGTCCCGTGAGATATTACAAACACTTGGGCTTTTATTTATGGCCTCTGAAATACAATTTTACTTTTTTTTCATTGTTAGAAATGGAAGCAGGATATTGCTAGCCAGAAAACTAACCTGGATGCCACTCGGGAAATGGTGGGCAAATTCCTGGCCACAGCAGACAGTGCTGCCGCAGACACCCTCCAGATAAAGCTGGCTGAGCTGACAGAGCGCTTCTGCAAAGCAGGCCAGAGGCAGCAGGACCAGGCGGCAGTGCTGAAAGAACTTTTGCCAAAAGCAGAGAGTTACGAGCAACTGCTGGAGTCACTTCAGGAATTTATGGACAGTAAAGTTCACTTGGTGACATCTGGGAACCAGCCTGATCAAGATATCACGCTTATCTCCGAGCAAATCAAGGTGAGAAGAGAAGTAGAATGAGGTAATGTGCTGAGGAAGAAGAAATGGAGGGTAAGCGTTGCACCAGTGCTGTAATTTAATTTCACGTATTTATGTTCCATCATGGATAAACAAGATGGATTACAGCAATAAACATAATGCACATACAATAATTAAATGAAAACAAAAATAATTTAAAATACATTCAATAGACATCTAAAGCAACTCAAAATATAATAAAACACACCAACTGCATTGCGCATACACATAACATCCACAAGTTAAAATAAACATAATAGAAAACAAAAGCACCAAGCCCCCCAAAAAGTCTACTAGAAGCCTTCTATCCAAACTAATCTTATTTGAGAGCCCTCCAGCAAAAATAAAATCAAGTAATTAAATTACAATAAAAAAGTAGAAAAGCAGTAATGTACCATGATCACATTTCCTACAACAATCTAAAAGGTCCCCAGACTCCCCAAAATAACTCTCCACTTGCAGCCTTAGCTCAAGCACTACTTTCGTGCTGTGATCTTCCATGTTTTTCAGTAACACATTTATGCTGATGACTTCCAGATCTACTTTTCTACACCACAAATTTCATCACAAATCCAATCACAAATTTCACCATCTGGATATCTCGCCACCATCTTAAACTCAACATGGCCATGATGGAACTTTCCCCCAGCATAAAAACCCTCTTTCCTCTTTTTTCAGTCTTTCTGGATGATGCTCTCATTCTAGTGGAAACCATATTGATGAATTTGTCTTCTGTTCCTTTAGATGCACACTTGATTTGAAAAAGACATGTTTACCTCTGCAGCATTTCTAGATTTGGGATGGGGTTCATGCAAGGCACACTTTAGATTGTGCTGATTAATTTTCACCTACAGAAACTGAATGCAGAGATGGGAGAGCAGGAGAAGAATCTAGCTGCCTTGGAGAAGCTGGTCACAGAGTTCAGCTCCTGCAGTCTTCAGACAGCTTCCTCCCAGCATCTGGAGAAAGTACAAAGTCTAAAGAATGATTTTATCTGCTTACAGGAAGCAGTGAGGAAGAGGTAATGCACGTGTCACTTTTAGCTGCAGAGGGTAGGTGGTGATAGGGCTCCGCTGTGTAGCTGTGTATGTTGGATTGCACCTTTTGTACGCACATTTAAATCTTTACTTGCCTGGTAAACAAGGTCTCACAAAAGTGTTATGCTTCATGTACTCACTGCAGAAAAGTAGGAATTATTTTTGTAAACTTTTGTACAGGATTTCATAATATACCTTTTACCATTTATGTAGAAATCTACTTGGTCATATTTCAGATGGAACATTTAACTACCCATTCTAGTGCTTGGCCTATAGTGTACATTTCAAAGGAAGAGGGAAAAGGGAAGTCAAGATTATTTTTAGCTGATTAGCCCAAGATCACACAGAGAAGTGAGAGGGAGGGATGTTAATTGTTTGGACATCTGTAATAGTTCACGGCTCTAAATACCATAACATACTTTCTCCCAGGATAAGCAGGATGGTAGTCCTCACATGTGGGTGACATCAGCAGACGGAGCCCTATCACGGAAAACTTTTCCGTCAAAGTTTTTAGAACTTTTGACTGGTAACACTGAGCATGCCTAGCATGCCATAATCCTTATAGCCACAGGGGTCTCCATTCAGTCTCTTTTTTTCCATGCTGCAGTTTGCCTCGCGGTTAGGAGCTCTGTGAGAATTCTCTCACTATATTTCCTCACGGAAAAAACTTGAAGTTTACTTCACAAAAAAGTTCCCTCATAGAGGGTCTCTCATCGCGACATCGTTTTTCGTCGCTTGGTGAGTAAAATTCCACCATCTTTGTTCGGTTCCTGCTCCCCTTCTTCGGTTTTCGAGGGCCATCGACAGTTTTTGCGGCCCCTTTTTTCCATCATGGCAATGGATTTTAGAAAATGCCCGGAACGTCCCCATACCATGTCGATTACCAACCCGCATGATGTCTGTGTGCTGTACCTCAGCTCATCACACAACGTTCGTCGATGCCCAAGCTGTGCTCAAATGCCCCAGAAGGGTAGGCGGGCTCGCCTAGACAAGATGGAGTCCCTTTTCAAAATCAAGATAACTCCATCGATGTCCACCCAGTCGTCACCGGCAAGAACATCGAAAAAGCCCATCGACAAACCTCACCGGGAGCACCAAGGCAGCGGTGACCATCCATCACGGACAACATTTAAGGCATTGTCGTCTTCAGTGCTGGAGAAAGACCGGACCGAGCACCAAGGGAAACATAGTCACCTGCACCGACACAATTCTACTCCCGGTGCCAGCACTGACACCTCATCGGCCTCGATGGCTATCAAGCCGACTGTAAAGAGGACACGGGTAGAGAAGCCTCCAACCCTCCTCTTCACCCGAGATTTATTTATTTATGCCATTTCTATGCCGTCTTTAACAATACAGGATTGAACAAGACTGTTTACAGTAATTTAAAAAATAAAATCAATCATAAAATAGTATAAATATATTATGTAAATTAAAATAAAATATTGTAAAATATAAAAGATACCAAGGTGATCCCCACCGATATACTGAATACTGTGTACAATTCTGGTCGCCGCATCTCAAAAAAGATATAGTTGTGATGGAGAAGGTACAGAGAAGGGCAACCAAAATGATAAAAGGGATGGAACAGCTCCCCTATGAGGAAAGGCTGAAGAGGTTAGGGCTGTTCAGCTTGGAGAAGAGATGGCTGAGGGGGGATATGATAGAGGTCTTTCAGATCATGAGAGGTCTTGAACGAGTGGATGTGAATCGGTTATTTACACTTTCGAATAATAGAAGGACTAGGGGGCATTTCATGAAGTTAGCAAGTAGCACATTTAAGACTAATCAGAGAACATTTTTTCACTCAATGCACAATAAAGCTCTGGAATTTGATGCCAGAGGATGTGGTTAGTGCAGTTAGTGTAGCTGGGTTCAAAAAAGATTTGGATAAGTTCTTGGAGAAGTCCATTAATGGCTATTAATCAAATTTGGTTAGGGAATAGCCACTGCTATTAATTGCATCAATAGCATGGGATCTTCTTAGTGTTTGGGTACTTGCCAGGTTCTTGTGGCCTGGCTTGGCCTCTGTTGGAAACAGGATGCTGGGCAACAGAATGGCAATTTCTTATGTTCCTATGATATCTGTGCCGGGTACTGAGCCCCCACAAACTCCTGTGGAGGTGCCAGTAGTGCCTAAACTGCCTCCCTCTGTAGCTGTGGCGTCAATACCAGCTTCCAGGGAGGAGCTGGACATACATATCCGACAGGCTGTCCTCATTGCCCTCTGGAACCTACAGCCACCATCGATGCCGACCCCATTGCCGGCACCAATATCAGAGCCTTCACACCGCTGCTCGACCGCCTGGACATGTTCATCGGCCAGGGCCACCGATGCCAAAACAACCTATTGAGTCTCTGAAACCCCCGATACCCATTCCGGGGTCCTCAGAAGACAAAGGCACGGACTCCAGTCCTCTCCCAGCACTGCTTCCACCGATGCCGTAACCGGGGCTCACAGGACCGAGACACCCACGATTCTCCTCTGTCATCGGCGCTGCCGCATCCTCCATCGAGGGATCTGTCAATGCCAACACGTCCTACAGTACCAGCTTTTTTCTCTCCCTCGAGATCTCAGCCAGAGAGCCCGTTTGACCCATGGAAGGATGTTGACACCGACACTTCTACGGAGGACATACTATCAGAACCATCTCCTCCGGAGGCAAGGAGACAGTCTCCCCCAGAAAACCTCTCATTTGCTAATTTTGTAAAGGAAATGTCAGAGACAATCACTTTCGATCTGGTCATAGAGGAAGACACACGCCATAACACATTGGAAGTCCTCCAATTTGTTGATGCTCCTAAAGAAATTATGGCTATTTCCATCCATGAGGTACTCTTGGATCTCCAACACCGTCTTTGGGAGCACCCTTGCACTGTCCCACCAGTAAATAGGAAGACAGATGCAACGTGTCTGGTCCAGCTTACTCCAGGATTCCAAATCCGAACAGAAAAAAGCCAGGAGACTGCGCCCTCACTCTTCATCTCCCCCGGAAAAGACCAAAAATTCCTTGATATTTTTGGTCGGAAAATCTTTCAGGGCTCTATGCTAGTGTCACGCATAGCTGCATATCAACTATACATGACACAATATCAGAGAAATTTCTGGAAGCAAGTTCAGGGAATAGCTGACTCTCTTCCCCAACAGCAACAAGATAACCTTAACACCATACTACAGAAAGGCCTTGAGGCTGGAAAGCATGAAGTAAGGGCTGCTTACGATTCCTTTGAGACTGCTTCTCGCTTATCAGCGACGGGAATCAGCCCCAGAAGATGGGCCTGGCTTAAGGCATCTGACTTGTGAACTGAAGTCCAAGACAAGCTTGCTGATCTGCCATGTACTGGAGAAAATCTATTCGGTGACAAGATACAGGACGCAGTGGCTCAAGTTAAAGACCACCACGAGACACTGCATCAACTATCCACGGTTACTACAGAGCCTCCCTCTTCTACAAGAAGACCTGTGAGAAGGGACCCCAGAAGACCGTTTTATCGCTCACGCAGGTACTACTCACCTACATCTCGCGTGAGACCAACCAAACCACCTCAGAGAGGACATCCACGACAGGCCAAGCCTCTGGATTTTGAAGTCTATCCAGAGAACAGCAGCCACTCCACAAATCCAAAACCAGACTTGCCATTAGGAGGTCGGATTCACCACTTCATAACCAACTGGCTCAGCATTACCACAAACCAATGGGTTATATCCATCATAACCCAGGGATACCATCTAAATGTCCTCGTGGTACCCCCGGATTCACCACCCAATCCACTGTGGATGCAAAAAGATCACACAACCCTTCTAGAGTCAGAACTGTCCACCCTTCTGAGCACCAGGGTTGTGGAAGCATTCCCCGGGCCCAGCAGGGCAGAGGGTTTTAATCCAGCTATTTTCTCATTCCAAAGAAACCAGGTGGCCTCCACCCCATCCTAGACCTCCGCAATCTCAACAAATTTCTACAGAAAGAAAAATTTAGGATGGTGTCCCTGGGCACCATGCCTCCCCTTCTGCAAAAAGAAGATTGACTCTGTTCTCTGGATCTTCAAGATGCTTATGCTCACATTCCAATATCCCCACAACACCGCAAATACCTGCGTTTTATAGTGGGACATCAACATTTTCAGTACCGGGTTCTGCCTTTCAGACTGGCCTCGGCACCCCATGTATTTACAAAGTGCTTAGCAGTGGCTGCGGCCCATCTACGCAAGAACAGCATACATGTGTTTCTTTACCTGGACAACTGGCTAATCAAGAGCCAATCCAAGCAAGGAGCTCTCAAGCTCACTATCAATCTACTACACTTGTTGAGATTTCTCATCAACTACCAAAAATCCCACCTAATGCCATCTCACCTCCTTACTTTCATTGGAGCAGATTTGGACACCACAGTCGCAAAGGCCTTCCTGCCCAACGACCGTGCAGACACACACTCCAGGCTAGCTTTGTCTCTGCGCACAAAAGAAACAGCCTCAGTCCATCAATTCCTAATGTTGCTGGGCCACATGCCTTCACGGTCCACATCACTCCTATGGCCAGACTGGCCATGAGAATAACTCAATGGACTTTGAAATCGCAATGGTTCCAAGCCACTCAACCTCTTTCATCCCAGATTCATGTAACCCACCAGCTACGTCTATCGCTTCTCTAGTGGACAAACAAAGCCAACTTGCTGACAGGTCTACCCTTCCAGCAACAATTCCACAAGTGACCTTAACCACAGACTCAGCCAACTTGGGTTGGGGAGCTCATGTGAACAATCATCAAACTCAAGGTACTTTGTCACAGCTCGAAGCAATGTTTCAGATCAACTTCCTAGAGCTTCGAGCTATACGTTATGCTCTATATGCGTTCAAGGACTGCCTGTCACACAAGACTGTTCTCATACAAACAGACAACACAGTTGCAATGTGGTATTTAAACAAGCAGGGCGACACAGGTTCTTATCTTCTCTGCCAAGAAGCTGAGCAGATCTGGGCCTGGGCCCTTGCACTTCATTTACGGGCCACTTATCTAGCAGGCATACAGAATGTAGTAGCAGATCACCTCAGTTGACAGTTCCATCCTCACAAGTGGTATCTGGATCTTGTGGTAATGAGGAGAATCTTCCAGCATTGGGGTCAACCAACAATCGACCTCTTTGCATCCGAACTGAATCACAAAGTGGTCAAATTCTGCTCCCTGTACAGGCAACAAAACACATTAGCCATGGACGCCTTCGCTCACCCCTGGAACACAGGCCTCCTATATGCGTATCCCCTGATACCGCTGATAGCCAAAACTCTTGTGAAACTACAACAGGACAAAGGCTCAATGATACTCATAGCCCCATGTTGGCCTCGACAAGTATGGTTTCCCATGCTTCTCGACCTCTTGATCAGAACACCCATTCACCTGGGCACAACGCCCACTCTCATAACTAAGAACCGAGGCATGTTACGCCATCCGAATCTTCAGACCCTGTCCCTAACAGCCTGGATGTTGAAAGCTTGATCCTGCAACCGCTCAACCTTTCAACTGATGTCTCTCAAGTGCTTGTAGCTTCATGAAACCTTCGACACGAAAATCCTGTTGTTATAAGTGGAATAGATTTACCATATGGTGCACGCAAAAAGGTATCAACCCTTTTTTTCCTGCCCCACACCATCTCTTTTAGACGATCTCTGGCACCTTTCAGACTCTGGTCTCCAGACGTCCTCGGTGAGGGTACATCTGAGTGCCATCTCAGCGAACCACAAGGGAGTGGGGGATGCCCCGGTAACAGCGCAACCCCTTGTGAGTCTGAGGGGCCTACTACAACTTAAGCCCCTTCTACGGCCACCAGTTACAGAATGGGACCTAAACGTAGTACTTACAAGGCTCATGCGCTCCCCGTTTGAGCCTTTGCACTCCTGCGATGTTAAATTTCTTACATGGAAAGTTCTCTTCCTAGTAGCTATTACATCTACCCGAAGGGTTAGTGAGTTACAAGCACTTTATTTATTTATTTAAGGCTTTTATATACCGACTTTCTTGATACAAATCAAATCAACTCGGTTTACATCGAACTAAGCATAACTATAACCAACCAATTAACAAGTGCCAATTTAGAGGAGCATAAAGTTACATTATAACAAGGATGCCTTAACTGGGAGAATGAAGATAAATTACTATATACAATAGAATATGTGAGGGAGGCAAGGAGCCGACCTCATGATGACTTGTGAACATGATTAGCGTTTGCTTATTTACATAAGCAATATGATAGCACTTGTCACATACTTACCCTATACAAGGTTCCTACATAACCGAGTGGTCCTACGTACTCACCCGACATTCCTTCCTAAGGTGGTTACTGACTTTCACTTGATTCAGTCTATAGTCTTGCCCACATTTTTCCCAAGGCCTCACTCTCACCAGGGCGAGAGAGTTTTACACACTTTGGACTGTAAACGTGCACTTGCATTTTACCTAAACCGCACTGCAGTCCATAGGAAATCCACCCAACTCTTTGTTTCTTTCGATAAAAACAAACCGGGAGTTGCAGTGGGCAAGCAGACTCTCTCCAATTGGCTAGCAGACTGTATTGAATTCTGCTATGAGGAAGCAGGCCTTCCTCTCCAGGAATGAGTGAAGGTGCACTCAGTGAGATCCATGGCAACCTCAATAGCACACTATCGTTCAGTACCGATTGCTGACATCTGCAAAGCTGCAGCATTTGCAGCTCATTACTGCCTGGACAAGGAAGGATGTCAAGACTCTGCCTTTGGCCAATCCGTCTTGAAGAACTTATTTCCAGTATAATCCCAACTCCTTCCACATCCATCTGCTGTGATTTTCAGGCTGCCTCATTTTTACCAACAGTACCCTAGTTGTTGTGCTTGTTGCACAAGTTGTATACTGTTGGTCCAAATTAAATATGAGTCAGCCTGTAGCTTGCTAATCACCTACATGTGAGGATTACCATCCTGCTTGTCCTGGGAGAAAGCAGAGTTGCTTACCTGTAACAGGTGTTCTCCCAGGACAGCAGAATATAGTCCTCATGAAACTCGCCAGCCACCCCGCAGAGTTGGTTCCGGAACATTTTATTATTTTATTTTTTCGCTCGCCCCTTTTGCTACAAACGAGACTGAAGGGAGAGACCCCTGTGGCTACAGGGATTATGGCATGCTGGGCGTGCTCAGTGTGCCAGTCAAAAGTTCTAGAAACTTTGACAAAGTTTTCTGTGATAGGGCTCCATCTGCTGACGTCACCCACATGTGAGGACTACATCCTGCTGTCCTGGGAGAACACCTGTTACAGGTAAGCAACTCTGCTATGTCCTACATCATTTTGAAATTAAACAGGATTTGCTTAAAGCAGGAGAGAGCAGACTGTGTTTCTATACCATTGGTTATGCAGCAAGAAGAGGAGTCAGTTTAGCATCTTTGGATAGTTGCTGTATTCTTTCCTTAATAGGTTGATCTGCAGTAATGATTAAGGCCTGGCCTCTGTCAGGTGGGCAAGGTCACTGCTCCACATTCATTACTCTGCAGCCCATCTCTTCACGTCCCGTAAACCTTGTCCAACAGAATACCCTGATTATGGTTAGGGAGTAAGAGTGCTTCCTTTTTGCCAGCAATGTCAGATTGAAAGCTGTAGCCCTTCCCTTTGGCTGACTGGGGACAGAGAAGGGTAAGAATTAGAACATACGGTAGTAATCTTTGCCCTTGCAGGATTCTGTATGGAAGCAAGCAGGGGAGAGGAGAGTGAACATGTTCAGTCCTGCAGCACTACCAGTATTAAACTGACCTATCCTGTATTGTCCCATTTCCATGAGCGGCAGTAAAGCTTTTATATATTATAAACACTGGGAGGGTAACTTCCCATAAAAAGATGTTTTATCCATGGAAATAGTCCCTTGAAAATTGAAAGTTACACGTGTTCTTCAGCATGCATGATTTTACCTGCATTTTTGGAGGCATTTCTATGGGTAGGGTTTGATTGGGGGAGGCAGCAATGTGCATAATTTTGGATTTTCAAAACCGTGTGAGCTGGATAAAGTATCTGCAGAAAAAGTAGAGCACAAATCTCTGCAAGTATTTTTTCCCTAGGAAGATTTCAAAGGGAAAGTATTTGTATATTTTTCTTTGAAAACCTGGTGCAAAGTCTGTGATTTAAAATATCCCCAGATTTTGCTCCAGTGCGGGTAGCCTTGAAAATTGCACCCTAAGGGCCTGGTTTCCTGGGCCTATCTGGAGGAGGGGGTTGGGGGGGAACTCGGTGACTCTGCCCCTAAGTGTCGCACATCCCATATATCTAAGAAATCATTTTGTGCTTCACTTGCTTTGTAAGCTGCACTGGAGGAACCTGGTGCTTCTAGGTGATGTTTCATTTTGATCTCCTGAGAGAGTAAGTTCTGCTCACCACTACCTAAGCAAAGCTGAAAACTTGTAAGTGTTGCTACCACCTGATACTGCTGTTCATAGTCTTCAGAAGGAAGTATATAAATGTTTAAAATCAATCAAATAATTTTTGCTTTTATAGAGAAAAAGAGGCCTTGTCTTGCCGAGAAGGACTGGCTGAGTTTCGGAAGTTGGTTGGGTTGATGAGGAAGTGGTTGAAGGTGAAGGAAGGGGCTGTGCCCTCCATGGATACCTGCGTGAGCATCCAGGAGCTGGAGACCAGGATGCAGGATGTACAGGTGGGAAGGGAATCTTTGCACAGTCTGTGTGCATGTGTTTGCATGTTTGTACATTTATCATTCTTTTGTGTTACTTCACGTCTGCTTTTTCACAGGCTCTCCTGGAAGAATGGGAAGGTAAAGATGCCCAGGTGGCACTGATCACACACAAAGGGACAGAACTGGAGAATCAGATTATGGAAATAACTGTACCAGATGTCCATTCCAAGGCAGGTGAGCTGTGCACCTGCAGTCCTGTAGGAGGCCAAATAATTCCGGCTCTTACAATTTGCTCAGGTTCATGCATGGTGAAAGGCAGCAGTTCTAGTGGCGATACTTATTGGATTAACCTCAAATTATACACAGTAACATAGTAAATGATGGCAGAAAAAGACCAGAATGGTCTATCCACTCTGCCCAGTTTCAATTCTTCCACTTTGGATAGATGTGCATATAAATTCCCAATTTCCTAGCATGAAGTCAGATGGACTCAGGACCAATGGGTTATGTGCTCTCCTGCCAGCAGATGGAGACGGAGTCAGGTTTCAAAGCCAACTTTTGACTCTCCTCTCCCCCACTCTCCTCTCCCCCACACCACCATCAACTTCGCCCTGAAAACTATCACCGTTTGTACCCGGTTCCCACCACCCCCACCTCCCCCCGCCTCCGCTCCCTCCCTACCCCCCCCCCCCCTTAATCATTCTTAGGTGCACCGGCCCCTGTCCTACTGTAATAAGTTTCATATACTAAATATCTCAAGTGCACATGCCAATTAACCTTGTATATTGGTTCTTTTTGTAACGCTGCCTGTTTGACTCTCCTCTCCTCTTCTTTGTATATCACCCAGTTAACCCCTCCCCTGTTCATTGTAATTTCCTTTCCTTTCTCAGTTATTTGTAAACCGACATGATGTGCCCTACGAATGCCGGTATAAAAAAGTTTTAAAATAAATAAACTTCACCCTGGATAAACCCCTGCTGTTATCCCAGTATCTCTCTGTCTCTTAGATGTGGACACTATCCCCACACCAACAGCTGTGTTTAGTGGGATTACAGCACTAGTTCGAAGGAGAAATTTACCTTTAAATTGAGAGGAAGATTGAGCCCCGCTCTCCTGCGGTGATACCTAAGGTCCCTCCCCCAGTTGAGAATTCCTGAGGAGATTTCCGAGATCCCTCTTTGGGGTGTCTTGGTCCGGTAGCCGCTTCCTGGCATGGGCTTTGCTGCTGAAGCAGCTGAAAGGCAGCGGGTGCAGGAAGCCGAGAGCGGCGGTGACGGCCAAAGCCCTCTCCCCCCGCAGCTGGAGATAGTCTGTGGAATCAGCCAGTAAGCGCTGAGCCCAGTAAGTTTAAAAAAAAAAAAAAGGGGGAGAAGGTTTACCTTCAGAGAAGACTTCCTGCAGTCTCCTTGCTTGGCGTGCCGTACTGACATTGTTCGCGATCCCGTTGGGGCATAGGGAAGTGGGCTTATGAGCTGGCAGAGCAGCCCCCTGGTGGGCTGGGCCCCGCTTTAAGCTTGGTCGGCACACTGCAAGGTAGACCGCGGCAACGCCATCTCGCGCGCATCTTTGTGCATCTCGCATTCCCTGTACGTACCCGGATCAGTCCAGACAGTGGTTGAGCCTCCTGACCAGCAGAGGGAGACAGAGAAAAGCTATATCAGGACAGAGCCTACCCTGCATCCCTTCAGTATTTCTCTGTCTCCAGCAGATGCAGGCAGCTGAACCTGCGGCTCCCTTCCTTTTCTCAATTTATTTCTCCCTGTGAGATTTTTCCTTCTTCTGTGTTCTTGTCTTTCAGATCAAGCAAATATTACCTTAATTCTATATTTAAAAAAAATTTTTTTGAGTAAAGGAATTCAAAACTCCTGTTTTCAGGGAGACAGCTCTGTCTTCCCACTCTTATGGGATCCTAGGGAGGCTTGCCCCTCGTTATACAGCCTAGGAATACTTTCCCGGTGACCTGCTTGTCGTCTGGGGCGATACTGGTGGTCCAGTCACTCCTCCTCCTTCCCTGTGCTGCCCTCCAGTAATTAACAGGGAAGCTCAATTTCTCTGCCATCAGGAAAGTTAAAAAAAAAAAAAAAAAAAAAAAAAAGTGTAATTCCCTGTACGTACCCAGATCAGTCCAGACAGTGGGTTGAGCCTCCTGTCCAGCAGAGGGAGCCAGAGAAAAACTGAAAAGGTATCCTATATCAGGACAGTGCTCACCCTGTGTCCCTTCAGTATAATCAATATCAAAGCAGCCAAAATAGCACAGAGAACCAAAATAAGATCAAGCAAGTAAACAACTGTAACTATCAAAATGAAACAAGAAATTCAAACATGTATGAAAAATGCTCTTACACAGCTATCAATATATAAATAGCAGATACCTCCGGTGCCTTACAATTCGGATGAACTTCCAGTGCCTTAAAGCTCAAATAGGAAGTAGAGAATCCCAAAAAGAACCTGTGAAAGAGAAATTCCGAGTGGATGTAGCAATGTAGATGTAGTCAGGGCGGGAGTCTGGACTGATCAGTGGTACTACAGGAACGAAAGTTAGCAGGTAAGAACCAATTTTCCTTTCCCTGGACGTACCCGGATCAGTCCAGACTGTGGGATGTACCAAAGCTTCCCTAAACAGGGTGGGACCGAGACAGTCCCGCTCGAAGTACCTGTCTGCCAAAAGAGCCAAAGACTGGCGCCTGAACATCGAGGCAATGATGCGCAAAGGTATATATAGGGATTTCCAAGTAGCTGCTCTGCAGATTTCTTGCGGCGAGACTGACAGACGCTCCACCCAAGAGGTAGCCTGAGAATGTAAAGTGAGCTTTTAGGCCCTCCGGAACCAACCGGCCCTGACAAATATACGTCGAAGCAATTGCCTCTTTTAGCTAGCGAGTGATAGTAGCTTTAGAAGCCTTATTCCCCTTACTCGGCCCGCTCCATAAGACAAAGAGATGATCAGAGACTCGAAAATCATACATCACCTGCAAATATTGCAGTAGGACCCTCTTCACATCGAGGCGCTGTAGATCCGTGCCAGGTGTGTTTGCAATATCCTCTGGAGAAAAAGCAGGGAGCTCCACTGACTGATTTACATGAAAGGAGGAGACAACCTTTGGCAGGAAGGAGGGGACTGTTTGGAGGGAAACACCTGAATCAGAAAAGCAAAGGAAAGGCTCCCTACAAGACAGGGCTTGGAGCTCGGACACTCTCCTGGCTGAGGAAATACAGACCAAAAAGATAGTCTTAAGGGTCAGATCCTTAAGTGTGGCTCGCCGAAGGGGTTTGAAGGGCACCTTGCAAAGAACGTGGAGAACCAAGTTAATGCTCCACGATGGACAAGTAGCCCGGACAGGTGGGTTCAAATGCTTAGCCCCCCTGAGGAACCGAATGACATCCGGATGGGTTGCCAACGGGTAACCATCGACCCGCCCAGAGAGGGAACTGGGCGCTGAAACCTGTACTCACAAGACTAACCTTTGGGAGAGACCATTCTGCAGGAAGGAGAGAACCTGGGACACCGAAACCTTACGCGCCGGAACTCCGAACTCAGCGCACATAGTCTCAAACACTCTCCATACCCGAATATAAGCCAGAGAGGTAGAAGTCTTTCGGGCCCGCAACAGAGTGAGTGGAGATAACCTCCTCCTTATAACACTTCTTCCTTAGTCGCTGCCGCTCAAAAGCCAGGCTGCTAGACAAAAGCGATCCGCCTGATCGAAAAATACTGGACCCCGTCAGAAGAGGATTGGCAGATGGCCGAGGCAGAGAGAACTGTCCGTAGCGAAGTTCACCAGACCCGCGAACCACAGTCTCCAAGGCCACTCCGGTGCCACGAGGACGACCGGCCCCCTGTGGAGTTCTATTCTTCTGAGTACCTTTCCCACCAGAGGCCAAGGTGGGAACATGCAAAGGAGAACATCGTGAGGCCAGGGTAGGACCAGTGCATCCACTCCTTCTGAGCAATGCTCCCTTCTGCGGCTGAAGAATCTGGGGGCCTTTGCATTGCTTAGAGTAGTCATCAGGTCTAACTGAGGGACCCCCCACTTGTGCACGATCAAATCCATCGCCTCTAAGGACCACCCCCACTCTCCGGGGTCTAGATGCTGACGACTCAGGAAGTCGGCTTGAGTGTTCTCCTTCCCCACAATGTGGGAGGCCGCTAGCCATTCCAGATGGCGCTTTGCCCAGGCTAGCAGCTTGCTGGCTTCCAGGGCAACCAGACAACTCCTTGTGCCCCCCTGGCGATTGATGTAAGCTACCGTAGTGGAATTGTCTGAGAGGACTCGCACAGCTTTGCGATGGATCAAGGGCAGAAAAGTCTTGAGAGCCAGATGGACCGCTCAGGTCTCCAGACGATTGATGTGCCACTGAGAATGGATTTAGGGTCCATTGTCCCTGGGTATACTGATTCTGACACACCGCTCCGCAGCCGGAGAGGCTGGCATCTGTTGTCACAACAATCCACTGAGGTGTCTGCAAGGGCATCCCCTTCAACAGGTGGGCGAGAGAGAACCACCACTGCATGCTGTCGATGGTAACATTGGAAAGTGGTAAGGGTGTCTGAAACTCCTCCGAGACCGGCTTCCAGCAGGATAGCAAAGCTTTCTGCAAAGGACGCATATGCGCAAAGGCCCAGGGAACCAAATCTATAGTTGAAGCCATAGTGCCCACAACCTGGAGATAATCCCAGGCCGTGGGGACTGTGAGAGATAATAGATATTGGACTTGACCCATGAACCTGAGTGCATGGGCCTCGGTTAACAGAATTTTGCCCACACAAGTGTCGAAGCGTGCTCCTAAGAAATCGAGGACCTGAGAGGGCTTGAGGTTGCTCTTTGAGAAATTGACTATCCACCCAAGGGAGGTGAGAACAGACAAGACCCGGTTGACCACTATCACGCACAGGTCCTCTGACTTTGCCCGAATGAGCCAGTCGTCCAGGTACGGGTGGACTAGGACTCCCTCCCACCGGAGGAAGGCCGCCAATACCACCATGATCTTGATAAATGTTCCTGGCGGATCGGGATGTGTGAAGGTAGGCCTCCATCAGGTTGAGAGAGGCAAGGAACTCCCCTGTACGAACCGTCGCTATGACCGCCCTCAGGGACTCCATCCAAAAATGGGGAACCTTGAGGGCCTTGTTGACTCTCTTGAGGTCCAGGATCTGCGAAAGGAGCCGTCCTTTTTGGGGACGACGAAGTAGATGGAATACTGGCCGGATCCCTGTTCCTGGCGGGGGACCGGGCCTATGGCACCGAGCGCTTGAAGCCTATTGAGAGTCTGGCACACCGCTGAGCGCTTCTGAGTTCCGCAGGGAGAGATCAAGTAGAGGTCCAGGAGATTCCGAGCAAACTAACGCATAGCCTCTTTCGATTACTTCAAGGACCCACCGATCCGAAATAATTTTGGCTCATTCCTCAAGAAATAGGGACAGCCAACCACCTAAGTCTGGAATGGAGGAATAGGCTGGCCATATCTCATTGTGAGGACTTTGCAGCGGTTCCTTGATGGGTACCTTCTCGGAAGGGCTGTCTGCCCCGAAAGGAGTGAGACCACGCTGGAGACCTAGTGGAGGTGTTTCGTTGAAAAGCTCCACGCGGCTTGTTGTAACTGCACTGACCCTGGAAACGAAAGCGCAATGGAAAAAAAGAACATAAGAACATGCCATACTGGGTCAGACCAAGGGTCCATCAAGCCCAGCATCCTGTCTCCAACAGTGGCCAATCCAGGCCATAAGAACCTGGCAAGTACCCAAAAATTAAGTCTATTCCATGTTACTGTTGCTAATGGCAGTGGCTATTCTCTAAGTGAACTTAATAGCAGGTAATGGACTTCTCCTCCAAGAACTTATCCAATCCTTTTTTAAACACAGCTATACTAACTGCACTGACCACATCCTCTGGCGGCAAATTCCAGAGTTTAATTGTGCGTTGAGTGAAACAGAACTTCCTCCGATTAGTTTTAAATGTGCCCCATGCTAACTTCATGGAGTGTCCCCTAGTCTTTCTACTATCCGAAAGAGTAAATAACCGATTCACATCTACCCGTTCTAGACCTCTCATGATTTTAAACACCTCTATCATATCCCCCCTCAGTCGTCTCTTCTCCAAGCTGAAAAGTCCTAACCTCTTTAGTCTTTCCTCATAGGGGAGCTGTTCCATCCCCTTTATCATTTTGGTAGCCCTTCTCTGTACCTTCTCCATCGCAATTATATCTTTTTTGAGATGCGGCGACCAGAATTGTACACAGTATTCAAGGTGTGGTCTCACCTTGACTTAGACTTAGTTTTTGGGTACTTGCCAGGTTCTTAGGGCCTGGATTGGCCTCTGTTGGAAACAGGATGCTGGGCTTGATGGACCCTTGGTCTGACCCAGTATGGCATGTTCTTATGTTCTTATAAGAAATATAAGAATTTCTCCGGGTGTTGAGATTTTCGTACAGCGTACGTAACTAAGTTTAAAAGATATTTGTTCTTTGACGTCATTTTGAATATTCTAGTGTTAGTGTTATTTATTTTATTTATTTAAAACTTTTATATACCGGTATTAGTATGCAAACATCACACCGGTTAACATTGTAACTGAAAGACTGAAAATACAAATAACAGGGCGGGGACGAGGAGGGAGTAAATACATAGTGCAGGAAGAGTAGAAGGAGAGAAGAGATAAACTTTGAACAGTACCAGGTAACACAATTACTGGGACTATATACAATATTTACAAGAGGCTATAAACAATAAACAAGTGTTATGCCATTAGATCATAACAGCAACCCCCAGAACCTGTGTTGGAGCTGTGAAGTTTCTTTTACTTTGGGATGTATCATATTCTGAAACTCCTGCTGCCATATTGGGGTAAATCACAGTGCACAAGAATATTGGTGAACAGGCTTTCAGTGGTAGAAACTGGAGGGAATGGTGGTGGAGTGCTGAGAGTCCTATAGCTTCTGGCAGCAGAAGATGCTGTAGAGCAGGGGTCAGGAACCTTTTTGGCTGAGAGAGCCATAAACGCCACATATTTTAAAATGTAATTCCATGAGAGCCATACAATATGTTTAAAACTAAATACAAGTAAATGTGTGCATTTTATGTAAGATCACACTTTTAAAGTACAATAAGTCTCTGAAAATATTACACCAGGCCTTAAGACATCAATACATCTCCTATTAGGAAAACGGACCAAGTCAGGCTGCTATAGAGTCCTACACAGAAACTACACGCCAGCAGAAAACCTCACCTGAATCACGTGCTGTCCCTCACCTAACATAGAATAAAGAGACCAAAACGCATAACAAGAAGCATGCAGACAAAAACTGAATTGGAAACTGCAACAAGCCAGAGTCTCTGTATGCAGTGTAACAAAGGAAAAAAAGAAACATCACACATCCTTATAAAACAAATCAAGAAATATAAAATCATCAGCAGTAAAACTGTACTAACAAAAAGAACATATTTCGAAACAGCTGATGAGTGGAATATCCAATAATTAAAAACTCATATAAAACATTTCCAGATACCAACAAAATATTTCAAAATAGCAGACACAAAGATCCAGTAATGAAAAATAATAAGGATACAAAAATTTTTTTGCTCTGCATACCTGGGAACAGGTGTCCTGAGATTGTTCTGAATTAGCAGGAGGTGGGGTGGTTTGCTTGGAACTTTCTCCTCTCTCAGTCACATACCAGCGCTCTCTCTCACACTGGCTCTCAATGACACACCTATACACACATGCTCTCAGTCACTCACATATACAAATGTTTTTTCTCTCTCACTTATATAGGCTCTTAATTACACATTTACACACATGCTGTCTATCTTTTCACGCTTACACACACACAGGCTTTCAATCACATAAATACATGCTGTCTTTTTCTCTCACACACAGACTCTCATTCACATGCTTACAAACATGTCCTCTCTTTCTCTCATTTACACACAGGCTCTCAATCACATACTCACATGCTCCCTCACCTAAATCAGCTCTCAATCACACACAGACACACATGGTCTCTCTCTCTCATTTAAACACAGGCTCTCAATCACATACTCACATGCTCCCTCACCTAAATCAGCTCTCAATCACACAGACACACATGGTCTCTCTCTCTCATTTAAACACAGGCTCTCAATCACATACTCACATGCTCCATCACCTAAACCAGCTGTCAATCAGACACAGACACACATGATCTCTCTCTTTCTTATACACACAGGCTCTTAATCATACATACACATGATCTCTCTCACACACAAAGGATCTCAATCATACACACATACTCTTTCAAACAAACAGGTTTTCAATTACAAACTTACACATACAGGTTCCCAATAGTAAACTTACATTCATGCTCTCTCTCTCACAGGCAGGATCTCAATCACAGACATACTCTCTTTCACATATACAGGCTCTCAATCATTCACATACATGCAATCTCTCACACACACAGGATCTCAAACACACATGCTTGCTCGCTCATTCACTCTCTCTCCCCCCCCCCCCCCCGGGAACTCGCGGCAGCAGCAGCCACCTCCCAACGCTAACCTCCTTCATTTTCAGCCCTCGCGGAGGCGAAGGCGGAGTCCCATCGGCCGCGGTTGAAGATTTTCATTTTCCTCCGAGCCGCGCTGCAGTCTTCTTCCCGTCGGACACTAGCGTGCCTGCGCGGGTCTTCCCACGCAGGCACCCGATGCTCTCCACTTCCTCTTCCGGGCCGCGGGAAGAAGAGAGCACCGGCGTGCTCTCTTCTTCCCGCGGCCCGGAAGAGGAAGTGGAGAGCATCGGGTGCCTGCGCGATGACTCCAGCGCTGGCACCCGGCTGACACCCGATGACTCCCGCGCAGGTACCCGGATGACTCCAGTCGGCGTGCTCTCTTCTCCTCCCCCCCGCGGCCCGGAAGAGGAAGTGGTGAGCATCGGGTGCCTGCGCGGAAGAAGAGACCACGCTAGTGTGGTCTCTTCTTCCCGCGCAGGCACCCGATGCTCTCCACTTCCTCTTCCGGGCCGCGGGGGGGGGGGGGGGAGGAGAAGAGAGCACGCCGGTGCCGCTGACTCCAGCTGTCCTGCCGCGTTCCGCCCGGGCTGACAGCATTTTAAGCCCGGGCAGCGGAGGACCGGGGAGCAGCTGGGTCAGCGGGGAACCGCGAAGTATGGCGACACTTGTCTGCGAGCCAGATGCAGCCCTCAAAAGAGCCATATCTGGCTCGCGAGCCATGGGTTCCCGACCCCTGCTGTAGAGAATGGTGTAGCTGGAACAACTGAGGCAGTGTGCACTGTAGAGAACGCTTGTTGTCTTGTATATGCTGCTAGTCCTGGTTTGCTTCTCTGTTTTGCTGAAGTTCTGTATTTCCCATTACAGGAAGCACTGCAGACAGTGTAAATGGATACCATGCCTGCAAAGGTGAGAGCACAGTATGTCCTTAGTCTTACTACCTCTGCACATGCACAGCCTTCCGAATATCTGTACATCAAAATCTGCTAGCATTTGCATCCTGTTTGCTCTGAAAGTAACAAGATTTCATACAGGAAGCATGAAATGGGTGCACACATGGTGCAATGTAACATGATGAGATGACATTCCTTGCACTCTTTTATAAAAAGAAATGAACAAAATCCACTACATTCTTAAATAATTTGTGGGTGTTTTTATTTTTAAGAATATGAAAAAAATCAAGGAAAAATCCAATACTGTGCTGAAAAAGGCTTCTGGGAAACAAATCTACAGCATTAGCTCAAATCTTTGCTAGACACAAACACTGAAGATAAAAAAGAAAGAACAGAATACGCCCAAAAAACCTTTGAGGTAGATTTTGGAAAGGATTTCTACGGATTCTTTTAAGTTAGCCGGATAAACCCTGTGATGTGAATTTCCTCAGCAAAGTTTTTCCTGGGTCATTACAATCTAAATGTAGCCAGATAGAGCAGGGGGCATTCCAGGGGCAAGGCTGACATTACCTTGGCTAGTACCGATTTTAGTACTAGCCAGATGAACTTAGCTGGGTAAGTGAGGTCAGAAACACCTCTGTCCTAAAGTTACCCTAGTAGCCTCAACTGGATATAATCAGTGGCAGAATTGTCCAGATAAGTTACCCAAGTAACTATAACTGGGTACAATCAGTGGCAGACTTATCCAGCTAAGTTACCCGTAACTATAACTGGGTGCAATCAGTGGCAGACTTATCCAGCTAAGTTACCCGTAACTATAACTGGGTACAATCAGTGGCAGACTTATCCAGCTAAGTTACCCGAGTAACAATAACTGGGTACAATCAGTGGCAGACTTATCCAGCTAAGTTACCCGTAACTATAACTGGGTGCAATCAGTGGCAGACTTATCCAGCTAAGTTACCCGAGTAACTATAACTGGGTGCAATCAGTGGCAGACTTATCCAGCTAAGTTACCCGTAACTATAACTGGGTGCAATCAGTGGCAGACTTATCCAGCTAAGTTACCCGTAACTATAACTGGGTACAATCAGTGGCAGACTTATCCAGCTAAGTTACCCAAGTAACTATAACTGGGTACAATCAGTGGCAGACTTATCCAGCTAAGTTACCCGTAACTATAACTGGGTACAATCAGTGGCAGACTTATCCAGCTAAGTTACCCGTAACTATAACTGGGTACAATCAATGGCAGACTTATCCAGCTAAGTTACCCGTAACTATAACTGGGTACAATCAATGGCAGACTTATCCAGCTAAGTTACCCGAGTAACTATAACTGGGTGCAATCAGTGGCAGACTTATCCAGCTAAGTTACCCGAGTAACTATAACTGGGTGCAATCAGTGGCAGACTTATCCTGCTAAGTTACCCGAGTAACTATAACTGGGTGCAATCAGTGGCAGACTTATCCAGCTAAGTTACCCGAGTAACAATAACTGGGTACAATCAGTGGCAGACTTATCCAGCTAAGTTACCCGAGTAACTATAACTGGGTACAATCAGTGGCAGACTTATCCAGCTAAGTTACCCGAGTAACAATAACTGGGTACAATCAGTGGCAGACTTATCCAGCTAAGTTACCCGAGTAACTATAACTGGGTGCAATCAGTGGCAGACTTATCCAGCTAAGTTACCCGAGTAACAATAACTGGGTACAATCAGTGGCAGACTTATCCAGCTAAGTTACCCGTAACTATAACTGGGTACAATCAATGGCAGACTTATCCAGCTAAGTTACCCGAGTAACTATAACTGGGTGCAATCAGTGGCAGACGTATCCAGCTAAGTTACCCGAGTAACTATAACTGGGTGCAATCAGTGGCAGACTTATCCAGCTAAGTTACCAGAGTAACTATAACTGGGTGCAATCAGTGGCAGACTTATCCAGCTAAGTTGCCGAGTAACAATAACTGGGTACAGTCAATGGCAGACTTATCCAGCTAAGTAATTATAACTGGGTACAATCAATGGCAGACTTATCCAGCTAAGTTACCCGAGTAACTATAACTGGGTGCAATCAATGGCAGACTTATCCAGCTAAGTTACCCGAGTAACTATAACTGGGTACAATCAATGGCAGACTTATCCAGCTAAGTTACCCGAGTAACTATAACTGGGTGCAATCAGTGGCAGACTTATCCAGCTGAGTTACCCGAGTAACTATAACTGGGTGCAATCAGTGGCAGACTTATCCAGCTAAGTAATTGTAATTGGGTGCAATCAGTGGCAGACTTATCCAGCTAAGTAATTATAACTGGGTGCAATCAATGGCAGACTTATCCAGCTAAGTTACCCGAGTAACTATAACTGGGTGCAATCAGTGGCAGACTTATCCAGCTAAGTTACCCGAGTAACTATAACTGGGTACAGTCAATGGCAGACTTATCCAGCTAAGTAATTATAACTGGGTGCAATCAGTGGCAGACTTATCCAGCTAAGTTGCCGAGTAACAATAACTGGGTACAATCAATGGCAGACTTATCCAGCTAAGTAATTATAACTGGGTGCAATCAATGGCAGACTTATCCAGCTAAGTTGCCGAGTAACAATAACTGGGTACAATCAATGGCAGACTTATCCAGCTAAGTAATTATAACTGGGTGCAATCAATGGCAGACTTATCCAGCTAAGTTGCCGAGTAACAATAACTGGGTACAATCAATGGCAGACTTATCCAGCTAAGTAATTATAACTGGGTACAATCAATGGCAGACTTATCCAGCTAAGTGCCACTGAGCATCAATTTCTTTATTGCGCAAAACAGATCAAACAGCTGTGTTGAGGTGCAATATTAAATTACAGCTTATTCTCTAAAGAAAATATTTACTACTTGGTCAAGACAGAGTAGCAGATAGACTGGAGATGTTATCTTCTTCTGAGAGTAAGGTGTAAGTTAGGAGTCCCCTTTGAATTTCTTCTTGTAAGACAGAAAGCTAAAGCCTTGTAGATGGTGACTGATGTGTAGGTAAGACATGGTTAACAACAGCAAACATTGTTTGGATTAAGATTGCTCTGCCTCTCCATTGCTGTGCTAGATTTGACTGAGATCCAGTGTGATACATCCGATGTGATTCAGAGGTACGAGGGCCTTGGCAAACTATTACAAGACCGTAAGAAGCAAATGTCTGCCTGGCTGGACAGGATGCGCGAGGTTCACCAGGAGGCATCTGTGGTATTGAGATGGCTGGAGTCAAAGGAACAAGCACTGTCTGCACTGGTCACAACCCCCAGCAGAACACAAGCAGAGCAAAACAAGGTAGAAAGCAAGATCTTCTGACACACGAGCCGGTATGAGAGCGCAACATGTAGTTCTGATGACGAGGCTTGTGGGGTTCCCTTAGAAGGAGATACTTCACTGTTTCCCAGGTCCAATATGATTACAACTTGGTAGAAACAAAAAAGCCAGGGGAGCAGTGGCATTTTAGTTTTTGAAAGAAAAGCTTTTTCTGTGTCATGTGAACTTTGTTTTTGTGTTTTAGTGTAGTAGGGACACTTGAGTTAGCAATTTGATCCTTATTCAGAATAATGTGTGACTGGAGGTGGGATGTCACCTCTTTACCCTACAGCCTCTATGACTATGTACAGTACAGTCAGATGCTTGCAACTTTAGTCATTACTGTAGTCTAGTAAAGAAGCTTTGACAGGTTAGATTTCAAATTATAAAGGTGGGTTTTACTTGACAAATGTACAGCATGAGAAATGGCATGCCAGTCCTCCTTAAATAAGAACTAACCTAGTTGTATGATAGTTCTTTAGTCCAGGGGAAGCAAAGTGTTTCTTTAATGAATGCTGTACATTCTCATGTCTTTCCTCCTCTCAGAACATTTATGCTCTCTCTTTCCCATGTAGGCTTTCCTATCTGAACTTGAACAGAATTCTAAGATGGTTCAGAAATTAAAAGAAGCATTAATGAACTTAATACAAAATCATTCCAAGTCCCCGGAGGCCGAGAACTGGAAGGAGATGCTGGAGGATCTCAGTAAGTAACCATAAGTTTTCTGTGATTAGGTAGCAAACAGAGGGGTGGTAGGAGAAGACAGAAGAGAGTAGTATAAGAAAGTAAAAAAATGTCCTCGTGCTTTTACTATAAAACAGGAAGAGACCTGTCAAACATGACAAGCAGGGTCCAGGCTCCATGTGACTCGACTGCTTGCTGCTGCTATTCCCTGCTGCCTGTGTGTCTTCTGGGATGGACATCCCCACCAGTGGCACAGCAGAATCTCCCAGCCACACAGTGAGGAGCGCTACCACCACTGACTCCTCCCGTGCCAGAAAACTCATACTGCTCTCTACTGACCCTGACAGTATGAACTGCTTTTTTTTTAATCAGACAATCTCCTGGCAGTTAAAATACACAAAATCATCATGGTTCCTTGCTTTCATGGCTCCTTTTGGGCTTCCAGCTTAATCAGAACCAAGAGCCTTCCTTGGGAACTTTCTCCGATTTTATTACTTAGTCATCCTGCAGTTGCTGGAATTCCCTCCCCCAGGGCTTGTGAGCACTTCCTCTGCAGCATTCTTGGCCCTGACCAACCCAGGTCTCTCCACATGGCAGTGCACAGCCTCTGTGCCACTGGGCTAGAGCAGTACCTCCATTATGCAGAGGCAAAACTGGCAATGCTTTCTGAATATTATCAAAAGAAATAAGATTGCTTGCTCTATAATCTAGTAGCATTGCCATGTACTAGGGATGTGCATTCATTACATCCGTTTTGTTGGGTACACGTGTACCTTGCCGACTTTCTAGCATGTATGTATCTTGTTACTAAAACTACATGCATATTCTCTATTTTTGGCATGTACTAAAAAGTTGGTAAGATACACATGTACCCACCGAAACGGATGAGATGAATGTACATCCCTACCACACACTCCACCTTCTAAACTTCATTCTGCATTTGATATTGACGATACATCATTTGCTTGCTAGTGGTTCCCACTTTAACACTCCAGGGCAATGATGTAAGGAGCACAGAGCTCCATTCACTGGCAATGTTAATACGTCAGGCGGGTATTGCCAGTTGCTCCTCATGGCTGGATCTGTATCTGTAATTAAGAACTGTCTTAAGTCATTGTGGTGACTTTTTCACCTTAATATGAAAGCAGTGTCTGGAGCAGGTGAATTTGCTGCATATCTGAAGAGAATTGGGGACAGATCCTGCAAATATAGATTGATCTAATTGTTTTATTAAAGACAGTTTCCTTGTACGTATCTAGATCTGTCCAGACCCCTGGGTTTTGCCTCCCTGCCAGCAGATGGAGACAGAGTTTCACAGACGCTGTACATAAACAATGTGCCACCTGTCTCCAGTAGATGGTGTAAAACCTGCAGTCTGGAGAAAGAGAAAAAAAAAAGATGATAAGCAAAATTTCTGAATCACCTAGGGGGTTATGAGGTCCTGTTGGGGCCATTCCCCCCTGGTTTGAGGTGGACAAGTTGGTGACCATTCTGATAGCTAGGTCCGGAGGTTTGTGGGGTGGACATCTGTCCGTCCAGATCCTTCATTTCCCTTGAGACAGCGGTGGAACCTAAGAACATGCCATACTGGGTCAGACCAAGGGTCCATCAAGCCCAGCATCCTGTTTCCAACAGTGGCCAATCCAGGCCACAAGAACCTGGCAAGTACCCAAAAACTAAGTCTATTCCATGTTACCATTGCTAATGGCAGTGGCTATTCTCTAAGTGAACTTAATAGCAGGTAATGGACTTCTCCTCCAAGAACTTATCCAATCCTTTTTTAAACACAGCTATACTAACTGCACTAACCACATCCTCTGGCAACAAATTCCAGAGTTTAATTGTGCGTTGAGTGAAAAAGAACTTTCCTCATAGGGGAGCTGTTCCATTCCCCTTATCATTTTAGTTGCCCTTCTCTATACCTTCTCCATCGCAATTATATCTTTTTTGAGATGTGGTGACCAGAATTGTACACAGTATTCAAGGTGTGGTCTCACCATGGAGCGATACAGAGGCATTATGACATTTTCCGTTTTATTTTCCATTCCCTTCCTAATAATTCCCAACATTCTGTTTGCTTTTTTGACTGCCGCAGCACACTGAGCCGACTATTTCAGTGTATTATCCACTATGACGCCTAGATCTCTTTCCTGGGTGGTAGCTCCTAATATGGGACATAACATTGTGTAAGTTCTGTATGGGTTATTTTTCCCTATATGCATCACCGTGCACTTGTCCACGTTAAATTTCATCTGCCATTTGGATGCCCAATCTTCCAGTCTTGCAAGGTCCTCCTGTAATGTATCACAATCTGCTTGTAATTTAACTACTCTGAACAATTTTGTATCATCCGCAAATTTGATAACCACACTCGTCGTATTCCTTTCCAGATCATTTATAAATATATTGAAAAGTAAGGGTCCCAATACCAGATCCCTGAGGCACTCCACTGTCCACTCCCTACCACTGAGAAAATTGCCCATTTAATTCTACTCTCTGTTTCCTGTCTTTTAGCCAGTTTGCAATCCATGAAAGGACATCGCCTCCTATCCCATGACTTTTTACTTTTCCTAGAAGCCTCTCATGAGGAACTTTATCAAATGCCTTCTGAAAATCCAAGTATACTCCATCTACCGGTTCACTTTTATCCACATGTTTATTAACTCCTTCAAAAAAGTGAAGCAGATTTGTGAGGCAAGACTTGCCCTGGGTAAAGCCATGCTGACTTTGTTCCATTAAACCATGTCTTTCTATATGTTCTGTGATTTTGATGTTTAGAACACTTTCCACTATTTTTCCTGGCACTGAAGTCAGGCTAACCGGTCTGTAGTTTCCCAGATCACCCCTGGAGCCCTTTTTAAATATTGGGGTTACATTTGCTATCCTCCAGTTTTCAGTACAATGGATGATTTTAATGATAGGTTACAAATTTTTACTAATAGGTCTGAAATTTCTGCTGGCAGTTCGGCACTGCAAGCCCAGTGGAGCAGAGAGGTTTCCCTTTTTTATATGGCTTGTCCTGGGCTGGGTCGCTAAAGTTTGGTGAAAGGAGATGGATATAGCCAGTGGTCTGGCTCTTTTCTGATCTGCCATGAAGCCTGTGCTCCTGGAACCTGAACATCTGCACCGAAGGAAAGTATTGGTTTCTATGTGTCTTTATATGTTCTCAGAGAGTAAAAAAAGAAAAGAGAGAGAGAGAACAAGGAATCTGTGTAGCAGCGGAGTTCCAGAGGGAGAAGCTACCTTAGCAGCTTGGGGAGCTTCGTGATGAGGTTTTTCAGCAGCTTCTCTGACTGCAGAAGAGACCGGGTGTTCGCTCCATGGCGCTGAGGAACTGTTCCTCTGCTTTCTGTTCTGTTGAGGTGCTGGCGGTACCAGGGGAGGAACAGCGTGTGCATGCAGCAAAAGTGGCTTGGCGATTGGGGTCTGCATCAAGCATGACCACACTGGTGGAGTGAGCCTCATGGGTGACGGGGTCTAGCACTGAGGCTTTCCCCATCAGCGCGGAAACAGCAGCCATTTTTTATTGCCTGGCAGCGTCAGCAGGAGAGGCAGGGGAATCCCGTCCTCGACTGTTGCCAGTGGTTCCCTGTCCTGCAGAGAGGCACTTGCACTGAGGAGAGGAGTCTCTAGTTCTGGTAGAGGTCTCCTGCCGGTTTTATTTTGCTTATGTCAAAGCGTCTTTAGCGGGATGCTGGCTCTTGGCCCCAGTCTCCATGGATTCTCGGCCAGTTAAGAGGCTTAAGCTGTTGAGGAGCTCTTCAGGCTGATTTTCGATGCCAAATGTTAAATGGATCTGGGCCTAAATGCGCTGAAGGTACAGGCAGGCTTTGCTTAGTCGTGTGGTAGGCCGCAGCAGCGGTTCTTTTCCTGCGTGCGTAGGCATGGCCATGTGGCGGTTGCATGTGCAGGGACCTGTGCATAAGGCCGCAGTCTAGATTTAAGCGGATACGTCCGTGATCTAGACTTGAGCGCATATTTGCTTGGGTACTTGTATAGAACAGGGTTGTATGCGAACGAGTGTGTATTTGCGCATATGACCGCGACTTAGTCTTGAGCACATATTTGCACGCGTCCTGGAGGGGTATGCGTGTATGCCCGGGTGGCATTGGTGTGCGCACAGGAGGCTGCCTAGAGCCAAAATTCAGGACAGCTAGGTGTCGGGGACAAACAGGTCCAAGCACCTTGCTATTTCTGAGGCTTGCCATCTGATAGCAATTCAGTCCTCACTCTCTGTTTAGAAACTCAAAGCAATTTGACTACTACAGCTTTTGCCCATGTTGGGACATCCCCTCAGCCTATGGTGTCTCTAGAGGAGAATGGAGTGGGAGGTGAGGCAATGGTCAGTTCTGTTCCTTCTTTGTTCCCAAGGGCAGACGTTTCCCCGAGAGAGAGAGGTTGGAGAGAGCAAGTTTGGGCTTATGGGCTCCGGTATAGATCCATCTTTCTTTTCCTGGGCGGAATGTTTCCAGGGCCTGCAGACCTTTCTGCAGGGGTGCCCAGCAAAGGCGAAGCAGCCTATTATGTTGGGATCGCATGCTCGGGCCTCCCATTTGTCAATCATGGCAGACACATGTCAGAGGGATGCTGTCCCTGGTAATGTTCAAGGGGGTGTGGATCATGAGACAATGGAAGATTCCCATAGGGAATTGGCTTTCTTACCTCTAGAAGAGGGAGAAATTGCATATGATTGAGAGCCACTTCGGACTCTGCTCAGATTTTTTTCTTTTTTCACAGAGATGTCTTGCTGAGTTTGTTGGCTCAGACCCTGAACATGCTTAGTGTGGTTGGAGGTCAATTTTAAGTTAAATGTCCTGTTTCTTTTCCCTCCGATTCCAATTCAAAAGATATTGGATTTAAAGAAGGTAAACTGTGAGGTCCAACTCAGAGGTCCATCATAGCGGTAGTACGCAAGGGAGATTTCTTGGCATTTCTTGCCTTGATAGAGGCGTATCTGCACATAGCCATCAGGCTGGAGCACCAGAGATTTCAGAGGTTCATGGTTCTAAGGAAACATTTTTGGTTTCCAGCCCTTCCCTTCAACTGGTGATGGCTCCATGTACCTTTATAAAAGTAATGGTAGTGAGGGCGGCCGCATTGTAAAAGGAGGGTGTGTTGGTGTAACTGTATCTGGATGACTGGCTCATTTGTGCGAAATCAGAGGACCTCTGTCAACAATCAGTACAAAAGGTATCGATGCGCTTGAAGTCTCTAGGATGGGTGGTGAACCTAGCAACGAGCCATTTAGTCTTCTTTCAAACTCTGGAGTATCTGGGAGCTCAGGTTGACACACTGAGAGTATTTCTCATGGAGAGAGAGTGCTGAAATTGCAAAGTCATATTAGGCTTCTGCTAGAGCTCTCAGTGCCCAGGGTCTGGGACTATTTTTAGGTCCTGGCTTCTATGGCATTGACATTGGAATTAATGCATTGGGCATTAGAACATATGCGGCTTCTGCAGGGAACTCTTCTCGCCTGCTAGAATCCATTATTGGAAGAGTTCCATCTTCCTCTTTCATTAGAGAGGAAAGCCAGAGGCAGCAGTCTTTCGTGGTGGTTTACTCGCACCAATCTCGAGCATGGTGTGGAATTGGAAATTCCAAATTGGATAATAGTCACCACCGTTGCAAGCTTCTCTGGATGGAGGACAGCGTGGCAAGATCAGTCAGCACAAGGCCAGTGGTTGAGACAGGAGGCCTCCTGGCCTATCAATCGGTTTGAAATGAGAGCAGTGCATTTTGCATTGCTTGCCTGTCTGCCAAGGTTATGTAGCCATCCAGTACAGATCCTATCAGACAATGTGGCAACAGTAGTCTACATCAACCATCAAGGCGGAATCAAGAATCAGGCAGTGGCTCGAGAGGCCCCAGAGTTAATACTCTGGGAAGAGCAGCACTTGGAACGGCTGGCCACCTCTCACATCACTGGAGTGAACAACATTCTCGCTGATTTTATCAAATCCGATAAATTTAGACCCCAGGGAATGGGAGTTGTCAGAGGCAGTGATGTGTCTCATCCACGGAAGATGGGAGTAACCTGACCAAAGATCACCAAGGTATAGCGGTTTTACAGCCGCTGAACAGAATATGGTACAAATGAATCAGAGCTCTGGTGCTGCTATGGCTCAAGGGATTCTTCGTCTTCCTTCCCATGGCCTCTGGTGGACACGGTGGATAGAGAAACATACAGGCAAAGGTGATCCTGGTAGCTCCAGAATGGTCACATAGACCATGCTTCCCAGATCTGATCAACATGGCCATAGATGGGCCCCTCAGGTTTGGACATTGGTCAACTGTTTTCCACCAGGGCCTAATATTTTTGGGTCAGGCGGCTCACTTCTGTCTCTTGGCTTCACTTCTGAGAGGAGACATCTGAGATGGGATATTCCGAAGCAGTTATTTCCACATTGCAGGCTAGGCAATCTTCTACATCCTTGATGTATGTGTGAAATTGCAGGATCTTTGACTCCTAGTCTGCTGCTGTTGGAGTACAGCCTCAGCCTGTTCAGGCTATGGTGTCATATATTTTGGTTTTTCTACAGAAATGTTCTGGTCAAGGGATTGGCCTTTAACTCTCTGAGAGTCCAGGTAGTGACACTAGGTTGTCTCCGGGGTAAGGTGCAAGGGTATCCTCTGTCCGGATGTTATACAGTTCCTTCAGGGAGCTAAGAACTTGTGTCATCAGATGCAGAACATTTGTCAGTCTTGGAATCTGAATCTAATCCCTAGAGGATTGTGAGAGACTCTGAACCACTAAAGAGAGCTACGGTTAAGGACTTGACTCTTAAAGTGGTTTTCTTGGAGGTGGTTTGTTCAGCCAGGAGAATTTCGGAGCTCCAGGCATTCTGTTGAGATCCCTTCCTACAGATGTCTGATTCGGGGGTATCTTTATGCATGGTACCTTCTTTTCTGCTTCCATGTGCTTTAGTTAGTATTCTACAAGCTGAACTCTCCAGGTCCCACCCGAGTTAAGGAGAGCTTAGGTACATCCCAGGAATCTGGACTGATCTGGGTATGTACAGGGAAAGGAAAATTGGTTCCTACCTGCTAAGTTTTGTTCCTGTAGTACCACAAATCAGTCCAGAGACCCACCTATTTACTGGGGGAGCCCACTGCTCGTACTGTCGCTTTGTATATAATGCGAGGAGTTGGAGGTTTTTCAATGCTGATCGCTTATGTTAAATTTGGGAAATGAGTTTTCCATTGTCTTTTTGGGCAACTTCACCTTCTTCCGGCTTGTTGGAAGGGAGCGAGTTTGCTTAGAAATTTAAGGTTGTTGCTGTCATCTTAGCTTGGGTACAGGTCAATACCGAGGGACTGCAGGTGGCACACTGGGTTATGTACAGTGTCAGTGAAACTTTCTCTGTCTTCATCTGCTGGAAGGGAGGCAAAACCCAGGAGACTGGACTGATCTGTGGTACTACAGGAATGAAAATTAGCAAGCAAGAACCAATTTTCCTTTGATCAAGTGGGGCTATGGTGATGAATTTTCAGAGGATGCTATTCGGTGATTTATTTTTGCCCCAGAGTGGAACAGTGCCATGCTTCAGATAATGAGTTGATAGTTTTATTTGGGAAGAAATGGTTTGCATAAGAATAGGTAGTAAAATCAATGAACACTGTAAGGAGGAAATCTAATTTAATATCGAGCGCCTTAACACTTTGTCACCGAGCACTTATCTCCCACCAGCTCATGCTTCACATTGAAATGATTGTGCTCTTACAGAGCATAAATCAGAAAACTGGCTTAATTATTGGTATGAAACTTATTGCAAAACTATTTAGGATAACATACTAGACCAGCATTTCCCAAATGTGGCCACTGTAGGTGAAGGACTCCGCTAACAGCTGAGAATGTTAGACAACTTGTTAATGTGACCACTAGCAAGATCTGGTGGCTGCATTCTGAGATGACCAAAAATGTGTAAGAACCATGACTTAGAAGTGATAACCTGAGAGAAGCACTGGGCTGAGAACCAGGAGATCCCTAGTTTGTTGACTTGCATAGATTAATTAAACTGTTCATGTCATCTCAAGGATAACTCCCAGACTCTTCACTTGGGCAAGACCAGGAATGGAAGTATTTTCAAACAAAAAGGAGGGAGGAATTGTTAATCTATCAGAACGCTGTAGAACCATGACTTCCGTCGTACTGACATTTAGGACCAACATGTTATGAGCCAACCAATGTTTGACCGCTGACATACAAATCAAAACTGAATCGAAAGTTTCACTCCAAGAAGGTGGTAACAGTAGAAAATACTGTATCTTATCGGCATATAAGCCGAAGCCCTTACATAGGCCAGCCGCAGGTTGCACAAAGATTTATTTATTTATTTAGAACTTTTCTATACCGACTTTCCAGTAACAGAATTACTGATCAATTCGGTTTACATTTTGAACAATAACAGTGACAAGTAAATGTCTTACAAAGAACAGGTATAAATAACTAGGAAATAAATATATGGGGTTAATAACAAAGAGATATAATATACATAGCCTAAGTAGGCAGAGTTTTGGACTGCCAAGGAGTTGAAGTTGAATTGCATAATTCTTTAGAGAATTCTTTAGAGAATTCTTTGTGTTGTTCTTAGGGTATTCATAGAGGGTTCAAAGAATTTTTTAGAGTTGTACTTGTCTGGTTCTTGTGTAGTTCTCTTGTAGGTTATTGAAAATAACTGAGTATCTTAAATAGTTCTCTTTATAAATAGTTCTCTTTATAATTCCATTGGAAATGACGTAAAGGGGACCTTGGCAGAGATAATTCAGCAGACTGATGTTATGGAAAAGCTTGGTGGAAGAGCCAAGTCTTAAGTCTTTTTTTGAAGATAATGTGGCATTGCACTGATTTGAGTTCTGGCGGGAGCGTATTCCAGAGTTTGGGACCAGCTGTGGAGAATGCTCTTTTGCTTAACGTTTATTTCATTGGTGGTATCTGGAGATTGTTTCTGTAGGCTTGTCTCACTGGTCTAGTAGAGGTGTGGAGTTGGAGAGGGATTTTGAGCTTGAGTGGGGCCAGGTTGTGTATTGCTTTGTGTATTGATGAAAGCACTTTGAAGAGTATTCTGAAATTGATGGGTAGCCAGTGTAGGCTTTTTAAGATGGGTGAGATGTGGTCTCTTTTGTTGGTCTTGGTTAGGATCCTTGCCGAGGCGTTTTGCAACATCTGTAATGGTTTTAAGGCGTTTGCGGGGAGGCCTACTAGAAGAGAGTTGCAGTAATCTATTTTCGTGAGTATGATTGCTTGTAGAACCAATCGGGAAATCTTGAAAATGGAGGAGTGGTCTAAGTCTTTTTAAGACTTGTAATTTGAAGAATCCGTCTTTTACTATATTATTGATGAGAGCTCTGTAATTCATTTGGTTGTCAAGTATAACTCCTAGATTTCTGACTTGTGGTGACAGTGTTAGTTGAGTGGTGAGGTTGGTGCAGGGGAGTGAGTGAGTTCCATCTGGAGAAATGAGTAGGTATTCTGTTTTGTTTTGGTTAAGAATAAGATTTAGACTTGTGAGTAAGTTGTTGATGGCTTGTTGGCATGTATTCCAGAAATCTAGAGATGCCATATAGATGTTAAATAATGTGGTTGAGAGGGCTGAAACTTGTGGGACCCCGGTTTTTAGAGGACACCACATGGAGTAAATTCCATCAATTGATACTTTAGAAGGAACGAATAGTAAGGTGTGAGGAAAGCCACTCTAAAACTTTCCCACCAATCCTGTACTCTTTCAGGTGGTATAATAGTACCTCATGGTTGACAATGGCAAATACTGTATGTATTTATTTATTTATTTAAAACTTTTTATATACCATTATAACAAATGAATTTGAACAAAACTGTTTACAATTATTTCAAAATAATCAAAAGAAAAGAAATTAAAATAAGAAATTAAAATAACTAAAACTTCAGATAGTAATAAAAAGTGAAAAATAAAAGTTAAGTCAGAATAAAAATACATTGGTATCAATATAATATAAAACTCTGCATTTTTTAATTAATATTTACTTTAGTAAAAACGAACTGATAGAAATAAAAGTAGTTAAATCTACTAAAGAAGAATAGTAGAAAAATACTATCTAACAAAACGTTGGCCCCTATCGAAGCCTCTCCCAAAAGAGAAGAATCTTGGTGTTTAGCTGCTTCCTGAAACAAAACTGAAATTGGTTTAGCATAGAGTTATGGAGAAATTGGGCCAATTGATGGTAAACAGCTGACTCAATTTTAGGCAGAATACACAAGGATGAAATGGGTCGATAATTAGACAAATCCTGAGTGTCTAAATCAAACTTCTTTAAAAGTGGACGAATAGCAAGCAGCTTGTTTGAGAGATGAAGGCAATGAAAAATTCACCAACTTGCAAATCACACGGCAATAACCTCTTTTTATATTTGAACTGTTTATTAAATTAGCAGACAACATCAACATAACAGAATGTACAATCAGGAAGAGTACATAATAAAAGCACATAGTACAAACAGATATGTAATCACATACTGCTCTAGAGACCAACTTCCTGACTACTCAATCATATGCAATCAAACGTTGTTATAGCCTTTCTAATTCCCAAGTTTTGTTTAACTCCCCCTCCCCCCTTCTCTAATAGACAGAAACAATATTCAACTCTTAGATGCTGTAGTCTTATACACCCAAGAAATTGCGGGAGTAATGTCAAACCTCTCTTCCACCACCACCCCCCACCCCCATATCAAAACAGTTCGGAAGTGAAGAATCTGAATCAATACAAAGCAAAATAAAAACAAGATAAAATAAAATTTACATATTTAGTGGAGGAGTAGCCTAGTGTAAGTTAGAGCAGCGGGCTATGACCCAGGGAACCAGGATTCAAATCCCCCTGTCGCTCCTTGTGACCTTGGGGGATAGGGAAATACCTATCGTACCTGAATGTAATCTCCTTTAATGTACGCTTTAAAGTGCCGAAAAGCAGAATATAAAAAATCGAAATAAATATTACTAACACTTTGAACACACCCAGTTACTCTGGAATTTGTTGCCAGAGGATGTGGTTAGTGCAGTTAGTGTAGCTGGGTTTAAAGAAGATTTGGATAAGTTCTTGGAGGAGAAGTCCATTAACGGCTATTAATCAAGTTGACTTAGAAAATAGCAACTGCTATTACTAGCATCAGTATTACTTAGTTTTTGGGTACTTGGCAGGTACTTGTAGCCTGGATTGGCCACTGTTGGAAACAGGATGCTGGGATTGATGGTCCCTTGGTCTGACCCAATATGGCAATTTCTTATGTAAAGTACTCAGATCATACTTTTTGTTCAGGATCAGACTTTTAGCACATGGAGGTAGATTGACCTTGGTCAATACAATCTGCCAGAAATAAAGCCAATCTATCAGCCATTATTTTGGCTAGAAGCTTTTGGTCACAATGTAATAAAGAAATGGAACGATAGGATCCTGCCTGCTTATGGCCTTTCCCAGGCTTAGGGATAACTGCAGTCACTGCTCTGTTCTCCCCCTGTGGGAATTCCCCTTTATCAAACGTTTTACTTAATAAAGGCGAAGCTTGGTCCCTTCAAATTTTGTTAAATTCTGCACTGTAAGCATCTGGTCCTGGGATCTTAAACATGGCTGCCCCCCCCCCCCCCCCCTTATATCTCCTCTATCGTAAGTGGTCGATTTATAAAATCCAAATGAGATTCTTGACATGGTTTTGTTTAAATTCTCTAAAAACCGTACACATTTCTCTTTATCAAAACCTTCCGAAGTGTATAGTTTGCTATAAAATTCCTCAAAATCTTTCAGAATTTCACTATTGGAATTAACCATTCTCCCTGCATTTGATCTTAAAAGGAGGAGGAGCTGGAGGAGGTTTTTCCTGATTTATCGCTGTAGTGGTACATTTTGAACTTAGAATATAAAATACTGAATTTAAGACAACTTGAGTGGCTACCTAAGCTCCTCTATTCGTTGCTGAATTCAATTGGCTAAAAGCAATTTCTGTTTTCTCAAATGTTTTTCCAAATCAAATAGTTGCCTGTCCATATCTTTTTTCCATTTAATAAGGAAAACTATAATATCCCCACTGAGTACTGCTTTGGCAGAATCCCAAAACAAAATTGGGTCATTCAGATGTTCTACATTATTTTTAGCATAATCCACCCATTTTATTTTCAAAAAATCATGAAATTGTTGATTCTTAGCCAAAAACCAAGGACATTTCCAAACCTTCTGAATGGTCTCCAGCTGTCATTTTTTTTTATTGACTTTGAGTTTTTCAACTTTGTTTGAATTCTGGTTCCCCACTTCCAGGTCACAGGCAAGGCCTCTTTCTCCAGGGTGGATTGACCTCTGCCATTTTGCAGTCTTTGGTCTTTGTCCTTTCTCTCTCTCTAACTACCCTCGCAGACATACTGAAAAACTTACCTGCAACCTTCAAGCCAAAGTCTTTTTTTATCTTCTTAACTATCTTAGTTTTTTATTTTTATTGACATTTTTAATGTATTTATATCAGTTTCTAATTATTTTGGTATATTATCATGTAAACCATACAGATATGTATTCTGTGACACAGTATATAAAAGTTGCATAAATAAATAAATAGCCTTCAAGCCAAATTCTAGCAGATTTAAATGTAAATGGAGGTTGATTCTGTGGGCATGGGATCAGAACGAAGCAAACTACATCTCACTTTGCTCACTGCACTACGTGAGCTCCAAATCCCCTCTCACTGCTATCAAAGTGGGTGGTTGACAAACATTAAAGGGGCAATGTGTTGGATTAACTGTGGCAATAATCTGGTGAAGCTCAGAAACTGAAAATCAGACCACTGACAGAGGCAAAAGGTTCAGCAGCAAACCAGCCTAAGCTGGTCATAGTATTTTACAATGTCAGACAGTATCTGTGGCTTGCCATAGACATACTGGAGTCTTTTAGGACAAAATCCTTCTCAGCCCTATCAAAGTCCTTTCAGTAGACGTCCAGTTGTGCATTGTAATTAACTAAAATCTTGTGCTGATAAATAAATAAAAAAATGGATGCATTACTTATCTTTTGTTCTGTTAGATCAGAGGTGGGACAGAGCCAACCACGTGATAGCAGAGCGCCAGCAGAAACTGGAAGAATCCACTAACCAGCTGGCAACCTTTCAGACTGCCGAGACCCAGCTGCGCCCCTGGTTAATGGAGAAAGAATTGATGATGAGTGTTCTTGGACCCCTCTCCATTGACCCAAATATGCTGACTGCCCAGAAACAGCAGGTTCAGGTGAGACAAGGGGCTCTTCACATTGTGCTTCCTCATGCCTTTTCTTTACTAGCCCTGAAACACCAACAATTGAGTGCATGTTTGCTATTGTTGGAGGAAAGCCTATTCCATGAATGAAACATTTGTTGGGCTGTACGAAGGTGCATTAGGGTCCTAGGATGATGTAGACCAGTGGTTCTCAGCCCAGTTCTTTGGACACACCCAGCCAATTGGGTTTCAGGATATCCACAATACCTATGCATGAGAGAGATTTGTATTCACTGCCTCCGTTTTATGCAAATGTGTCTCATGCATATTCATTGTTGAAGTCCTGAGGACTGAGTTGAGTAACACTGCTATTGAAGTAAATATATTGTTGCTTTGTCATTCTGCATAGTGACTGATTTATTTTCAGCAAAATTAGGGAATGCCTAAAAGAAATGTACATTTTGTCGTGGGCATTTTATGTTCAGAGATGTTCACTTATGCAAACATGTTGGTGTTATTTCTATTTCAGTTTATGCTGAAAGAATTTGAAACTCGTAAGCAGCAGCATGAGCAGCTGAAGGAAGCAGCGCAGGGTATTCTGAGCAGCCCTGGAAGCTTCTCCCTGTCGAACGTTTGTATAGAGGAAGAACTCAGAGGGGTTAGTGAGAAATGGGAGGAGCTGACCACAAAACTGAACTCTCGCTCCAGCCATATTGAGCAGGCAATAGTCATGAGCTCTGAGTACCAGGAGCTTCTTCAGGACTTGTCACAAAAGATAAAGGCTACTGGACAGAAAGTGAGTGGCCAGTCCTCCATCAGCGCGCAGCCAGAAGCCGTAAAGCAGCAGCTACAGGAAAGCAGTGAGATCCGCTCTGATCTGGAGCAGCTTGAGAAGAAGGTTATTGAGGCGCAGGCTTTGTGTGATGAGTTGTCCATTCTCATTGGTGAGCAGTACCTAAAGGATGAGCTCAAGAAACGTTTGGAAACAGTGGCCCTTCCTCTCAAGGGCTTGAAAGATTTAGCAGGTTTGTTTTTACTTTTCAAGCTTCTTTAAGTGCTTAGGGAATGGTCTGGATAAGTTCTGTGAACATGCACTGATCTGGTCCAGGCTTGGGGAGAAGGTGACGAATGGGCCTAGCACCTCGATCTGAAACAAGAAAAGTCATTTTCTCTAGGGTCAGAGTTGAAGCCTGGCTGGTCCCCCTTTCCTTCTTAGATCTTCCTGATTAAAATGTAAAGGTGATATGGTACTGTTCTTTGATGTCCTGTCCAGGACCCTCTGTCCTCTCACTGGAGGAATGAGACTTGTACTGTAGGGATGACGCTTAGCATTAGAATGGCTCTGATTTATTGAAATCATTTATAACCTGCATATAACAAATTTAATGAGCCATGCGGTTTACAACAATTAAAACAAAAATACAACAAAATTAAAAACAGTACAAACAAAAAATAACTATCACAAAATAATCTATCACATAGCACATGCCCTTAGCTACTTACTGCATCTCCATAAGCTGCCTGAAATAGAAAGGCTTTTAACTTTTTTTTCCTAAAATCTTAATATTTGTAATACCACATAATGCAGAAGGTAATGAATTCCACATTGAGGGACCTATTACAGAAAATGTTCTTTTCCTAACCTCTGACAAATGAACAACTTTAAATGAGGGAATTTCAAAACAAGCTTGTTTTCAGGCTCTTTGACAACAGGGGACATGGCGCACCTTTGAGTGGAGTGTGGTGAACATGGAATTAAAATGCCATTAAACAAAAGATTATACAAATTTTGTGAAGATATTCAAAGACCTCAGAGAAATTTCTCATCTCTGAGGCAGAAAACAATGCAGAGCATTCTGTGATAATGGTGCCTGCCCTACAGATACAATAAATCCATCTGGAATGGGGGCTAACCTCAATCTGTGCTAGTGCTATGATTTGGATGGCCTAGAGTCCAGACTAACATACAGTCCTTACTGCAGAGCTCAGTGGAGACCAGGTAGATCATCCTGTGGGGAATGGAGGTGACAGTGATCATGCACATAGTCAAACTGTAAAAGAGAAACCTTAAAGGATTGGTGCAAACGTCTTCTGTGCCTCATAGGAGAAATGTGTTTCTTCTTTGTAGATGATGGTTAAAGCGATCTTTTGGACAACTTCATGTAAAATCTCCTTTTTCAGAGGGTGTTTGAGACAATTAATAATTTGTTTCCTTGTTGAAATTTTCAGGTGACCACGTGCATCGACTTCAGACTGCCCTGGCCAGTTCCCAGCAGTTCCAGCAGATGTTTGATGAGCTGAGGACTTGGTTGGACAGTAAACTCAGCCAGCAGGCACAGAACTGCCCACTGTCTGCTAACCTAGAAAGACTGCAGTCGCAGATCCAGAAGCAAGAAGAGTTCCAAAAGAACTTAAACCAACACAGTGGCTCCTATGAGATGATTGTGGCTGAAGGGGAGTCTCTGCTTCTCTGTTTGCAGGCTGGGGAGGAAAGGAACACCTTACAAAACCAGTTAGTTACTCTGAGGGCTCACTGGGAGAAATTGGTCAAACAAGGAACAGATAGGCATTCCAGGCTGAAGGACTGCTTGCAGAAGGCTCAAAAATACAAACATCATGTTGAAGATCTTCTCCCTTGGGTAGAAAGATGTAAGATGAAAGCAGCAGAGCTGGAAGTCACCCTTGACCCAGTGCAACTGGAAGCTTCTCTTTTGAAAGCCAAGGTTCTGCAGAATGATGTGGAGAAACATGGCTCCCTTCTGGAGAAGTTGAACAGTGCTGCAGACATCTTGATTGATTTTTCTCAAGCTGATGACTATGAAATAAGAGAGGAGAAAGCCAGAATCAATCAGGATATGGATATCATTACAGAAGAGTTGCAGATCAAGACAGGGTCCATTGAAGAAATGTTCCAAAGGCTGAAGGAGTTCAAGGAAAGCTTTCAGAATATTGAGAAGAAATTGGAAGGTGCTCAGCACCAGCTGGAGATCTTTGAAGCTCTGGGTTCTCAAGCCTGCAGCAACAAGAATTTGGAGAAAATGCGAGGTCAGCAGGAAGCGCTCAGTGAGCTTGAACCACAGGTGGCCTACTTGAAGAACCTCATTCAGGGCCTAGCTGAAGATGCTCCAGACGGTTCAGACTCTTCCCAACTACTGCATCAGGCAGAGTCTGCCCAATGGGAGTTTGGATTGGTGAAGCAGAGAGTTAATGAAGTCTGTTCAGTCATGGAGACCAAGCTTCATGGCATCAGCCAGATCCATAACCATGTTCGGGAGATATTTTCTCAGCTTGCAGACCTTGATGATGAGCTCGATAGCATGAGTGCTATTGGTAGAGATCTTGACAGTCTGTATTCTCAAACAGAAGATGTTCAGCAGTTCATGATCAAGCTTGAAAAGTTAAAATCTGATTCTAAAGCTTCAGAGGTAGAATGCAGCCACATTCTGGAAAAAGAAGGCAGCCTGGACTTACTAGGACTGAAACGGGAGTTGGAGACAATAAATAAACAATGCAGCAAACTGACAGAGAGGGGCAAGAATCGGCAAGAAGCACTAGAGATTACCCTGGCACGTGTCAAAGACTTTTACAACAAATTGAAAGATCTGAAGCAGCTGCTGACACCTTTGGAAGAGGGAAAGGGGCTAAAAGGGATAGTAGGAACTGAAGTGGAGACGATAAATCAGCAGCTAAGTGATTTTAAGGTAAGATCTCTTTTTCTTACTTGTTAGCTGTTTGTTTTTAAAATATTGTTTTTCTGAGCTATATTCTGAAATGTCTGTGTCCTGAAAGAAAGTATAATAATTAAGTTGAAAAGATACTTGACCGTGTAAAGATCAGAAGCATCAGTGAGGTAAATATTGAAAGATGAATGGCTAAATAACTTAGCTGAGTAAGACTTATCTGGCTAACTTAAGGGATATTCAGCAGCACGGTTATGCTGCTAGATAAGACTTATCTGACTAACTTATAAGGGATATTCAGCAGCACGGCTATGCTGCTAGATAAGACTTATCTGGCTAACTTTAGATCTTATCTGATTAACACAGCTAGATAAGGTTAAATATTGTTGCTTATCCAGCTATGTTAACCATATAAATAGCACCTCCCCATCATTTAGCCGGATAAATGTCTGCCACTACCACTTAGTCTGATAAGTCCTTACCGATCCAGCTAAATGGTGTGGAATATCAGCCCCAGTGTGTATCTGCAGACCTCTTGATCATGTGAGGCCCTCCTGGGCAGAGCTTTCATTGTTAATGGCTATCTCTTGGCCTTAGGTTGGCACTGGTTAGATATGAGGGACTTTTTGTGATATGAAGTGGAAAATAGGTTCCTTTCTAGGCATCTCTGATTTTCAGAAAAGGCTTAATGCTCAGTCAATCTGCCAACAGTTCTACTATGATACAGCTAGGATTTTAAAATAAATTTAGCATTTGGGATGAGTATTATTTTAATTTTTGAAAGTGTTTTATTATATTGGACAAGGTATAGGGATCAGCATACAAGTTGTAGGTGAGAATGCCCTTCCGGAGGAAGTAGTGAAGGATTTCAAAGGGGCATGGGATAAACACTGTGGATCCCTAAATGGCTAGAGCAGAGCTTTCCAAACTTTTCATGTTGGTGACACACTTTTTAGACAAACATAATTTCGTGACACAGTAATTCAGTCTACCAGCAAACTAGAAGTTAAAGGTTAAATGAACAAAATGTATTTCAACAATTTATGTATGTTTCCTTAAATATATACATAAATAAAATGTTTCACGACACAACCTATCTCATAATAAATATTTGCAGGCTTCCACTTCCGCTACTCCAGTGGAGAGAGCTCCGAAGGCAGATCCTCTGATTCTTCTGTGGAGGACATGGATACCTCTTCTTCCCAGGGGTCTTAAGGGGCCTGCCCCTTACTGCATCCCTCTGGGGATGCGGGCGGGGGGGCCGAGCACCCAACTGTGCCCAAAGCACAGGCCTCATCGGCAACGAAGAGGGAACCCAGGGCATCAGCGGACCTTGAGGCCGTAAAAGCGCCATTGGGTCTAATGTTGTTGGGATCGGGGGCACCAAAGGCACCAATCCAAATGGTCCTGGATGAGCTGGGAGGTGGCGGAGCACCATGCATCCTTGAGACGCCACCGAACCTGATGGCCCTTTCTCCTCTGAAGAGTCACTTACCGGGATGGGGGCCACAAAGGGGCTTGGGGCATCTGTGTCGGCTGCGTCGGTAGGACACCAAGCAGCACACCAAGCCATTCCGGTAAAGGCGCAAGCACCTGTGGAGTCGGCTCCTGCAGCGGTGCCAGTCCCGATGGAACCGGAGGCTCAAAGCCCTGAGGGCCCAACCGACCGCCAACTGCACGTGCCTCTCCAACTCTTTCTCAAAGGCAGCCGAGGACAAAATGGATTGAGGAAGAAGAAGAGGCAGAATTGGGACATCCCCCGGACCACTGGGGGGCACCGAACCCTCCACCGGTGTCTGCCACCTAGAGGCTTCGGAAGGATCAAAGGGAATTGCATCCTTCATCCAAGACAGCTTTGGGGGAGGCACCGATGTCTGTGCCTGTCTACAGTCCTGCTTGGAAGATGATAACCGATGACTGTTTTTTCAATCTTTCTCGATAGTCACCAAGGTTATTACCTGGACCCAATGGCGAAGGCGAGGAACCTGACTGGGAACAGGACGACAAATGACGTGCTCGGTCCCCAGCTCGCACCTTGGGAACAGGAAACTGTTGTGGGGGCGACCCTGAAGGGGTCGAAATGGGAACCTCTTTCCTGAGCAGGGTAGAGGTCCCGGAAGCCGATGATGGATCCAATCATTTGGGACCGAACAACTTCTCCATCTTATCAAGGTGTGCCCAAAGGCCCTTAGGGGAGATCTGGGCACAGAGATCACAATCAAGGACATCGTGGGAAGCTTCCAGGCAGAGGACACAGACCTCATGGGGTTCTATAACGGACATAGTCCGAGGGCACTGGGGACAACGGTGAAAACCAGTCTATGCCATCGCAAAAAGTATGTGGCGCGCGGTCAATGGTCGGCAGTCACCGAGGGATGAAGCCATAGGCGATAGACTGCAAAAACTCGATGGACTTACCAGAGCGCAGACAGAGGACCCGAAAAACACGAGGGACCCTACACGATGCAGGAGAGTGAAAAACTGCAAAAATCAGAAATAAGAATTGCAAGCTCCACGACCACGAGGTGAAAGCTTCGTGGAAAGGAAGACTGAAGAGGGGACCCCACGTGGACATAAGAACATAAGAAATTGCCATGCTGGGTCAGACCCAAGGGTCCATCAAGCCCAGCATCCTGTTTCCAACAGTGGCCAATCCAGGTCACAAGAACCTGGCAATTACCCAAACACTAAGAAGAACCCATGCTACTGATGCAATTAATAGCAGTGGCTATTCCCTAAGTAAAATTGATTAATAGCCATTAATGGACTTCTCCAAGAACTTATCCAATCCTTTTTTGAACCCATCTACACTAACTGCACTAACCACATCCTCTGGCAACAAATTCCAGAGCTTTATTGTGCGTTGAGTGAAAAAAGAATTTTCTCCGATTAGTCTTAAATGTGCTACTTGCTAACTTCATGGAATGTCCCCTAGTCCTATTATTCGAAAGTGTAAATAACTGAGTCACATCTACTCATTCAAGACCTCTCATGATCTTAAAGACCTCTATTATATCCCCCCTCAGTCATCTCTTCTCCAAGCTGAAAAGTCCTAACCTCTTTAGTATTTCCTCATAGGGGAGCTGTTCCATTCCCTTTATCATTTTGGTTGCCCTTCTTTGTACCTTCTCCATCGCAATTATATCTTTTTTGAGATGCGGCGACCAGAATTGTACACAGTATTCCAGGTGCGGTCTCACCATGGAGCGATACAGAGGCATTATGACATTTTCCGTTCTATTAACCGTTCCCTTCCTAATAATTCCTAACATTCTATTTGCTTTTTTGACTGCTGCAGCACACTGAGCCGACTATTTTAAAGTATTATCCACTATGATGCCTAGATCTTTTTCCTGGGTGGTAGCTCCTAATATGGATCCTAACATCATGTAACTACAGCAAGGGTTATTTTTCCCTATATGCATCACCTTGCACTTGTCCACATTAAATTTCATCTGCCATCTGGATGCCCAATTTTCCAGTCTTGCAAGGTTCTCCTGTAATGTATCACAATCCGCTTGTTATTTAACTACTCTGAATAATTTTGTATCATCTGCAAATTTGATAACCTCACTCGTCGTCTTGGTGAGAATTGTGTGTGATTCGGGGGCGGGGGGAGGAGGGCTGTCTGAGTATGGGTGGGAATGGTGTGTGATTCAGGGGGGGGGGGAGGAGGGCTGTGTGAGTATGGGTGGGAATGGTGTCTGATTCGGGGGGAGGAGGGCTGTGTGAGTATGGGTGGGAATGATGTGTGATTCGGGGGGGGGGGGGGGGGAGGGCTGTGTGAGTATGGGTGGGAATGGTGTCTGATTCGGGAGGAGGAGGGTTGGGTGTATTTTCAGGAATGGTGGCTCTGTGCAAGGATTTCTGTAGTCCATAGAGGAACATGGACGGGGATTTCCCTCATTCACTGTGCTGTAGTCACTGAGCTTGCTGCCCAGCTTTCGGTATTTTTACCCCTGAGATGACCCCTGAGGAATGTCTTTGGCTTCTTTTAGTCGTGCGGCCCTGGACAGCTGGGATTCTGATTGGGAAGGCCTGGTATTTTCACCTTATTGAATTCTTTGCAGTTGGTGTTCTTAGCATTACTAACACAAGAAAAATCCCAGTATTTCCAGCTGTTGCATCCATGGCCAAGGTGGCGTATTTGCTTAGACAAAATGTGAAGTATTTAAAAACCATTAGAAAATAAAGGAGTGGTGTTAATTGCATCTGAGTGCCCAAAGGTTTTGCTTGTTGCTCCATGCACAATCCTCCATTTCTCTCCAGATGTGGAGTATCCAGAGTGTCGGGAAGATTAGACCATCTGTTTTTTATGATTGTAGCTCAGAGCAGCGATTCAGCTGGTTTGGGCATTATATTTACTTTACAATACAATATGCTATAGATGTTTCCCAACAGATGAATGCTTTATTGTCTGTCACATTATTACTGTAAAATACAGAAATACACTGAGCAAGGGATGGATGTTTTGAGATGATTTTTGAAGGGCAGTAGAGAGTTGGTGGTCTGGAGATAAAGCAGCATCAGGGATGTAGAAAGATCTGAAGGGAGTCGTGGTCTTCATAAGAGTGATGCCTGCTGGATGGATTTAGGGTCCCTGATACCGCACTTCACAGAAGGACTCAGGACCCCTGCTTCAGTGACTAGGCTAAGAGCAGTCTATTAAAATAAAGAAAAAAAGATGGATTGGGATGAGCAAGGTGCGAGAAGTCAGCAGCAGTGTCTGGGAAGGAAGCGGGACAGGAAGCCTGGAAAGGTCTCAGAGGATTGGGGAATGTTGGCAGAGGTATTCTGTACAGACTGAAACTGAGCTTTACATATCTGATGTACTTTGTATTTCATTTATAGACCTGTATGTGACGGTGTTATCAATGTTTCTTGTGTTAAATGTATTTTACTGAACTCTGTGTATATAGCTTCATAATACATGTGTACCAAGGGTTTAACATATGGCCAGAGGTGTTTGAAAAATGAAGGTGCCAGCCAAAATGTTTAGGAGCAATAGGAAAAAAATTCTTTATAACTTGTTTACTCTGAATTTTTTAAATCTAATTTTGTTTGCTTTCCTTTTCCCTTTCCAATCCAACCTTTCTCCCTCCCTCCTTCCTTTGTTCCAACTCCAGCAGCTGCCGCTCTGCCTGGGCTTCCATGTCCCAAATTTTAGATGCCCGTGTGACTTTTTTTTTTTTTCGGTCCTTTTTATGGCCTTTTATGCCTTCAAAAAAGCAAATGAGGTGCACATAAAAAATTCATTGTAAACGAACTTGGATTGTAAATGATCTACTTGGATTTCAGCAAAGCTTTTGATAAAGTCCCACACAGGAGGCTTATGAATAAAATGAGAAGCTTGGGAGTAACCACAAAGGTGTTAGAGTGGATTGCAAACTGGTTGACTGATAGAAGGCAGCATGTGATGGTAAATAGAACCTACTCTGACGAGAGAGCCGTGTTAAGTGGAGTGCCACAGGGATTGGTGTTGGGGATTGGTTCTGTTCAATATCTTTGTGAGCGAGATTGCGGAAGGGATAGAAGGTAAAGTTTGTCTATTTGCGGATGATACTAAGATCTGCAACAGAGTGGACATGCCAGAAGGAGTAGAGAATGAGACATTAATTAAGGAAGCTTGAACGGTGGTCAAATACAAAGCAACTGGGATTCAGTGCCAGGAAGTGCAGAGTCATGCATCTGGGTTGTGGTAATCCAAAAGAGCTGTATGTAATGGGGGGTGAAGGGCTGTTGTGCAAGGAACAAGAGAGGGACCTTGGAGTGATAGTGTCTAGTGATCTGAAGATGGCAAAACAATGTGACAAGGCGATAGCTAAAGCCAGAAGAATGCTGGGCTGCATAGAGAGGAATATCGAGTAAGAAAAAGGAGGAGATAATCCCCTTGTACTAGTCCTTGGTGAGGCCTCACCTGCAGTATTGTGTTCAGTTCTGGAGACCGTATCTCAAAAGGAGCAGACAGGATGATAGAAGGTCCAGAAAATGGTGACAAAACCGGTGGTGGGGTGGTCTCCATCAATTGACTTATGAGGAGAGGTTGAATGACCTAAATATGTGCACCCTGGAGGAGAGGAGGAGCAGGGCGGATAGGATACAGAACTTCAGATACCTGAAAGGTTTTAATGATGTACAATCAACAACAAACCTTTTCCGTTGGAAAGAAATCAGTAGAACTAGGGGTCATGAAATGAAACTCCAGGGAGGACAACTTAGAACCAACGTCAGGAAATATTTCTTCAGGGAGAGGGTGGTGGAGGCCTGGAATGCCCTTCCGGAGGAGGTGGTAAAGACAAAAACAGTGAAAGGGACATGGGAATAAACACTGTGGATCGCTAAACGTTAGAGGATGGAAATGAAGAAAAGACTCTGGAGAAGCACCGTCGCTAGATACCAAGACTGTGGAAGGGGGTGGAGCAGATGAAACTCCATTTACAGAAGCAAATGTATGGGAAGAGCTAGGAAAACTGAAAGTGGACAAAGCCATGGGGCCTGATGAGGTTCATCCCAGGATACTGAGGGAGCTCAGAGATGTGCTGGCGGCTCCGCTGTGTGACCTATTCAATAGATCCCTGGAAACACAGAACTGAAGTATTTATTTAATATTTCTGCCATTTCTTCGTCTCTCTCCACACATCTCTCTTTTCACCTTTCAGTTTCACTATACCATTTTGGACCTTTCTCCTTCTCTGATGTATCTGAAAAATGTTTTGTCACCTCTCTTTACCTCTTTACCAATCCTTTCTTCCGCTTGAATTTTTGCCGTCGATTATTTTCTTTGTCTCCTTCAGTTCCACCAGATATTCTTCTTTGTGTTCCTCCCTTTGGGATCCTTTATATTTCTTGAACGCTGTTCTTTTAGCCTTTATTTTCTCAGCCACCTCCTTTGAGAACCAGATAGGTTTCATTTTCCTTTTCTTTACTTTTCTAACATATAGAGTAGTTGCCTTGGTAATTGCTCCTTTTAGTTTGGTCCACTGTTGATCCACATCTCTCCTGTTCTCCCAGCCTTTTAGTTCTTCCTCCAGGTACTTCCCCATTTCATCAAACTTTGAAGTTTTGAAATGCAAAACTCAGGTCTTCGTGCTTCTTCTCCATATCCTTTGTGTGATATGAAACCATACCGTTTGATCACTGGTGCTGAGGTGGGCGCCCACCTGGACATTAGAGACGTTACCTCCATTAGTGAGCACTAAGTCGAGTTTAGCTCCCTTCCTCGTGGGTTCCATTACCATTTGTTTGAACAGAGGCCCTTGCAGGACATCCACTATTTCTCTACTAATGTTAGATTCTGTGGAAGGGATTCTCCAGTCTACATCCGGCAGATTAAAGTCTCCAACGATCACCGCTTCTCCCTTCTTTCCCACCTTTTGTACGTCTTCTATCAGTTCTCTGTCTAGTCCTGTAAACCACTCCAGCAAAAATGGCTGCTCCTCCCTCTTTTTCTTCTCTACCCCTATTCCTTGCGGTGCAGTTGCCTGGATATTGCTTTTGACATAAAGAGCTGCTCCTCCCTCTATTCTATCCTCTCTGTCCTTCCTTAACAAGTTATAGTCCGGTATTGCCGTATCCCAATCATATGAGATTCCCTGAACCACGTCTCCATGACAGTAGCAATGTCCACGTCCACCTCCACCATTAGGGCCTGCAGGTCTGGGATTTTATTGCCCAGACTACAAGCATTTGTGCTCAAAGCTTTCCAGCTTTTCTCGTTCAGGTCACTGCTTTTCTTGGACTTGTTTTGTCTTATTCAGTTACTTTTGTTATCCCCTTCACCCATTTCCTTTGTATTGGGGGTGACGTTCCAATGCCCTCCTGCCACCCTGGTCGTTTAGTTTAAATGCCTTATGGCATAGGATTAGAATTTATCCCTCACTATCCTTTTTCCTGCTACAGATAGATGTAAGCCATCTTTGACATACACAGCCCCAGCCCCCAATATATCCAGAACTTTCTTCTCTGCACCAAGTTTTGAGCCATGCATTGAAGTCATCTATATGGCTTACCCTCTCTTTTCCCATTCTATGAACAGGCAAGACTTCTGAAAAGGCAATAGTCCTTGCCAAGTGACTAATAAATCTCTCTCTACCACTTGGATGCTGTTTCTAGCAAGGTCATTGGTTCCCAGATGGATGATATCGGCTTCAGAGTCCTTGCTTTCTTCTTTGATCGCCTTGAATGGCATTTCTACTGGCCAATGATCCTGGAAGCCTTTAACTATGGTGTTTCCCTCGAAAAGTTCCCAAATTAGTACCTCTGACTGAGTCACCCAGCACAATGAGCTTTTTCTTATGGTTATTGGTTGTTTTATGAAATTTCTGTGTGCATTGGGTTTCTTCTTTCTTTTCAGATACCACTTCAATCTCTATCACAAGAGCTTCTTCATTATCTAATACAGAGAAGGCATTTTGTACTTGTGTCACTTGAGAGAGCGGGTGGCACCGCATCACAGGTCTTACTGAACTAGAGCCACTGTAATCCCGTTGTTCTTGGGGACCTGTACACTCTGTGTAAGTGGGGAGGGGGACGTGTGGGGTGCACACTTGTGAAGAATGGGTGTCTCTGGGTCACAGGTCTTACTCTACTAGAGCCACTGTAATCCCGTTGTTCTTGGGGACCTGTATACTCTGTGTAAGTGGGGAGGGGGACGTGTGGGGTGCACACTTGTGATGAATGGGTGTCTCTGGGTCACAGGTCTTACTGTACTAGAGCCACTGTAATCCCGTTGTTCTTGGGGTCCTGTACACTCTGTAAGTGGGGAGGGGGACGTGTGGGGTGCACACTTGTGATGAATGGGTGTCTCTGGGTCACAGGTCTTACTGTACTAGAGTCACTGTAATCCCGTTGTTCTTGGGGTCCTGTACACTCTGTGTAAGTGGGGAGGGGGACGTGTGGGGTGCACACTTGTGATGAATGGGTGTCTCTGGGTCACAGGTCTTACTGAACTAGAGCCACTGTAATCCCGTTGTTCTTGGGGTCCTGTACACTCTGTGTAAGTGGGGAGGGGGACGTGTGGGGTGCACACTTGTGATGAATGGGTGTCTCTGGGTCACAGGTCTTACTGAACTAGAGCCACTGTAATCCCGTTGTTCTTGGGGTCCTGTACACTCTGTGTAAGTGGGGAGGGGGACGTGTGGGGTGCACACTTGTGATGAATGGGTGTCTCTGGGTCACAGGTCTTACTGAACTAGAGCCACTGTAATCCCGTTGTTCTTGGGGTCCTGTACACTCTGTGTAAGTGGGGAGGGGGACTTGTGGGGTGCACATTGTGATGAATGGGTGTCTCTGGGTCACAGGTCTTACTGAACTAGAGCCACTGTAATCCCGTTGTTCTTGGGGTCCTGTACACTCTGTGTAAGTGGGGAGGGGGACTTGTGGGGTGCACATTGTGATGAATGGGTGTCTCTGGGTCACAGGTCTTACTGTACTAGAGCCACTGTAATCCCGTTGTTCTTGGGGTCCTGTACACTCTGTAAGTGGGGAGGGGGACGTGTGGGGTGCACACTTGTGATGAATGGGTGTCTCTGGGTCACAGGTCTTACTGTACTAGAGCCACTGTAATCCCATTGTTCTTGGGGTCCTGTACACTCTGTGTAAGTGGGGAGGGGGACTTGTGGGGTGCACATTGTGATGAATGGGTGTCTCTGGGTCACAGGTCTTACTGTACTAGAGCCACTGTAATCCCGTTGTTCTTGGGGTCCTGTACACTGTGTAAGTGGGGAGGGGGACTTGTGGGGTGCACATTGTGATGAATGGGTGTCTCTGGGTCACAGGTCTTACTGTACTAGAGCCACTGTAATCCCGTTGTTCTTGGGGTCCTGTACACTCTGTGTAAGTGGGGAGGGGGACTTGTGGGGTGCACATTGTGATGAATGGGTGTCTCTGGGTCACAGGTCTTACTGTACTAGAGCCACTGTAATCCCGTTGTTCTTGGGGTCCTGTACACTCTGTAAGTGGGGAGGGGGACGTGTGGGGTGCACACTTGTGATGAATGGGTGTCTCTGGGTCACAGGTCTTACTGTACTAGAGCCACTGTAATCCCGTTGTTCTTGGGGTCCTGTACACTCTGTGTAAGTGGGGAGGGGGATGTGGGGTGCACATTGTGATGAATGGGTGTCTCTGGGTCACAGGTCTTACTGTACTAGAGCCACTGTAATCCCGTTGTTCTTGGGGTCCTGAACACTCTGTGTAAGTGGGGACATGTGGGGTGCACACTTGTGATGAATGGGTGTCTCTGGGTCACAGGTCTTACTGTACTAGAGCCACTGTAATCCCGTTGTTCTTGGGGTCCTGTACACTGTGTAAGTGGGGAGGGGGACGTGTGGGGTGCACACTTGTGATGAATGGGTGTCTCTGGGTCACAGGTCTTACTGTACTAGAGCCACTGTAATCCCGTTGTTCTTGGGGTCCTGTACACTCTGTGTAAGTGGGGAGGGGGACGTGTGGGGTGCACACTTGTGATGAATGGGTGTCTCTGGGTCACAGGTCTTACTGAACTAGAGCCACTGTAATCCCGTTGTTCTTGGGGTCCTGTACACTCTGTGTAAGTGGGGAGGGGGACGTGTGGGGTGCACACTTGTGATGAATGGGTGTCTCTGGGTCACAGGTCTTACTGTACTAGAGCCACTGTAATCCCGTTGTTCTTGGGGTCCTGTACACTCTGTGTAAGTGGGGAGGGGGACGTGTGGGGTGCACACTTGTGATGAATGGGTGTCTCTGGGTCACAGGTCTTACTGTACTAGAGCCACTGTAATCCCGTTGTTCTTGGGGTCCTGTACACTCTGTGTAAGTGGGGTGCACACTTGTGATGAATGGGCGTCTCTGGGTCACAGGTCTTACTGTACTAGAGCCACTGTAATCCCGTTGTTCTTGGGGTCCTGTACACTCTCTGGTCAGAGGTGGATTAAAGTTTCTGGTGCTAGCGTCAGTCACTGGTCAGAAACTGGAGTTCCAGCACTAGACCCTGTAATTGGATTTAATGCACACACAAAGCATTTTTCTGCACCTAAATATGATTTATCTGCACAAAAATGTTTTCTGTGCTGAAAGAATTTGGGTGTGATAAACACAGAAACAGAGAAATGATGGCAGAAAAGGATTAAATGATTCACTCAGTCTGCCCAGCAAGCTTATGCCAGTACCTGCTGCACGGTGCAGGTTACCCCCATGCTTATCAGTTTCCCAAACCATAAAAGTAAAAGTCAGGGCCCTCAGATGCTGTTTGAATCCAATTCCCCTTTTCCCAGTGCCATTGAAGCAGAAAGCAGTGATGGACAGAGCTGCATGAACAGTAGGAAGGCTTATTGGTTAAGGACAGTAACCGCCACACCAGCACGTTACCCCCATGCACGCTATTCTTCATTAACATCCTCGAGCTTTTAGGGATCCACAGTGCTTATCCCATCATATTTTATGCACACAAATCATGTTTTGTGTGCATAAAAATGTCTTTCATGTGTACAAAATCTGAGTTGTGTGTGCCTAAATCATACCTGATATATTCCTCCCACTCCCTCCAACTTAAAATGTGGGATCAGCCTGTGCTGAGCGCATATTTTAACTGGGGTTTGTGCTTATTTTTAAACTCCCGATGCATTAGCATACCTTTAGTGGGCTGCATTGGGAGTTAAACCTTTTTTTAACCTGTGCATTAAGAAACATCAGAAGAACTTAAATGTTGGCCCAATAAGAGTCAAGCCTGATTTGTTTTCTTTAAGAGACCAATATGGCCGAAGCTCCTTTCTTTGCTAGTTGCTTCCTGGAAATTTAGAAGAATATTAAAGACCTGCAGAGTTAGTACCTCAAACTACCAGCACCTCCTTTTGCATGGTCCATGTTGGATGCAGCATTCTATAGTAACTAATAATAATATGAAGGTACACTCTATACATATCAATACAAGAATCAAAGGAAGCTAAACTTAATATATTAAATTGCTTTATTATTACATCATAAATACAATATATCAAAAACAAGTATACATATCTATTAAAACACAGGACGTAAGAGAAGTAAAAATACCACTATTTAACAAACACCTAACTGTGTTATACAAGGAATACCCAAAGCTTCAGCATCCTACAGCACAACTGCACACTTCCCAAATCAGAGGCTGCGCAGCTGCAGTGCAGAGGGAACGGCGCTGCCACTGATCTGAGAGATGGTGTTGGCACTCATCTGTTTGTTTCCCAGTAAAAAACAAACTTCATACACACATTCAGCTTCCTAACAGAGAGCCTTTGTGTTTCACACTGTGTGTGGGACGGATTACAATTTCATGCATCTCAGCCATCCAGATCTTCATGGCTGCTGCTTCCCTGTTGCCAATAGGGCCATGCTAGTCACAGGCAAGAAGCCATGGCTGATTTCCAGGGTGCAACCCAGGGTAAGAAACAGTCCCACAGGACCATACAGTGCCAAGGGGGAACTGTATGGTTCCCCCTTGGCACTGTATGATTACAAAAATCAAGAACCTCTTGATATATTTACATCATACGGTTTAAACTGAATTACACATATTTTATAAAGAAAGTACATCCGGACCATGATTTCTAAAATCCTCAAATAGGAATCACTAGAAGGTTATCTAACATCAACAATATATTTTAGGAAATGATGTACAATCCTAACTGAGGAGTTCACTTTATTATATAGAGAATAAATCCGTAACTCTCTGGGGGGGGATTATAGCCAAACTTTCACCCTTAGTTCTATCTTTGATGAATTTAGTCAGTTGTAAAGGTTGATAGAAGCAGTCCCTAACATTTTGAAAAAATATGCAACATCTGCACGGAAACCTTAACACACAAATGGCGCCAAGCAATATGTAAATTAGGGAGTCCCGCTCGGAAGGAGGCGCTATGGTCGCTTGCGAGACCTTATCGCCGCCTTGCTAACGCGACCCGCTGCCGGTTATGAAGACTGCCTGTCTGCCAGTAATGAAAACGGCCCCCCAGTTTATTGGTGGCCATTTTCATTACGGGCAGACGGCCGGTTATGAAAACCGAGGCAGACTTTACCGGCATTGGTCTTCATAACTCAGCAGTCTGCCCAGTTATTTTATTTTATTACTTAAAAAAAAAAAGTACAGAAAAGCAGTTTTTTCTGCACTTTTTACCTGCGCTCCAGGCAGGTGTTAATAGCTGAGCGATAAACATGCGTCTGAGACGCACGTTTATCTTTTTGCATGCGGAGTGAATGAGTAATAGGCGCATTCACATACATTTGCATGTGATGAGCGCTATCGCATTCACTCTGCGGTGGACGTGCGTTAAATAGGCGCTAATTCTCCTATTGCATTAGGGGGTGGATTAGCGCCTATTTATCCCGCGTCTGACTGCGGGTTATACAGTGCGCTCGGCCCCTAGGTTCTTGTGGCCTGGATTGGCCACTGACCCGGCATGGCAATTTCTTATGTTAAATTAAGACCTCAATATTCAGAAAGCTAGTGAGTGCAAAATGTATCTGTGTAAATTCAGGGATATTCAGCAGGACTTACCTGGATAAGTCTGCCACTGAATATAGGAGGATAAAGTTACAATGACATTGGGAGCTGAGAATCTGTCAGCTGATAAAACTTTCTGCAGCTCATTAGCTACTCACCCTGAGCACTTGTTTAGCATTCGAGTTTCTCTCTTAGATCGCTACTTACTTTCCTTTCTTTGAGCAAGCAGCTGCCCATAGTTTATAGACGTTTGTATAGCAAGGGTTAGATGCATAAAAATTCAGGCTCTAGTGCCAATGTATTGCCTGCCTTCCTACTCTCCGTGCAAAGCAAAATTCTTCAAAGTTAATAGTTTTAGTTCTTACTTCTTGGTAGAAATATCTTACGTGGAGATTACCCAGCATTAAACTGGTTATACAATGGTGTCCCAAGACGAGGTCTGCAGAGAAGCACCAGACCAATTGAGAGGTGACAGGAATCGCTCCTGTGCTTTGCTGGAATGAGAGGAATCATTGTCTGGAGAGCATTCCTATGTATTCAGGAGCCTGCTTACTTTAAAGTGTGCTCATGTCTGGCTGAAATATGAGCAGAGAGAGATGAAAATTCCTTTTTTAAAGCAGTTCTTCCACATTATCAGTAGCAGTGAGGGAAAGTGGCCGCCATCGCCCTGTTGATTTCAGTTACAGAGCCTGCTGAGACTTGGAAAAACTACCAACATTCAAGTGCCTGGGTCCATGCTTTCTGTGAGGGTGACAGCCTTTCAGACTCCAGTGAAAGAATGTGTAGGAAGGTATATGATCAGGAAATAGTTTATTTAAAACATGTTACCTGCCTTATCTTCAGCATTTTAAGCTGGTTACAATATTGCATTCATAAAATCTTATAAAGCAATAATGGAGCGCAGAAAACTGAGATTGTTTGAAAATTAAAAACAATTGTGAAAGCACTAAAATATATTTGGGTCTGTAAAGAATTTTTTTGAGGAGGAATTTAGATTTTAACTTCTTAGGACTATGTTGCAGAGAGGAAAGGCGGGCATTTGAAATGGGTGTGGAATATGAGAATTATGATGGATTTAGCACCCACTTTTGCGGAAAGGGTTTTCGAGCGAGCGAGCGTGCGCTGCTGCTCCTTGCTGGGCTTCCCCGGAGGCAGAGGCTGGCGCTGGCTTCCCAGGCTCCGTTCGAATTGCAGCGCTGCCGCGCGAGCGTGCAGAGGGCGCTGGGGAGCACGAGCCGCCGCCGCCTCCTCTTTGTCTCGCGCTGCTCGGCGCTTCTTCCCCGCTGCCGCCGATCGCCGCCGCCTGCAGCAGCAGCAGCACTTTCTCACCGGAGCTGCCGGGCACCCGGAAGGGATCCAGGCGGCAACTTTCAGCCCTTGCCTACCGAGTGAGTGGCTGTGCAATAACTGCCGGGAAATAATGGCCTTGGGCGCAGGAAGTTGCAGGGCTCGTCCTGACGGAGCAGCTTCCTGTGTTTGAACCCAGCTGAATATCCGTCCACCAGTTCAGTGCCAGGGACTGGGAGCAGCAGAGAATGATGACCCGCACCAGCCATCTCGTAAAAGCTTTTCGCCGACATGGTTCAACCATGCAAGGAATAGAATTTCTTTGCTGATATTTTTAAAACTATGCCTTTTATCAACAAAGGGCCACAAAGACTCCTGACAGGAGCCATTGGATTAGGCATTTTAAAAACACTGGTGGAATTGTGTTTATGATAATGCACTAGCAGATATTGTTTGTGGATTACAGGTTCCTGCAAAGAGGCTATGATCTTTTATTGCATCCTGAAAGCATGGTTCTTCCCGTGTGCTTTTTTCTACATGGATACAAGTTAAGAAGGGTTTCCTGTCAGCCTTGAACTGAAGGATAATGGGTAAGCCGCTCAGCAGACCTGACTGTTTACGGCAGAACCCCTCTTGTCTGGGGAAAGGCGATGATGAAGATGCTTACATAGAGGACTGTTACATTCCTCAGAGGTCAATATATGACACAATGAGAATAAATGAACAGATTGACCAGGGGCCAAAACCTTCAAAAAGTCCCACTGAAAGGACTGATGGAAACACATTATCTAGCAATGGGACATTAGGAGCTTCAAACCTCTTTGAATCAAAAGCTCCAGAAAGCAAAAAACTGGATGAACGAGTAATATTTGATGCTTTGAAACTAAGTAGTGATGTCCCAAAGTCAGTGCCAGTCCCTCCTAAAAGAAAGCCAAATCCAGAACGAAAGGAGAATATCAACAGAAGGTCCTGGAAATTATTCATGCCACCAAATTTCCCTGAATTTACAGAAAGGATTGAAGTTTCTCTAAGTGAGATTTCAGAAGCTGGTGTTTCAAATCCATTGTTAGCCGAAAAAGGGGAATTAGGTCACCACCTAGCAGCTGATAGTGCTGGGAGCCCACATCCTGGTGAAGCACCAGCAGAATCTCAGATTTTCAAACACGACTCAAAATCTGTTCACATTCTAGAAATACAGGAGGTAGCTAAGGGGGTGAGTGAAGATTGCCAGAATTTTGAGTTTGGGGATGAATGTGACCCATTGTTAGAGTTTGAGAGCGCACCACACGTGACTGCAGGCTCTTCACAACCTCAAATGCCCTCAAATGCAACGTGGCCAGGAGCATTGAAAGGTGCGTTAAAGGGAAACCACCGTGAAATAACTGAAGCATCACTGGAGGACTGCTCGGAACAAACTGTACATTTATCACCATGTTTAAGTGAGGAGCTGCTGGGTGCAAGCAGAGAGATTCTCCTCCCCAACCTGAGAGTCAAAACAGAGTCTGAACTAAAATTTGAGGAGGACGAAAGAAGGATAATGATGGAGACTGAGGAGGAGTGGGAGGCGAATGTGCCCTTGGAGAGAGGAAAATCAGCAGCTTGGACACAGGAGATGACGAATTGCTGCTTATTGGGCATCTCTGAAGAAAGGAAACCAGTAATAGATAAAATAAAGCATCCTGTTGCTGTCCTGGGAACTTGCAAGCACTCTAGGGTTAGAATATCACACAGCAGAGGCACAAGTCCAGTGACACAGGAAATGCAGCTTAATTCTGATTACTCTCTTGATAGGAGTAGAAATATTGTTGATTCCATTACCAATTTAGAGCAGTTTTGTGACTTTAAATGCCAGGATCTGGATTCATACACAGAGTGTGATCGTATCTTTCTGGATATAGAAAACCAGTGTTTAAATGAAGATGGAAAAGCAGGTGCTCTGCCTGAGCACAAGGTGTGCACTACTCAGAAATCTGAATCAAACTGTAATTTATTAGAATCCACTTCAGACTCTGAGAAGTGTGCGGCTCCTGCTGAAGTCACTGCAACGTTGGATTGGAAAGAGATCAATATCTTGGATTGTGCTCAGCAGGGAAGTCCTGTGGAGTCTACCACAGAGAAATCTGCAGTCAGTATCATGCAACACTTGGAAGAAAATATTTCTTTCAGCCCTAGTGTTCTGGAGGATATCACATCACAGCAGCAACTTTGTCTGACAGCTCAGGCCATCAGTGCTGAGGAAAAAGAGAACAATCTGATTTCTTCTGCAAACCTATTTGACTCTCATGACTCTCTTTCTTTCCAGCCAAACACAACTAAACTCTCCTGTTCTGACTCTGATGTATGTGAAATAAGTGCTACTAGTGCCTTTCCATCACAGACAGGCTACAGTAAAACACAGAGTGCATGTGTCAATATTTCTTTCTACTCCGACACAGTGGTTACAGTCGTAAATCCAAAGGCACAAGATGACTTGCAGAGCATATACTGCTTTCAGAGTAAAAATCCTTCTGAAGCCACTGAAATAGAACGCAGTTCTAATAAGACTATTGAGCTGTCATCTAAAGAGAACGAATTGTCAAATCTAGATAATTCTGAACTGATTTCTGAGTGTAATAGCACTGATTTGAATATAAAAATCTACCAAGTAATGGAAAGCCAAACTAATTACACAAATATTAATCATTACTGTTGTGATGCAGTCCCCTTGCACCATAGTCATATCTCAGGCCTGCTTCTTGAAGCCAATATGGAAGTTTTACATACCAGCAGTAACTTGAAAGTAGAAGAAGGGTCTCCTTGTCCTGCTTTACTTGCTGACAGACTAAACAATAATTCAGAGAGAGCTGATGTGGTTTCTGAAGCCAATGATTTCTTAGAATTAGGTGATTTGGATATTTTATTTGAAATTGGAGAAGGGAAAACTAGTGAAGCAGCTTATCTAGTTTTGGAAAGGGGAGCAGGTGTGTTTGAGACAGAAGAGTCTCCACCCATGTCCAAGGATCATTGCATATCTGGTGGTGTAGAACTTGATCCAGAAGTGCTTCCTGCCTCGGCACATGCTCTCTTCATGCATTGTGCTACTAAAGCCATCCCTTCCACCCCCTCAGAGCTTTCTGCCACAGTGGAATCGCTCATAGAAGAACGTCCCACTGATTCACTAGGATCAATGGTACCCAACATGGAAGAGCTTACTGCCGCAGCTTTAGGCAAAGACTCTGTATCTGGGTCTGAAAAGTCTTGCAATGCATCACGTTATATTGAAAGAGTAACTGACATACAAGAGTTTCCCTACTCCGTATTTGTGTCAGAGCATTCTGTCACCAATCACCATGTTAAACAGCATCCAATAGCAATTTTGATTGCAGAAGAAGCTCTGAACACAGAAAAATCTGTTATAGAAAAGACTCCAGGTGTAATAGTGAGAACGAAAGAGCATCCAGCAGCTGTGGACACACAAGAGGCAGCTAGTGAAAATCAGTCTCCTATCACAACACAAAGCACGCCTCTGGCTCCAGATGCAGACCCGCCACTTGTCAGGGCTTCTGGTGCTGACTTGTCACTTTTTGTAACACCTGGTGAAATTTCTAATGAGGGCTGGACTCCTGGCACAGATTGGCTTTCCATCCTGACGCCTGAATTGGTGTTTGGTGCAGAATCTCCTCCCATTATAACACCTAGTGCCGAAGTGCCTCTTGCCATTACACGTGGATTACTTCTAGACAATGAGGTATTTCTTATATGTTTTAGGTATGAAATTACTTTCTGGTGGAAGGAGGCATAACAGTCAGATGATGCTTTAATGGCATGGTTGTAGTTTACAAGCTGCAAAGAAACTGCATTAATATTGCTGCCATATTTTGAAATTAACATTGTGATTATAGAAGATGTAAACATTCTCTCTTTAATATCTCATTTTTAATTAATTAATTAATCTAGTACTTTTATATACCAATATATTATATATAATATATATATATATTAACAAGTTACAAATCACTTCGGTTTACATTATAACAAAAAACCTGTGCAAGAGAATGCATTACATTAAAACAAGGATGATCAAACTTGGATCAAGTAACATGGTTTAAACATGGGGGATAACTTGAAGAGATCGACTGCATAAAGAGCAGAAAGCTAGAGATGATGTTCTAGTGGCGAGCAGCAGAACTGACTCTGAGGTATAAAAAGACTCTACTGTTCGTCTGAGCAAGAGAAGGCTTGGGTGAACAGCCAGGTTTTGAGTCTTTTTTTTAAATGTAATTGTGCATCTTTCGAGCCGGAGATCTGGTGGGAGAGAGTTCCATTGAGTTGTCCAGATGTGGAAAGCGCTTTCTTTCTTACTGATGTTTTGATGAGGGGGGGGGGGGGGCAAGGAGGGTGTCTCTATACACTATAATTAGACTTAATGGGTTATTTTTCTATTTTACATAGGAAGAAATGAAAATGTAATATTAAAGCGTTTGCTGGAATTAAAACCAGTATTGCAGAATATGGAATCTAGCTGCCTATGGTGAATGTGTGATTAGCATACAGTCTGTTCACTTGCTAGTTAATTATAGATTCTGTTGAGTGCTTCTGCTTGCAGAGTTCTCTGTGCTTGGTTACAGCACATCAAGTAGAAAAATTCTATGGATGAAGAGAAGGCAGTAAAACCAATGGAGTGTAGCTTTTACCCATGGCATCTCATTACTGTTCATTTGAAGCTTTGATAAAAGCAAAATGGAGCACAGAGTATTCTTAAATAGCACACAATAGCCTTTTACATCAATTTGCAAAAAGAGATGTAACATTAGAAAATAGAGGGAGTTATTTGCACTGTATTACATAATTAACATGAAAGTTCATTATTACCTTTGCTCTTTTTCTAAAGAAATCCATTTTCTATGGCCTGTTTGCACAGGCTCACACTTGGTCCATAGTATGAGGCATTTTCATTAATTCTGGGTACCAGGTTTACACACACGGGTGGCAAAATTGGGTGCAATACAAGTTCTGAGAAAGAAGCAGTGAGAATTCAGCAGTAAGAAACCTTTTACAATGGAAGGAAAAGAGGCTTGGCTATTTGTAGGGTTTTTACCTGTTCTGGAATGTTTTATCCTAAAGTGAAGCACTTTTTATAAGGTAAAAGGTTATTGTGAAGAAGTGGTACAGCACAATGTTCACATTCCCTGTATGTACACAGATCAGTCCAGACTCCTGAGTTTTGCCTCCCTGCCAGCAGATGGAGACAGTGAGTCTCACTGACACCGTACGTAACCCAGGGTGCCATCTACAGTCCCTCAGTATTTCTGTCTCCAGCAGATAGTGGTTGGTGCAGGAACCTGCAGTTCTGCAGTCTGGAGAGTTCTTTAGTTTTTTGAGCCTTCCTCCCAGGGGCTCTTGGGTCCTGGTGGATCCTTCCCTGTTTGGTCGAGGTGGACAAGCTGGAGGTTGGGGACCTTTTTGTATCCTTGCTCCATTGTTCTGTGGAGTGTAAATCTGGTGGTCCAGATCCCTCCCCTTCATGAGGCTGCTTAGGTGCCTGTGGGCTCAAGGCAGCGGATGCTTTGTTGCTCAGCTTGCCATCCCTTTCTTAAATTCTGGTTGTTTTTTTGTTAGAGCTCTCTCCTTTTTTAATTTGGCTAATCTTGAGCTGGACAGCTCTATTTTCCATCCTGAGGAGAGGTTTTGCCAGATTTGTTTAAAGTTGTTTAAAAAAAAACAAAAAACACAAAAGAGGGAGCGGTAAGTGAGACTAAGTTTTCAGGTAAGGCATCAGGACTCACGTGGGCGGCTCTCGCCTCCCGATTGTTGTGGCGCTTTGGGCTCGGCAGGATTTTTTTTCCTCCGCCAAGCAGACAATTGTTCACGGCTCTGTCTGCCATACATTTGGTGCGGTGCCAGTGCATCTAAGCTGCTTAGGGCTCTGTGCGGCGTTCATATCGGCAGGGAGAGGGACCGTCAGAATTCCCGGCAGCCACGAAATGGAGAAAGCGGGGCTCAGGCTCTCCCGTGATGGCAGTTCCTGAATGCCGGAGGACTGTGTGCATCGGGCCTCCGGCCTCCATCGGCACGGGAACGGCAGCCATCTTGAGTGCTCTAGCAGCACAGACTTGAGGAGGAGGGAGATTTTCACCCGAGGCTTTCTCCGGTCCACCCGAGCTCCGTAGAGGGGGGAGGGGGGCAGATGAAGGGACTGGCTCAAATCTGCCTATATCTGGATCCTCTAATGCTGAGGCCATGCAGTTTCTGAATGCTCCTTGCTGTTTCTCAGCTGATTTTGTTCTCCTGCTTCATGAAGCTTATTTCGCTCAGCAGGCAGGACTGGGGAGCCAGTCTCTGCCTCCCATGGGTCTGGGCTTGGTTTCTAGGCCTGAGCAGTCCCAAGGGAAGAGGTCTTCCTTGGTGCAGCATTTGCTGGGTCCTGTTCAGTCTGGTGAAGACTTGGATGACTCAGTTGAGTTGCAGGGGACCCCAGGGGCTTGGGGGGGGGGGGGGTTGCTGGACCAGGGTGTTGATCTGGACGTGGCCAGCATGGCTCCGGGGGATGATCCAGAGGATATTCCACTTTGAGTAGGATGACCCCAAGGTGCTCCACTTGTTCTGGAAGGAGGAATTAGGCCCTATGATTCTTCAGGTTCTAGAGGAGCTTGAGCTAACAGTCTCACAGGAAGACTCAGACATGGAAGGAGTGGATCTGGTCCTGGATGGGCTTAGGCTTCCCCCGAGAGCCTTCCCCATCATAAGTCTGTGAAGAAAATGGTGGATCAGGAGTGGGGAGCTCCAGATTTGATATGTGCCTGAACAGAAAACCAACATGGGGAACAGTGACCGCCCCAGAATCCTCTGCTCTCTTAGCCTATGTGACCTCAAAGTGAATTGCTGAGAATGACTTGCAGAACTCAGCTGGACAGGCACGGTCAAGCTGGCTCCAAGATGATGCTTATTCATAAGGTCATACAAAGAAGAAATCAACGGCTGGAGCTTCAGGCACTATTCTCAGGAGTATCTATAAACACAGCCAAAGATGTTAATTACCTTGACCAGATTTTAACAGAAAGTACTATCTCGAGAGTCATGGTAAATGGGCCCCACCTCCTGGGAAAACTAATCAGGGCAGTTCAGAGATAGTAATGTCATGCTGTTAACATGACAACCTATGTAAATGATTCATTGGGCAGTCACACAAATCTCTAGAAACTTCTACCCTTGTTCAATATTGAATATTATCTATAAAAGAAGGATCACTTCCTGTATACGATGAGATGCTGGTGGACAGGTTGTCAGAGGCATGGCATCAGCATCTCCCAAGAATACTTATATTGTTCAATAAAAAACTGTTTTCAATAAAAATGTAAGTGTTCTTGTCTCCCTGGCCATAAGCGTCATAAAAAATGGCATGGCGCTTCACAGATTCTGGCTTGAGAGTGGGAAGGGCGATGACAAAACTTTATCCTTTGCCTGAACAGACGTTGGAGCTCTTTTGCCTTCCAAAAGTGGACACTGCGGTGTCGGCAGTCACAAAGAAGACAACTATCCCTGTTTCAGGTTCTGCGGCCTTGAAGGATGTTCAGGATCAGAAGTTGGAGATTCACCTCAAGAGGATCTTTGAGGTGTCAGCCCTGGGTCTGCGGGCAGCTATCTGCTCCAGCTTTGTGCAAAGAGCATGCCTGCGTTGGGTACAATAGCTTCAGAATGGGCAGGCATAATCTGGTGAATAGGCGGCTAAAGCTGAGCGCTTGGAGGCATCAGCTGTGTATGAGGCGGATGCCTTATATGACTTGGTGAGAACTTTGTCTTGTATTATGGGATCCGCTGTATCAGCCAGGCGGTTATTGTGGTGCGTAACTGGTCGACGGATGTTCTGTCTAAGTCTGTTGAGTTCATTGCCTTTTAAGGGATCCTTTTGTTTGGAGAGGATCTGGAGCACTTGATGAAAAATCTGGGAGAGAATACGGTACACAAGTTGCCAGAGGACAAGCCTTAAAGGCAAGCAGTCTTTTCAGTCTTGGTTGTGGTTTTGTGATGGCAGGAGATCGCGTCATGTGAGAGGAGCCCCAGCTTCACAGAAGCAATTCACTCCTCGAGGTCAGTCCTGGGGGCACACCTTTCAAGGCGGTCAAAGGCCATTCAGAGCTTTCACAGGAAGTGGGGCTAAAGGGGCCAAATCCTCACAATGAGGCGAGGTTGGTCCACTCCGCCGTTTCCAGTATAGGGGATCATCTAACGTGATTTTACAGGGAGTGGGCCAAGATTACTCAGGATCAGTGGGTTCTCAGCATAATAAGAGATGGTTATGCATTAGAATTTGCTTGGTCCGTTTGCGACTTGTTTCTAGTCTTCCCCTGTGGGTCATTAGAAAAGTGTTGAGCGGTTCAGGAGATGTTAGGTTATGGAGATTAGGAACAGTGATTCTGGTCCCTCAGGGCTTTGTAGTTCCAAAGAAAGAAGGTACTGTCCGTCTGATTTTGAACTTGAAACGGGTGAATGTGGCGTTAAAGGTCTTGAGGTTCCAGATGGGAGACCCTGCGATCTGTAATTGCAGCAGTGCGCAAGGAAGAGTTCCTGGCTTCTTTGGACCTGACGGAAGCATACCTACATATCCCCATTTGCCAGGATCACCAGCAGTTTCTGAGGTTTATGGTACTGGATCAATATTTCCAGTTTCAGGCTCTCCCTTTTGGGCTAGCCACAGTGCCACGCACATTCACCAAGGTAATGATGGTGGTTGCAGTGGCAGTATGGCGTGAGGGAGTGCTGGTGCATCATTATCTGGACGACTGGTTCATCAGAGCAAAGTCGGAGGATGGTTGTTGCACTATGGTGCAGAAGGTAATAAATACTCTGGAGTCTCTAGGCTGGGTGGTGAATTTGGCAAAGAGCCACCTGATTCCCTCTCAGACTGTCGACTGGGGGTTTGTTTCGACATGCTGAAAGGCAAGGTGTTTCTGACAGAGGAGAGAGTGTGCAAGCTACAGAGGCAAATGTGGCACTTGTTGGTTTCCCAGAGCCTGGGATTTTTTGCAGGTGCTGGGCTCGATGGCTTCAACATTGGAATTAGTGCTGTGGGCCTTTGCACATATGAAACTGCTACAGAGAGCTCTATTGGCACATTGGAATCCGTTGTCAGAGGAATTTCATATGCCCGTGCCGCTCAAGGGTTATGCGCGAGACAGTCTGTCTTGGTGGTTGCTAACGTCCAATCTAATTTGTGGTGTCGATCCAGAGGTCCTGGATTGGGTAATTCTGCCTATCAATGCCAGTCTTTCTGAATGGGGAACAGTGTGCCAGCGATAGTTGACCCAGGACACTTGGTCAGCAAAAGAAGCCTCTTTGTCTATCAGTCGCTTGGAGAACAGATCATAAGAACATGCCATACTGGGTCAGACCAAGGGTCCATCAAGCTCAGTATCCAGTCTCCAACAGTGGCCAATTCAGGCCATAAGAACCTGGCAAGTTCCCAAAACCTAAGTCTATCCCATGTTACTGTTGCTAGTAACAGTGAGGTTAGCATTACTTGCTTTTCTGCCTTTGGTTTGAGGCCGGTCGGTGAGGGTCTTGTCGGACAATGCAACGACCATAGCTTACATCGATCGGCAGGAAGGAACCAAGAGTTGAACGGTGGCCCAAGAGGCTCAGGAGTTAATTCTTTGGGCTGAACAACACTTGGTCCAGATAACAGCATCATACATCGCAGGGGTTGAAAACGTCCAAGCTGATTTTATAAGTCACAGTATGCTAGATCCAGGGGAGTGGGAGTTGTCCAAGACAACGATGCAGCTCATCCAAGAGAGGTGGGGCTGTCCCCATGTGGATCTAATGGCAACTCGTCTCAATGCGAAGGCATCTTGCTTTTAAAGCCAAAAACGAGAATTCGGGGCCAAGGGAGTCAACACTCTGGTACTACCCTGGCCTCGGGGGGTGGGGTTCTGCTTTACATATTTTCCCCTTGGCCTCTAGTAGCCAAGATATTGCATTGGATAGAGAGACAGCCAGGCGAAGTGGTGTTGGTAGCCCCGGAGTACCCATGTCAGCTGTGATTCATGTATCTGGTCAACATGGCAGTGGACGGGCCATTGCGCTTCAGTCATCTTCAGTGCCTTCTTTGTCAGGGCCCCATATTTTCAGACCAGGCCGATTGCTTTTGTCTAGCAGCTTGGCTTTTGAGAGGCAGCGTTTGAGACGAAGAGGGTACCCAGAGGCGGTCATTGCTACTCTTCTGCAGCTAGACGAACATCTACTTCATTGTCGTATCTCCGAGTCTGGAAGGTTTTTGAGGCCTGGTGTATAACTAAAGGAGTACAGGCCTTATGGTCTTCGGTATCTCAGATTTGATCTTTTCTTCAAGAAGGTTTGGTCAAGGGCCTGGCTTTCAGTTTTCTCAGAGTTCAGGTAGCGGCTCTTGCTTGCCTGCAAGGTAAAATTGAATGTTGCCCGTGGTTAGATTTATTTGGGATGTTAAGAATTTACACTCTCTGGTGAGGAGAGTTTGTCCATCATTCTCTGAGGTTTATGTGAGGCTCCTTTTGAACCTCTCCGCAGAACAACGCTTAAGGATTTGACTCTAAAGGTTGTCTTTTTGGAGGCCATTTGTTCAGCAAGGAGAATCTGAGTTGCAGGTTTTATTTTGCCATGATCCTTTCCTACAGATCTGACTCAGGAATATCCTTGCGGATGGTACCCTTGTTTCTTCCGAAGATGGTATCGGCTTTTCATGTTAAATGAGATGGTGACGCTTCCAGCTTTTCCGGAGTTGGAGTCTTCCACGCCTCATGTGCGGAAGCTTAAGCTGTTGGATGTCCATAGAGCTTTGTTGAGATATCTCAAGGAAACAAATGATTTTAGGAGGTCTATTCATTTTTTCGTTTTTATGGAGTGGTTCGAAGAAAGGTACACTGGCTTCCAAGGCTACCATTGCGAGATGGCTCAAGGAGACTATTGGGTTGTCATACATTCTCAAGGGGCATCAGGTACCTGAAGGTTTGAGGGATCATGCTACATTGTCTCAGGCAGCCTCGTGGGTGGAGGTTCAGTTGGCTTTACCACAGGAAATTTGTAGAGTGGCAACTTGGAAGTCGCTGCATACTTTTGCAGGACACTATCACCTAGATGTAGGGGATCTGGAGACACCCTATGTAGGGAGACTTGGTACATCCCAGGAGTCTGGGCTGATCCGGGTACGTACAGGGAAAGGAAAATTTGGTTCTTACCTGCTAATTTTCGTTCCTGTAGTACCACGTTCAGAACCCGCCCAATCTATGGAGGTGGAGAGTCATCCGCTCAGCTGTAATTTCTTGATACAGTCTACAAATTTTTCAGGGAATGGAATACAGACATGTTGGAAAGTGTTTTATAAATTTAAGTTGTTTGGGTAGTTTTTATTGTAACTTTTTAAATTCTTTACTATGTTAATGTTTAAAGGTTTTTTGTACCCCAGTTTCCTGTAAACCGACATGATATGACATTGTCATGAATGCCGGTATAAAAAAGCACCAAATAAATAAATAAAATAGTTTTTACAAGTTATGCAAGTGTTTTGTGCTTGGGTGTTCAAGTCAATACTGAGGAGCTGCAGGTGGCACTAGGGATTATGAAGCAGTGTCAGTGAAACTTCTCTGTCTCCATCTGCTGGCAGGGATGCATAAACCTAGGAGTCTGGACTGATCTGTGGTACTACAGGAATGAAAATCATTTTAATATGTTTATAAACTAGCGGTACCCGGCCACGCGTTGCAGTGGCAGAGTCAGGTTCTTTACCCTCCCACCCCCTTCCCCTTGCTCATTTCCCTCAGTCACTCATCCTCCTCCTCCTTGGTCACTCACCCCCCCTTCCCTCCCCTGTCCCCACTCCAACTCTCTCCCCTCACACTCACCTCCCCCCTCATTCTCCCTCCCCTCACTGTCACCTCCCCCACCTACTGCCTACCCTTCAGATCAGAAAACCTTTGTCTTTCTATTTCTGTGTGAACCCCCCCACCCCAAAAAAAACCCCAATCCCAACCCTTTAAATCAAATAATAACCCCCCACCCTCCTGCCCCCTCCCAAGACCTGGGAAATTAAAATTGTTGGTGCTACATGTGGTCTGTCCCTGGGCGTCTGTGCGCGTTATGTAGCCAAATAGGGGAGTGCCTAACCAAATTTGCACTTCCAAATTTGTTTTCTGGTCTGGGGAGGGCTATTTTGGTGCGTTCCCGAGATCGTACAAGTTTAGTGTATGTATTTGTATGTGAACTTCCCCCAAAAAACAACCCTATGAGAAAAGTTCTCTTAAACTTCAGTGCCTACATTAGGAAGATTTTCAGCTAAACTTAGGTGGCTAAATGTAGGTCCCTTAGCTAAAAATTCACCTACATTTATGGCCCTAAATTTAGACCTGCAATTAATTTTCCTAGATTTTGGAGCTGAATTAGGTGCTTACATTTTTATTCCCCACACTCTGCCCACTTTTTCTGCTCCTAAGTTAGGTGCCTGCTCCCTGAATGTTCTGCTTAGAACAGTTGCTTCTCCCCTTATTTTATATGAATATTGTGGCTTACATTGTGAGTTAATTTCCCAGCACAGTCCTGTGATGGTATTGCTTGGCTCTCTGAAGTACAGCATCTAAAGGGCTGGAGGTCAGCTCACGAGTGTATAAATAGGAAACTTTTTTTCAGTAGAAAAGATCATCTAAACAAGAGGTGAAGGTAGACTGAGGAGGCATGGAATGGCCTCCTCGGAGAGTAGGATGGTCGAAACAAAAACTAACAATTAATAAAACCCGGGACAGGCACAGATGATCTTTAGTTGTAAAGGAAAAGCCAGATATCAACTGGGGTCTATGGACAGATTGAAGATGGACCTTGTGATCCTTCTCTGCCGTTTCTCTGTATGTGTGCAGCTGAAAGTGCAACATTTACAGACATTAATGGAGGGGAAAAGCCAGCCTTTGTCTTCATGTACTGATTTGCAATTCACTCATTTTATGATTCCAACAATCTTATCTGTTCTTTGTTGAGTGTTTCTTGTTAATGTCAGTTTTGCTCTGAAGGTGTCAAGGAGAGAGCTGGCTACGTTCCCTGGCTAAGTACTGAATAGTAACAGTCTGGTAGGATTTGAACTTTTTGTGCACCTGTGTACCCTTTCTGGATCTCCACTAACTGCTCACAACATATACATCAAGGACAAGCCTTTATTTTTCAGGATTTATGTTCTAGAGTTCTGCTTTTTGCCTGGGCATTCAGAGCATTTACTGTAGCGTTGCTGTGTATACATCATATCCTGGAATAGTTTATACTGGGAGGAATGTGAGGGGAATGATCTGTGCAGAGTAGGAAGGCGTGTTCACTAAGAGAAGGTTTTATCTGGAGAGTCCCACAGAGCTCCCGTTTCCTCTTTGGAGCACATTCTTGCTGAGTGCTTCTGTTTCCTTTACTTTCCATGACCCTCCCAGTTTAGCTTTGGCTAACTTATATTACAACAGCTGAGAAAGGAAACCAGCACAGAATAGGAGTTAAGGCATGTTATAAGCTACTTTGAGGTTTGGAGAAGTGAACTCTTCTCTCCCCCTTTCTTGAAATAAATAACCGGGTCACTTTTAGCTTGAAAATCATTATGTGCAGGTACTTCTCTTGTAGGATTTTCAAACCTGGATTCTCTGTCACTGAGAATCATAGGAACTATAAGATTTTTTAAATTAAAATGATCAGACATTTAGGAACATCACAAGTAAGAACAAAATAAATTGCTGGATCAGACCAAGGGTCCATCAAGCCCAGCATCCTGTTTCCAACAGAGGCCAAACCAGGCCACAAGAACCTGGCAATTATCCAAACACCAAGAAGATCCCATGCTACTGATGCAATTAATAGCAGTGGCTATTCCCTAGGTCAACTTGATTAATAGCAGGTAATGGACTTCTCCTCCAAGAACTTATCCAATCCTTTTTTAAACACAGCTACACTAACTGCACTAACCACATCCTCTGGCAACAAATTCCAGAGCTTAATTATGCATTGAGTAAAAAAGACGTTTTTCTGATTAGTCTTAAATGTGCTACTTGCTAACTTCATGGAGTGCCCCCTAGTCCTTCTATTATCCGAAAGTGTAAATAACCGATTTACATTTACCCGTTCTAGACCTCTCATGATCTTAAAGACCTCTATCATATCCCCCCTCAGCCGTCTCTTCTCCAAGCTGAACAGCCCTAATCTCTTCAGCCTTTCCTCATAGGGGAGCTGTTCCATCCCCTTTATCATTTTGGTTGCCCTTCTCTGTACCTTCTCCATCGCAATTATATCTTTTTTGAGATGCGGCGACCAGAATTGTACATCGTATTCAAAGTGCGGTCTCACCATGGAGCGATACAGAGGCATTATGACATTTTCCGTTCTATTAACCATTCCCTTCCTAATAATTCCTAACATTCTATTTGCTTTTTTGACTGCCGCAGCACACTGAGCCAACTTTCAGTGTATTATCCACTATGATGCCTAGATCTTTTTCCTGGGTGGTAGCTCCTAATACGGGACCTAACATCGTGTAACTACAGCAAGGGTTATTTTTCCCTATATGCATCACCTTGCACTTGTCCACATTAAATTTCATCTGCCATGTGGATGCCCAATCTTCCAGTCTTGCAAGGTCCTCCTGTAATGTATCACAGTCTGCCTGTGATTTAACTACTCTGAACAATTTTGTATCATCTGCAAATTTGATAACCTCACTCGTCGTATTCCTTTCCAGATCATTTATATATATATTGAAAAGCACCGGTCCAAGTACAGATCCCTGAGGCACTCCACTGTTTACCCTTTTCCACTGAGAAAATTGACCATTTAATCAAAAAGACCTAAACTTAGGTTTATCCCATCAGGAGCCATCAAATTATACTGCCTGTCCCTTTCTGATTTTCCTGCCTCTGCTGTCACCTCTTTCCCTTATTTTCTGGTAAATGTCATCTTTTGCTCGTTCTAACCTGGACATAGTATTAGCTCTTGAAAGTAAAAATGTATCAAGTTAGTCCAATAAAAAGGAATCACCTTGTAAATATTTGTTTCTGGTTTTGTTTGTTAATCTTTATTTCCGTGTACACAATTATACGATGACTTTGAAAATGAAGTTTGTTTTACTGCATGGATTATATTTTAAACTTGGATCAGAAAGAAAAGTGAGTTGAAATGAATACAGGCCGTGCATGGGTCTCTGCTGCTCCTGTGTCTGATTCCTTTGTGCTTCTGGCTGGTGCTTGTTCTGGGGTGAGGAATCCAGGGATCAGAATTTCCTTTGTTCTATTTTGCGTCCTTGTTCACTGGTTCTCAACTTTAATCCTTGAGGGTGAAAAATGTGTCTAATTGTCAGAGTAACAAAAATAGGCAAATTAACCTGGTTCTTAGACCACATGTTATGCAAGTACATTTGCTAAATCTTTCTTTTGAACCTGTGAGAAGCCCTGTTTGTCTGCGGCCCTCGAAGCCCGGAGCTGAGAATCCCTGTTCTCTGTTTAACACATGCAGGAAACTGAAACAGCATATTAAGTGGTGACAAATAGAATTTAGGTTGTACTCAAGAGAATCATTTTTTTTAAATGTCCTGGCTTAGACATCCATTCTCTGGGTTAGTTTTTCGGTAGTTCTTACCCGTAATGGGTTCCAGTGCATATAAATTGCAGTAAAAAAATGATACGTCCCTCCAGTGCAGCCTTTCCTGCAAGTTGCAGAGCAGCGGGCATTAGCACACGCTGCGATGAGGAAGGAGGTTGGAAGCTGGAAAGCAGGAGGGGACCAGATACAGGGAAGGATACACGATGGGGAATGGATGTAGGAAGAAAATCTGAGGGGAGAGTGTTTTCATTTTATTTTATTTTTTCAACTAAGTGGTCAGACTCAAGTATATTTTTTGGAACTATGCAGAAGATCCATCAGGTTAAACATCTAATTAATGTATCTTTTAAATTGTCAAACTTGAGTATCTCAGTTTAGTCAATCCTGTGTGCCAAGGCTAGGAATAATTATTATACTAAAGGGATATTTCTTATCATTGTAGTGCACCTGTGAGTGGGCTTAACTGACAGTGAGCACTGGACATTGCAAAGGTCATAATGGCATTTCTTTGTACTGTTAAGCTGTTTCAGAAAGACCACGTGGAGCCACTTCAGCTGAAACTGCAGCATGTGAATGGGCTTGGCCAAGGACTCATTCAGAGTGCGGAAAAAAATTGTGATGTCCACGGACTGGAACATGAGCTAGAAGAGCTGAAGACCCGATGGAATACACTTAATAAAAAGGTAACAGCTATGGGGAAGAAGAGATGATGCAACCCTAACGCTCTTTGCCAAGTTTGACAAGCCACAGCGCCCAGAACTGTCGTAGGAGGACAGAACTGTACATTTTCTGATGTGGGTGGCTTGTACAGGAACCATCTGATGCAGACTGAATATAAAGAGACAATCGCTGGATTGATGTTATAATAATGGGGTTCAGCATTGCCAACTAGAAAATGGATTGCGGAACAGTAGCAGCGACGCTAGAATGCGCTGCTGTCTGCTCTTGAGTGGAGGGGGACAGCGCTGCATTTGCTCAGTTTGAAAGGGAGAAAGAATGGCAGAAAAATATAGAAGGCCTGTGATTCTGAAGCCATTAGAATAGGCCCCTCTCCTTCTGCTTTTCCTTCCCTCTTCTCTTATTCCCTAATTTCTCTTTCCCCATTCCTGATTGTCTCTCCTCCCTTTCCACAATCCTCTCCCCATCTTTTATCTTCCCTCCCTCTCTTATCTCCATTCCTGAGATCTCATCTTCTTCTGCCCCACACAGATAATTGAATCTCCCACCTATAGACCTGTCAAGAAAACAGAATAAATAATACAGACACCCAGCAAGTTTGGAAGAGTACTTTATTTTTATTTTGCATAATTGATATGCAAAATAATTTAAATTTTAAGCTGTTATGCCATGGAATTGCAACAGAATCTACTCCTGAGCTGCTCCAGGAAACTAGATATGCTGAAGGTCATGTGTGATAACTCAGAGTACCACATCACAACTCTTCTACCTCATGGGTAGGAAGTTTGGGTAAGAGATAAGAAAGAAGGAATTACAAATAAAATTATTTACAAAAAAAGTTTTGTCACTTGGGGCAGATACAACATGCTCGGAGCCTATTGGAGGGAGGGGCATGTAATCAAATATAGATAAATGAGGGCTGTAATCCTGTACTTCCCTTTCGGTGCAGGTTGCAGAGAGAGTGGCACAGCTGCAGGAGGCCTTGCTGCACTGTGGGAAGTTCCAGGACGCCTTGGAGCCCTTACTGAGTTGGTTGACAGACACTGAGGAACTAATCGCCAACCAGAAGCCTCCATCTGCCGAGTATAAAGTAGTGAAGGCACAGATCCAAGAGCAGAAGGTAAGCATGAGACGAGGTAGGAGCTTAATTCAGCACCTGAGTGCTTGGAAAGAAAGGGGCAGGTGCTGTTTACTTTCTGATTGTAATGTCCTCCTGTCCCCAGTATTTTTGTGCTTTTATGTCTTGGTGTTGGGAAGAATGAGAGCCTAATAGTATTAGCTTATATCAGGGATATGGTAGGGTAATACTCGTTATTCCTGACCTGGAACACACTCTGCCATTTCAAGCTGAGAATAGGCAAACAGCTTTTCCATGTTCAGATAATTCAAGTTTGAGAGGAGGGGGGAGACAGGCAAGCAAGGTTTTCCTGCCCCCCCCCCCCATATCCAAAATATGACAAATAGCATTTTGGTGCTTTTATAATGTAAATACCAAGTCCAGAACACTGTTCCTCATGTTCAATTTTACAGAATCGGAAAGGCGCTGTCAGTTTCTTATCACAAGGCTTTCATCAGTTCTGCTCCATCTCGAAAACTGCAGTTCCTAACTTGTGTTCAAGCATTTAAGGGGTCACTGAAAACTCACCTATTTAAACTTGCCTTTGGTTTTATTTTAAGTAAACTTCAGATTTCAAGTGGTAATCCTTCCTAACATCATTTATGTTATGCGTTTCTCTATTTTATGTACATTACTTTGTAAGCCACCTGGAATCATATAAGCAGATAGAAATACATTTGTTTTTATAAAATTATTTAACACTTCGTTTTGGGGGCCAAAATGGCATCTGATCGAACCTACTGAGTGACGGCTGTTCTCAGTGCCAACGCTGCTTCTTGCGATTGGAGGATGGCAACGGGCAGGGTGATAGCCTTCCCACAAGACCACCCTCCCATGCCCAAAACTCAGTGGCAGTTGCTGACCAATTTGTCTAGAGTTCAGCTGGCCTGAGCTCCTCACTTCTCATTGAAATCAATACGTCTGCACAGCTGGAGGCTAAGCTCTTGTCTCCTGATGCCTGAGCACTACCATTATCACTCCTGACACCAGCAAGTCCCAGAATGGTTTCTAATCCATGGGCAGCCATGGGAAGGTCGATACTGCGGAGGGATTAGAAGGCAAAATTTGTCTCTCTGCAGATGACACTAAGATCTGCCTGAAGGAGTGGAAAGAATGAGAAGTGACCTAGAAAAACTGGAGAAGTAGTCAAAGGTTTGGCAGTTGGGATTCAGTGCCAAGAAGTGCAGAATCATACATTTGGGCGCAGCAATCTAAAGGTGGTTTATGTGTTCAGGGGTGACAGACTTATGTGCACGAACTGGGAGAGAGACCTTGGGATGATAGTATCTGAAGGTGGCAAAGCAATGGGACACGGTGGTGGCTAAGGCCAGAGAGATGCTGGTCTGTATTCAAAGAGGCATAATCAGCAGGAAAAAAGGAGGTGATAATGCCAATGTACAGATCCTTGATTACACCTCACCTGAAATACTATGTTCAGTTCTGGAGACTTCATCTCAAAAAGGATAAGGACAGAATGGAAGCGGTCCAGAGAAAGGCGATCCCTTGCCACATCCCGCAGAAGAAGCAGGCAGTGGAGTTCATCATGCTTCAAAGGCTCCTCAGACTGAGCGCTATGGTAACAGTTCCCACGATTCAAGAAAGTATGGGGCGATATTTCATTTATTTTGTAGTGCCCAAGAAGGAGGGCTCCATTTTCAAGAGGGTCAACCGTCACTTGAAGGTGACTCATTTTCGAATGGAAATCTTACACTCTGTAATAATGGTGGTGCAGTCGGGGGAATTTCTGACCTCCTTGGAATCTATCAGAGACTTACCTTCATATTCCTATCCAATTGGAACCCCAACGCTTTCTACGCTTTGTGGTATTGGGGTGCCATTATCAGTTTCGGGCACTGCCTTTTGGTCTAGCCACCACTCCCAGAGCATTTTCCAAGATTATGTTGGTGGTAGTGGCAGCCTTGCGAAAAGAAGGAATCCTGGTGCACCTGTATTTGGTCGACTGGCTGATTCAAGCCAAGTCTCAGGAAGAGAGATGACTGGTGTGATACACAAGGTGATCTCCTTATTGCAGGAGCTCAGTTGGGTGGTGAACCTGACCAAGAAGCAATCTTAAACCATCCCAGTCATTGGAGTATATGGGGGTCTGGTTTGGCAAAGGACAGAGTTTTCCTACTGGAAGTTCGGATCCAGAGATTGATGACTCAAGTGCGTCAGTTGATGAACACTATTTGCCCAACGGTGTGGTCCTACCTACAGGTATTCTGCTTGATGGCAGCTACCCTAGAAGTGGTGCTGTGGGCAAGGGCACATATGCATCCTCCTCAGCGCTCTCTGCTAGCTTGTTTGAACCCACAGTCTCTGGATTATGTGGTTCAGCTCCACCTGCTGATGGAAATCTGTTCCCGCCTCCAGTGGTGATTGCAAGAAGATCATCTGAGAAAGGGAGTTTCCTTGTCCTCTCCAGCTTGGTTGGTACTAATGACAGATGCGAGTCTCCATGGTTGGAGGACTCACTGTCTCTGGAGTTAATGGCCCAGCGGTGCTGGAATGCCTAGAAGTCCCACTGGAACATCAATCTCCTGGAGGCCCGGGCGGTACAGCTGGCATGCTTGCATTTCAGCCACAAGCAATGGAATCAAGCGGTTCGCATGATGTCGGAAAATGTGAGGATGGTGGCCTATATCAATTGCCAGGGAGGAAACCAGCAAGAGTCGCAGGAAATAGACCAGCTTATGGAATGGGTGGAAGGTCATTTGCAGATGATCTCGGCCTCTCACATTGCAGGAAACGACAACGTAAGAGCGGACTTTCTCAGCAGGGAGAGTCTGGGGCCCAGGAGAATGGGTGTTCAACCAAGCCGAGGCATTTCAGCTGATTGTGGATTGCTGGGGCCTTCCGTTCCTAGACCTGCTGGTGACTTCTCAAAATGCAAAGCTTTCTCACTTCTACAGTTACGTGAGAGATCCATGGTCCCTGGGATTAGATGCTCTCGTACAGGTCTGGCCAGAAGACAGATTGCTTTATACCTTTCCTCCATGGCCCTTGCTGAGCAGGATAATTCGCAAGATCGAAGGCCACAGGGGACTAGTACTCCTGGTGGCGCAGGACTCGCCCAGGCATCCATGGTATGCAGATCTGCGATGACTCCAGGTGGAGACCCCCCCCCTTCGTATTCCACTGCACATGGATCTGCTTCAGCAGGGCAGGTTCTTCATGAGGATCCAACTCAATTCTCTCTTTTGGGTTTGGCCCTTGAGAGGGCTTGCCTGTTAAATTGTGGTTATTCCTCTGCTGTGATTGCCACTTTACTCCGCGCTCGCAAGTTCTCCACTTTCTTAGCTTATATGAAGTTTTGGAGAGTTTTTGAGGCCTGGTGTGAGGAGCGGGATATTCTTCCTCATTCAGTTAAGATCCCTCTCATTCTTGATTTTTTGCAGGATGGATTGAATAAAGACTTAGCCCTTAATTTCTTGAAGGTGCAGGTTGCAGCTCTTGTCTGTTTCAGAGGCCTGGTGAATGGTATTTCCTTCTCATCTCATCCTGATGTGGCATGTTTTTTGAAGGGCGTGAAGCACCTTAAGCCTCCCTTGAGATTACTAGTTCCATTGTGGAGTCTTAATTTGGTGTTGGACATTTTGGTGGGCCTTACTTTCCGACCTCTGCGTAGCCTTTCCTTGTAGTTACTGACCTTGAAAACAGTGTTTCTTGTGGCGATTGATATTCGATGTGCAAAACCAGAGCTGTAGGCCTTGTCTTGCCAGGAGCTATTCCTTCGGGTGACTCCGGGGTGATGCAGCTGCTTATTGTTCCTTGCTTTTTGCCAAAAGTGGTCTCAAATTTTCACTTGAATCAGTCCATTTCTCTGCCAACTCTGGATAGGGAAAGAGATGCGGAGGAATATCACCTGTTGTGATACTTGGATGTCAAGAGACATATCGTGAGGTATCTGGAGGTTTCTAAACCTTTCCAGAAGACTTGAGCGCCTGTTTGTCCTTCACAATGAAGGTAAACAGGGTGAGCCGGCTTCGTTGGCTACAATAACTCGTTGGATTAAGTAGGTAGTCTCAGCCATGTATGTGGATGCTGAAAAGCCGTTACCTAGTCAGGTTAGGGCTCAGGTGGTGTCATGGGCGGAGGTTAGATTGTTGTCTCCCACTGACATTTGCCGAGCTGCACGTGGTCCTCCTTACCTTTTCCAGTTATTAGCATCTAGATGTGCCAGGCCCAGGAGGACACAGCCTTTGCATGTGCGGTTTTGACAGGATCGCGGGCAGCCTCCCGCCCTATTCGGGAATAGCTTGGGTACATCCCACTGGTTCTGAATTCATCTGTCTGGGTGCTAGGAAATAAGAACATAAGAAAATGTCATACTGGGTCAGACCAAGGGTCCATCAAGCCCAGCATCCTGTTTCCAACAGTGGCCAATCCAGGCCATAAGAACCTGGCAAGTACCCAAAAACTAAGTCTATTCCATGTTATCATTGCTAATGGCAGTGGCTATTCTCTAAGTGAACTTAATAGCAGGTAATGGACTTCTCCTCCAAGAACTTATCCAATCCTTTTTTAAACACAGCTATACTATCTGCACTGACCATATCCTCTGGCAACAAATTCCACAGTTTAATTGTGCGTTGAGTAAAAGAGAACTTTCTCCGATGAGTTTTAAATGTGCCCCATGCTAACTTCATGGAGTGCCCCCTAGTCTTTCTACTATCTGAAAGAGTAAATAACCGATTCACATCTACCCGTTCTAGACCTCTCATGATTTTAAACACCTCTATCATATCCCCCCTCAGTCGTCTCTTCTCCAAGCTGAAAAGTCCTAACCTCTTTAGTCTTTCCTCATAGGGGAGTTGTTCCATTCCCCTTATCATTTTGGTAGCCCTTCTCTGTACCTTCTCCATCGCAATTATATCTTTTTTGAGATGCGGCGACCAGAATTGTACACAGTATTCAAGGTGCGGTCTCACCATGGAGCGATACAGAGGCATTATGACATTTTCCGTTTTATTCACCATTCCCTTTCTAATAATTCCCAACATTCTGTTTGCTTTTTTTACTGCCGCAGCACACTGAACCGACGATTTCAATGTGTTATCCACTATGACGCCTAGATCTCTTTCTTGGGTTGTAGCACCTAATATGGAACCCAACATTGTATAATTATAGCATGGGTTATTTTTCCCTATATGCATCACCTTGCACTTATCCACATTAAATTTCATCTGCCATTTGGATGCCCAATTTTCCAGTCTCACAAGGTCTTCCGGCAATTTATCACAATCTGCTTGTGATTTAACTACTCTGAACAATTTTGTGTCATCTGCAAATTTGATTATCTCACTCGTCATATTTCTTTCCAGATCATTTATAAATATATTGAAAAGTAAGGGTCCCAATACAGATCCCTGAGGCACTCCACTGTCCACTCCCTTCCACTGAGAAAATTGTCCATTTAATTCTACTCTCTGTTTCCTGTCTTTTAGCCAGTTTGCAATCCATGAAAGGACATCGCCACCTATCCCATGACTTTTTACTTTTCCTAGCAGCCTCTCATGAGGAACTTTGTCAAACGCCTTCTGAAAATCCAAGTATACTATATCTACAGGTTCACCTTTATCCACATGTTTATTAACTCCTTCAAAAAAGTGAAGCAGATTTGTGAGGCAAGACTTGCCCTGGAAAACACATTGAAATCGGTGCAGTGTGCTGCGGCAGTCAAAAAAGCAAACAGAATGTTGGGAATTATTAGAAAAGGAATGATGAATAAAACGGAAAATGTCATAATGCCTCTGTATCGCTCCATGGTGAAGACCGCACCTTGAATACTGTGTACAATTCTGGTCTCCGCATCTCAAAAAAGATATAATTGCGATGGAGAAGGTACAGAGAAGGGCTACCAAAATGATAAGGGGAATGGAACAACTCCCCTATGAGGAAAGACTAAAGAGGTTAGGACTTTTCAGCTTGGAGAAGAGACGACTGAGGGGGGATATGATAGAGGTGTTTAAAATCATGAGAGGTCTAGAACGGGTAGATGTGAATCGGTTATTTACTCTTTCGGATAGTAGAAAGACTAGGGGGCACTCCATGAAGTTAGCATGGGGCACATTTAAAACTAATCGGAGAAAGTTCTTTTTTACTCAACGCACAATTAAACTCTGGAATTTGTTGCCAGAGGATGTGGTTAGTGCAGTTAGTATAGCTGTATTTAAAAAAGGATTGGATAAGTTCTTGGAGGAGAAGTCCATTACCTGCTATTAAGTTCACTTAGAGCAGGGGTAGGGAACCTATGGCTCGGGAGCCAGATATGGCTCTTTTGATGGCTGCATCTGGCTCGCAGACAAATCTTTAATAAAAAAGTAAAAATCTTAACAAAACCCTCCTGACGCCCCCCAAGACCTCCAAAATTGATTTACTAGAACCCCCCACCATCCTGACTCCCCCCCCCCCCCCCCAAGACCTGCCAAAAGTCCCTGGAGGGTCCAGCAGGGGTCCAGGAGCGATCTCCTGGACTTGGGCTGTCGGCTGCCAGTAGTCAAAATGGCGTCGACGGCCCTTTGCCCTCACTACGTCACAGGGGCTACTGTCACCATTGGTCAACCCCAGTGACATAATGAGGGCAAAGGGTCGTCGGAGCCATTTTGACTACTGGCAGCCGACGGCCCAAGTCCAGGAGATCGCTCCCGGACCGCTCCTGGACCACCAGGGACTTTTGGCAGGTCTTGGTGGGGGGGGGGGGGGGATTGTAGTAAATTAATTTGAGATCTTGGGAGGTGTCAGGAGGGTGGGGGTTTTTGTTAGATTTTCACTTTTCTATTAAAGATTTGTCTGCGAGCCCTGGACCCCCGCTGGACCACCAGGGACTTTTGGCAGGTCTTGGGGGTGGGGGGGGGTTGTAGTAAATTAATTTGGTAGGTCTTGTATGGCTCTCACGGAATTACATTTTAAAATATGTGGCGTTCATGGCTCTCTCAGCCATAAAGGTTCCCGACCCCTGACTTAGAGAATAGCCACTGCCATTAGCAATGGTTACATGGAATAGACTTAGTTTTTGGGTACTTGCCAGGTTCTTATAGCCTGGATTGGCCACTGTTGGAAACAGGATGCTGGGCTTGATGGACCCTTGGTCTGACCCAGTATGGCATTTTCTTATGTTCTTATGTTCTTAAAAAGCCATGCTGACTTTGTTCCATTAAACCAGTCTAAAAATCAAATACCCAGCCTTATACCTATCACCTATTTCTTTAGCCTACATCTGGCTCCGTAGCATTTACGTTATGTTATTAACCCCATATATCTGTATCCAAGTTCCTGCTACCTGTTCATTGTAAGACATTAACTTGTCAATGTTTCTGTTTAGAATGTAAACCGAATTGATCAGTAACTCTGTTATTGGAAAGTCGGTATATAAAAGTGCTAAATAAATATATGTTCTGTGATTTTGATGTTTAGAACACTTTCCACTATTTTTCCTGGCACTGAAGTCAGGGTAACCGGTCTGTAGTTTCCCGGATCACCCCTGGAGCCCTTTTTAAATATTGGGGTTACATTTGCTATCCTCCAGTCTTCAGGTACAATGGATGATTTTAATGATAAGTTACACATTTTTACTAATAGGTCTGAAATTTCATTTTTTAGTTCCTTCAGAACTCTGGGGTGTATACCATCCGGTCCAGGTGATTTACTACTCTTCAGTTTGTCAATCAGGCCTACCACATCTTCTAGGTTCACCGTGATTTGATTCAGTCCATCTGAATCATTACCCATGAAAACCTTCTCCATTACGGGTACCTCCCCAACATCCTCTTCAGTAAACACCGAAGCAAAGAAATCATTTAATCTTTCCGCGATGGCCTTATCTTCTCTAAGTGCCCCTTTAACCCCTCGATCATCTAATTACTACTTACCTGATAATTTCCTTTTCCTTAGATCAGATGAATTCAGCTTCTAGCCCTTGGCTTTCGAATGATTGTGTTATGTTGCTGGATCCACAATATATGGAACACCATGCCCTCTGAATTACGCCAGGAACTTTGCCACAAAAAATTTAAACAAAACCTAAAACCCTGGTTATTCAAAAAAGCCTACTATTAATGAACTGATTCCTTTTCCATGCTTTCTAGTTTTATCCACAGACACTCATATTTTGATACTCATTCTTGTAATACAAAGTTATACATGGTTTTGTATTCTTTCTGTTATTATGTTATATTGTAAAGCACTATGCTGACTTAATGTTTGAATGTAAACCGAGGTGATGTTACTTACGTGCCCCGGTATAGAAAAATCCATAAATAAATAAATAAATAATGGTCCTCCTGTGTGGCTACGTGTTCCAGGGGTTACTGGTGTTTGTCCAGTCTCTAGACTCGTGTTCATGCATTCTTTGTCTGAGTTCAGTGTTTCCTGTTGGCTGAGTACTGAAATGGTTCTCTGTTATTAATCAAGTTTTTGCTAGTCTGTCCACCCTTGGCTTTTGAAGAGAATTCTGGCAGGTGTATATATACTGTGACTTCAGTTTTGCTACGTTTCCAATGCTGGTAGAGGTGCATAACCCACTGGTTCTGAATTCATCTGCCTCGTCTAAGGAAAAGGAAATTATCAGGTAAGTAGTAATTTCTCATTCACCTCCAATGTCCCTGAGGAAGAACCAAAACGTGACATTTTGGGCTTAAGATTTTGAACACAGAAAAGACTTAACATATAAAATCAGAGTGGGGAGAATGAGAAGTGATTGCCATGAACAACAGACACATGGAAGAAAAGTACTCCAATCCTTTATGACAAGTGCTATAATCTATTATATTTTTATGAATCGCGATGAAACATTTCACAAGGACACTTTTGTGAGACAAGATCAATTGAGAATTTATGAGATAATTGAGACCTATGATTATAAATGGTGAGCATATCTAACGCTTAGTGTTTCTTAAAGCAAATATATTGGAAGAGCTATTAAGTGAATGTATATAGCTCCATGATATGAGGATCTCATATTACAGATATTATTCTTTGGACTTTGTTTTGCCTTGGTTTTTCTTTGAGAGATTTTTTTATAGCACAGTAGTCTTTAGGTTTATTAAGGCTGATCAAATGTATGCAGCAATAGAAGAGTTTTTTTAAATAGGATAAATGAAGATCTGCAGTCCATCTCTGACCAGCTTAATGGTAATAAGTTAAAGATGAATACAACAGTAGTCCTATGGGTCAGGAAAGCTACTACTTTTTCACCACCATGCGTGATGAGAGAGGATTCCCCACTTCTGAATGAACAGCATGTGGTAGCATGTGTGATTGGTGGCTGGGTCACAGCCAGAGGACGACACCTGGACATTCTGGCTGTGTGTTAGTGCTTTTCATTTACAGTGCAAGAAAGAATGGCTTCAACACAAAATGGCCACTGGCCCTCAGTTTAAAGTCAGCAGTGCTCTTCAGCAAACAAATCAAAACATTTCCACAGTGTCCCTCTTCTTTATTGAGCACAGGGTTCCCTGCGGGATTCAGCCTTAAGGAGGACCTGGCGGAATAGACTGAGCTCTTCTATCAACTCCCTCACACAACAGTTGTGTATTTTAGGGGTCATTGTTGATTCTGAATTGTCATTTAAAGCCCAGATTATATAACAAAGTAATGAAGGCAGAAAAGGACCAAATGGTCCATCCAGTCTGCCCCGCAAGCTTTTTATGATATCTGCCGTGCTGTGCAGATTACTTCCAAATTTCTCTTAAGGGTAGTCCGTTAAGTTACCCCCAAGCCAGCTTGTAATTTTACAATCAAAAAACCAAGCAACTGTCAAACCCATAAAAAATTACTGCTAGCAACATTTTTACTGGATGAGGAGCTGTCTTGAAAATGTAGGCAATGCTACTTGACGTGTTTTGCTTCTTGACTTGTCCGTAGAAGCAGTCCTATGCTTTTCCCCTTATGTCTGCATATCAGTGCCCCAGATGGTAAACGTCGGGGCCTGTGTTGGTTGAATTCCTCGGTAATTCAGACTTTTCATTACATGCGAGTATTATGATGTTTTTGCCGTTACCACTCTCAGAAAGTCATGACAACATACATGCAATGGTGACATCCCCTTACAATTACTGTAATACTTTTTTTTCTTAGTTTTTCCCAAAAAGCAGTTGTAGCTTTTACAGCTAATAAAAAGCTCGGTAGTCTGTGTTACTAAATTTATATCTAACTGATCATATCTCATCAATTCTGAGCAATCTTCACTGGCTTCCTATTGATTTACATTCTAAATGTAAAATCCTTTCATACATCCTTAGGGTATTGAAGAAAGGGAACCCAAAATATTTGCAGGAACGCTCAATTCTCTCTACTCCAGTGCGAGCATTATGCACATGACAAGGGTTGTTAGTTATTCCATCTATAAAAAAAAAAAAAAATAAGTTAGTGTGGAAACTTGGAAAACAGGCTGCCCAACCTTATGGGACACTCTTCCAAACTATTTTTGGGATTTAACTGATTGTTTTGATGTTAGAAATGTCATGACTTAAAGGGAAAAGCAGCTAAAACATAGTTGCCCTAGGAGCGTTGCCTCTTCATGAGCTGCAGCAGGACAGACATGTGCTACCGTTTGCTGGAGACAGAAATACTGAGAGATTCCTCTGCCGCATCAGACTATATAATGAGGCCAATGTCAGTGTGAAAGCATTTTCTCTGTCTCCATCTACTGGTAGGGGAAATATAACCCATGCAGCTGCTCTAATCTGGTAGGACTTAAGGAAAGGAAATTAACAGGTAAATTCAAATGTCACGATCTCTGCTGCAGAACATAAAAATGGCAGCATGGGTAGGATAAAAGCACTGAGCTGTGTGATCCTCTTATCCTCCTCATGCTGTTGCAGCTGCTATACTATGGCACTTACTGCCCCTCTCAATGCCAGGCTCACCTCATTTTATTTGCTCATTTGCATTGTGAATTTTTTGTCATCCTTATAACATTTTCAAAATTGCTGCTCAGACAGGTAGCCAGACCTTGCAAACCACAATATTGTTTTCCCAACTGGGGTTGCTAAACTTGTCTTTATTTTAAAAAGTTATATATCCTCCTTGTATTGGAAGCAACTATGCTAAATATGCCTTTTAACCCAACGTGTAGCAGACATAAGTATGGGATCAAAGCCAAAAGGGAGCTCAAGGAAAAGTCTCAGTCTTAATATTGACCGACATTTATGAGTTCCTAAATATATTAGAGATTTGCTGGGAAATCTGATATTACTCTGATTCCAACTGGGTAATTATTCTTTTTTGATTACTTCTGTAAAAGCTGCTTCAGCGACTCTTGGATGACCGCAAGCCTACAGTAGAAATGATTCAAACAGAAGGCAAGCGACTAGCAGAGTCGGCTGAGCCTGTTGACAAAGAGAAGATCCTTGGACAGCTGGAAAACCTTGGAAAGAGATGGAAAGGACTACTCGGCAAAGCAGCAGCAAGGTACCATTCCCTTTCTAGAAAGCACCCCTCTTCTCCCAAATCCTGCTGGAATGAGCGGCAGTGCACACCTCTCCAGCTGAGAAGGCATTGGTTTGCTTCTGTCCTGCCTATAGACTGACACTGTACTTTTCCCCAGCTGACAAAGTAGCGCTATTCCTTCCTGAAATTTGATGACAGAGTATTATGCAGAAGACTGCGTGGCATATATTGGACACATGGTAGAACACATAAAGGTGGCCAAATTTGGTACAAGTTTAAAATTTGAGTAGTAATTCTATCATTCAGGCTTCATCAACCTGAATGATAGAATAACCTCATCAGCTCCATCTCAAGTTATCCCAAAGGACATTTTCCACATCTTTCTAGAAAAGCTTTTGAGTCTGTTCAGAGGTTTCCTGAGTGCAGTTTGTTATATACTTTTCCCACAGGCACAGAATGGGAGAAAAGCCTCCGCTATTTATAATGAGTTATAAAGGAGTGAAACTTGGGGGAGAAACTGAATGAAAGTTTGCACCTAATCTCAAAGGGTACCCAAGGAATTGTCCACATAGATCTGGTAGTTGGCTGCATAGAGCACGTCCCAATATCTTAGACCTAAAGAGTGGAGAGAGAGATTAATACATCTTATGCTTCTTGGACTTGTAGAGGGTAAATTTAATCGCCATGCTCTGATCAGAGTTGAACTTATTTGAGTCCTGGAGCTGCTGGATTCTACTTTGTCTGCCATCTCCGTAATAGGAAGCAGCATGTGTGGGTGTCCTTTAGAAGAAGGTACACTGATGCTATCACTAACTCCTGGGTACATCCCAGCTAGTTTAGGAGGGCCTTGAATTCTTTCAAATTCCCAAATGAAATGAAATGACCTTCCTCATCCCCTGCAAAAAATGGAGAAAGGAAATGTCTGTGTGTGAAGAGAGAAAAGGTTTTGAAGGGTGATCCAGAGAAGAGTTCCCTTCAGCACCTGTCTCACCAGAGCTGCAGCAGAAATCCCAGATCCTCGATAGGCTGAGCTAGCCCTAGCACCATGGCTGCAGATGACCCAGATTTGTAACGTAATTTTTTATTTAATATACTACTATTTGAAAAATAAAAATCAAAGCAGTATCCATAAATCTAAATTTTAAAAAAATCAGATACACAAAGTACATACTTTATAACATAAAAACCAATGCAATTTATAAACAAAAAACCTACAGCTGCCATCAAAACAGCAATATAATACAAACTTAAAAACAAATTAGAAGCAATTAAAACAGTCTTCTAACTTCTCAATCCAAATAAAAAGCGTGTATGAACAACCAGGGCGTTATACCTTTTCCAAATTTACAGAAATCATTTGCACTTCTAAAAGAATATTATTCCAAAATAGAGGTCCAAAATAACTTAGAGGATCACCATTTATTCTCCATTTATTTGAACAAAGAATACATTACAAAACTTTATGCACCATTCATAAATTAATACATGACGAAAAAGCAGAGTGGCTGAACACAGCCCTCCGCTTACATACCCCCCACAGAAATCTGAGGTCAGCAAACAAAGCACGGCTAACTATTCCCTCAGTCAGAACAGCCAGATTAGCACAAGTAAGGGACAGGGCCCTATCCCTAGCAGGACCCATAATATGGAACACCATGCCGGTAGAAATCAGACAGGAAAGAGACATCAAAACATTCAGAAACAAATTAAAAACCTGGCTATTTAAGCAAGCATACCACACAGAGAATGGAGAGTAGAACCCAGGGAAGTGTTAGGTGCGGTCAAGCAAACGCCCACACAGACACACTCCTTCTTAAAGTGCGTCTCCTCGCCTATATTCTAATCTCCACCTCTATCTTAAACTTCAAAGAACTAAAGTTAAGTAACAGCAAACGTTTAGCAGAGTTAGAAAAACTAGACTTGACTTACAACACTCACCAAATAGTACTTACTCTGATATAATGTTACAGTGTTTTGGATGGCACCTGTTTCCAGACACTTTACTCAACATAGTTTTTGTGCCTTATTGTGAGCCGTTGTGATGGCGCCCGCTTAACGACGGTATAGAAAAGATGTTACATAAATAAATACATCTGAGTTGGAGAAGGAAGGAGCAGAAGCTCACTCTGGGGCAGCTGTGCTGAGCCTACTGAAGGTTTTTACTCCTGTTTTAGTGCGAGTTTTTCAGCACTAATCTTACTCCGGTTTTAGCGCTAAAGAAACCTGCAGTGTATTTAGCAGGGGTGCATCCAAATCCCATGTAAAAGAAGGCATTAGCTATCCCCCAGCAGTGCAGAGAGGTGCGTTTAAAGGCAGACAGCTTAAAGCACATTTCCTTAACTCCTGGGTCACAGCAGGAGAAAGCCTAACTCGCGTTTCTGGTGGCCATGTGTGGTAATGTCTAGCCACTTCTATCAGACTGGGCACAGAAGTAGAACGACTCTGGCCACCAGAAACGGGAGTTTACTTCACTTCAGACCCCGGAGTTTAATCTCCAGTGTGAGCTGTTGAGGTGGGCACAGTCCCTCTGCATTGACGATCCCAGCGTTGCTTACTGTTTAACGTTAGATGCCCAAGGAGCGACTGCAGAGAGCACATTCTCTCACCTGAGGCCAGTATGGCAAGTAAAATCAATGCCGAGGTCCTTTGGGGTGCATGTCTACAGCTGGTTTAACTCTCTGGGATGGGGGGCACCTGCAGCTGGACAGGGGGCCAAAGATGGATGCACAGCGCCAGCGTGAATACTCTCCAGCTGAAGGTGCCCACCCCAGAGAGCTTACGCTTTGATTTTCTGCCTTGCCACATGGCCCTGCATGTGAGACTGGTGCTGTGCATGCCAGCTTGTGGGCACTAGGGTCATTTTGACCTGGAATGGCAAAATCAAAGAATAAACTCTCTGGGGAATGTGTCTAAAGCCAGATGAACAAAGCATAGACTGGGCGGACACCAACAGCTGAGCATTATACGCTCTAGCACAGCGCGCATACATGAAAACAACAAACACCTGTGACTGGTGCCTGCCTCGGGGAGCTTACCCTCCTGGGTCTGAGGTGGAGTAAACGCACATTTTGGGTGGCCAGTATTGTCGATTGTTGTATCTCAGACCCAGGAAGGACTAAATTTTCCAATGTAAATTCTCTTGAGCCGGAACCTAAAGCTGAACAACGTGTAAGCTCTTTGGGGCGGGCACCTACAGCTGAACAGTATCAGGATGCACAGAACTAAAGTGCTTACTAAGGTGCCTTCCCAGGAGAGCTTATGTTTTGTTCAGCTGTAGGTGAAAGCCTCATGGAGCTTATAGTGCAAATATAATTCTCCAAGGACAAGCAGGACGTCAGTCCTCACAGAAGGGTGAATCACTGAATGGAGCCCGGCACGGCTTCAACGTTTCTAGAACTGTGGCTTAGCTTCATTGAGCAAACCCCACGTCCACACAGGGTCCCCTCAGCCTCTTCACAGCTCGTGTTTGGATGAGCCTCAACATTTTTTTCAAAGTGCTTTTTACTGCGCGATTCCTTTTCTCGGTCAACACAGGGTCCCGCCAGTTCTCCCATTAGCATCCTAGATAGGTTTCCTGACATTTTGGGGGGAGTTTGTTTTTGTTGTTAATTCCCCGGGACAGCAATATGCTCGATGCCCGCTGGCCAGTGACGGCCACAGCCATCGATTTTAATCTCACGTCCCTTTTGCTTCACAACGACATGTCCACTTTGGGTTTCAAGCAGGAACCCATGATAGGTAGGCCGCCTGCTTTGGGGCATCACACGACGTCCGGGGTTGCAGCAAGTGTGCCAGGATGACCCAGAACGGACGTAAGATCTGGCTTCAGAAGAGAGAAGCCCAGTGCATCGGCATTGAGGGACACTGAGCCATCGACATCAGCAGGGCTGCCGGTCCCGTCGAGGTCGTCGGCTGAGAGGCAAGCCAGAGACCGGCCATCACTGGGCTCCTCCAGGACGAGGATGTCTGGTCTGGGAAGGACCAATCCGAGCACTGAGGGAAGCTGAGGAACCACCTTATTTTGTTGGTCCTCTCTTTGTTAGGGGGCAGCTTGTACCTAAGGATTCACCCATGTGTGAGGACTGCCATCCTGCTCGTCCTTGGAGAAAGCAGAATTGCTTACCTGTATCAGGTGTTCTCAGAGGACAGCAGGATGTCAGTCCTCACGAAACCCGCCTGCCACCCCGCCGACTTGGGTTTCCACTGTGTGGGTTTTCTCCTTTATAATTTTATTCTTTTGAATTTTATAATATAAGACCGCGGGGACCTCACTTGGACGCGTGGTATATTGCATGCGTGAGTTTGCTCAATGAGCTCAGTCAGAGTTCTAGAAACTTTGCATAAGTTTTCCGTGCCAGGCTCCATCCAATGATGCCATCCATGTGTGAGGACTGACGTCCTGCTGTCCTCTGAGTACACCTGACATTCACATGTCTTATGGGCAAAGCTAGACACTACCACATGGGCACAGCAATAGAATAGCATGGCCACCAGACATGGGAGTTAACGTTTACTGCACCTCAAGGCAAGGAGTTAAGAAAACACAGACGTAAGGAGATAGGAGGAGTGTTGCATGCAAGGTTGGCACTGGGCATCCCAGCTTGAGCACAGTCTTGCATGCCAAGTGAAATTAAAGGGGTCAGCTCTCCAGAAAGGGCAAGTTCAGCCATTAGGGATGCACTGTGGGTGCCCTCCCTAGAGAGTTTCCTTTTTGTGCAGCTAAGTGAAATCAAGTGGAGTACATGGTATTAGATAAAGAAGCTAGTTCTATCCGCCATCAGGTTTCTCTCCTCCTGTCTCCTATTAGGGTGAATTCTTTTTTCTCAAAGGTAACTAACACCAGTCTGCTTTCCTGTGATTTTCCTCCAAAAATTGGTAAAGTGTTTGGTTGGAAACAGTGCACTTACAAAATAATTCCTCCAGCTTCTGAGAGGCCTGCTGTCCTTTCCTTTAGCCTTATAAAGCCGGTTTTCTAGTTTCCTTTCATTGCGTTTGGTAGGTGCTATTGTATAAAGTGGGAGAACTATCATCGTCTTTCTGCCACAGGCAAACGCAGCTGGGAGAGCTTCTGGTCCTGGCTAAAGAATTCCACGAAATGTCCGAGCCCATTTCTGACTGGTTAACAGCCACAGAGAAGAAACTTGCAAATTCAGAGCCTCTCGGCACGCAGACTGCCAAAATTCAGCAGCAGATCGTGCATCACAAGGTAGGAGGGCTGTGATGTGCACATTCAGATGTTATACAGTCAAGGCTTTAGAAACCTCTCACACACCACTGGTGTTAGTTTTGTACATCACATGGAAAAGCCACCTGAACCATGGGCATTTTCTAAATCATTTCATATATGATTTCTGCTTTATTATTTTGTTTAATTTGTGTTCTTTCATTGTTTGTTTTAGTTTTTCCATTTGTTTCCCTCCTGGATTTCCAGGCTCTAGAGGAGGAGGTCTTGAGTCGTGCCGCTGGCGTGGAGCAGATGGTCAGCACTGGGAAGGCGCTGACTTCCCTGAGTGCCATGGCTGACCGCAGCATGCTGGCAGAGAAGCTGAACTCGGTGCGGGCGAGCTACTGCCATATTCAGGATCGGTGCTGCCGCAAGGCGGTGCTGCTTGAACAGGCACTGGCCAATGCCCACCTGTTTGGGGAGGATGAGGTGGAGCTGCTGAACTGGCTGGCTGTGTTAGAGGACAAGCTCAAGTTTGTGTCCGTCAAGGATTACAAGCAGGAAATCATACAGAAACAGCACGCTGATCAGCTGGTACTGCCCTTTTCCATTATATTATGTTGGTTTTCTTCACATTTATTTTATTTTATTTAGATACCGTTGTCCCATGTATAGAGCACAACGGTTTACAAAGGGACATTCATAGTTAGAGCTCACTTGGTTACAGAGGTGGTATTCATAGACAGGCATCAAGTGAAATTTCTAGTACATATTAATAATTGATCTTCTACTTAAGGCAAAGGGTATTGAAAATTAGAATAGTTTTCACACCTAGTCAGTGGCTTGTTTTGAGAATCTTACATTCTCTCATTTGATTTATTCTTCATGATTTCATTATCATTTGTCCCTCTTGTCTTTGTGGTTCTGTATTTTCTGATGTTTTTAGGTTTATTTATATGTGTTTTGGAATAGCTATGTTTTAGCTCACATTTAAATCTTTCTATCTGGTAAAATATTTAATGTTACAGGCAGAGAATTCCAGAGTTTTGGAAAACACACAATCTCTTATTTGCATTTCTTATTATTCCATAGTTTCTTTGACTCAATCTTAGTTTAATATTTCATTTCTGTTTAATTTATGAGCATGGTTAGAATCGGACAGGTGGACAGAAAATAAGGCTGTAGGGCACTTCTTGTGCAATGACAACAGTCCTGTACTGTAACAACTCACTCCTCTACTCGGAGTTGTCCATTTCCCCTTCTGCCAGGATGAAAAAGGAACGGAGGGTGATAAGCTCAGAGGCACTGAGAGAGCATTGCAGGTGGTATAAAGGGAGTACCGTACTAATTGACTAAAGATAAAATCTGTTAAATCTTACAGAGCAGTTGGATAGCGATGATGGCTCTCCTGCTACGCTATCTCTGAAGAGTCTGGAGCTATTGACACCACTGGGCATTTTGGCCTCTTCAGCTGGTTCTGAAAGGGAAATCTTGTCATCGTCCATAGCATCACATAACAGTTTGGGGGACACAATATGGACTAAGTTTTCATCAGAATGTCAGTGATATCCATTTCATTTCCTTTGGCTTCTGTACTGTGCTTTGTTGAGATTACTTGGTGACCGGATAAAGGATTGGACAGACGAGCATGGGGCATCATCTTGCAGAGTGAGTGCCATTCCCTGTGGTTTGGGCTGCTTTCTCCTTCTGATATAGCCTTACAGTAAATCACACATTCATTTCTTCCTGGCCACAACATTCACAGATAAGTTTTTGCAACTTATCAGCAGATCAAATTCAAGGTAGCTTTTCACTTGACATTTTGCAGTTTCCCCACTGGTTAGTTTGCCAGTCTGAAGTTATGCAGGAGCATTCAAATATAGCCTTACATTTCTAGGAAATGTGCGATGCATATTCCATGCCACCACAGAAGATGAACTCCTGTATGTGAAGATGGCTAATGAGGCTATTTCTTTAATTGGATTCCAGCACTGAAGCTTCTTCCCTAGGGCATGAAGATTATTCTTAATGCTGTCCACTTTTCAGAGAGATTTTTGAAACACATCTTCTCTCAAGGGATGTACTCTTAATTTATATTGCGCTATTAGATGTATTCAGCAATAGACAAATAAACATAAGAGATAGTCGCTGCTCCATAGAGCTTACAGTCTATTCAAGACTGACAGGACAAGTCTGAGACAGGAAATTTCACTTATTTTGGAAAACATTTATAACCAATGTGCGTGTAATCGTGAAAACAAGGGGTTAAGATGTAAAATTATCCTTAAAAAAGTGTGTTTTTAGGCTGCATTTGAATAAGGCCAGAGAAGGAGCATAACATGCTGACCCAGGAAGTCTATTCCAGGCGTACAGAGTAGGGCACAGATAAGAGCGACCTGCCTGATGAGTGGTGTTTATGAGAAGAGGGGTCCTGTCTGTTTTTAGTATTTCATTATGTTTTATGATTACTGTAATTTGTTTTAATATATCTCACTATGATGGATACTCTCTGGTGAATAAACAAATATGGATAAATAAAAAGAAATAAGGGAGGAGCTGTAGAGTGAAAGCTCTTGTAAGCGAGTCTGTGGAAAAAGGAACCCGTGTACTGCCATTGATGGAGGACTAGTACCGCTGAATTCTGACAGATTGTGGTGGAGTGAGGAGATCCATGTGAGGAGCAGATTGTGGAGCTTGAAGTGTCTGTGGAAAAAGGAACCCGTGTACTGCCATTGATGGAGGACTAGTACCGCTGAATTCTGACAGATTGTGGTGGAGTGAGGAGATCCATGTGAGGAGCAGATTGCAGTAGTATAAGCAGGATATGAGAGTATGGGAAGGGTTTTAGACGTGTATTCAGAAAGGAAGGGACAGATTTTAATTCTGTACTGTATTGCAAACTTTAATCTTCTCAAACCTAGACTACTGCAACTCCTTACTACTAGGTCTTCCAGCAAGTCACTTAAAACCGCTACAACTACTACAAAATGTCACAGCAAGACTCTTAATAGGATCGAGAAAATATCACATTACACCTTCGCTTATGTTGACTACATTGGGTACCAGTACAATCCAGAATCTACTATAAAACATTAATGATAATTTTCAACATCATTCATTCCAATGATACTGCCACCATACAATCCTCAGCCAACACTAAGATCTCAAGATAAAGGACTATGGACTATGCCCATAGTACGGAGCACCCGTCTGCAAATGAGATTGTGTGTTTTCCAAAGCGGGTCCAATGCTCTGGAATTCTCTGCCTGAGACGTTATGTACTCTATCAGATAGAAATGTAAATGGGAGCTAAAAACGCATATGAATTAACCTAAAAACAGCACAATATACTGAAAAAATAGAATAATCGATGTAAGATTCTCAAAACAACCCACTGAATAAGATTTATATAAAATACTCTTTGCCTTAAGTACCAGATGTATTAATAATATGCACTAGAAATTTCACTGGATAAATATTACTGCCTGTCTATGAATAAGATTTATATAAAATACTCTTTGCCTTAAGTACCAGATGTATTAATAATATGCACTAGAAATTTCACTGGATAAATATTACAGCCAGTCTATGCATAAGATTTATATAAAATACTCTTTGCCTTAAGTACCAGATGTATTAATAATATGCACTAGAAATTTCACTGGATAAATATTACTGCCAGTCTATGAATAAGATTTATATAAAATACTCTTTGCCTTAAGTACCAGATGTATTAATAATATGCACTAGAAATTTCACTGGATAAATATTACTGCCTGTCTATGAATGCCACCTCTGTAACAAATCATTGTTTGCTGAGCTATAATTGTGAATGTCACTTAGTAAACTGTTGTGATCTATATATGGAACGATGGTATATAAAATGTCTACATATAGAAAGAAACACATTTTAGCAGTGGGGAGAGAGAGAGGAGTTGAAGATGAAACTCTTATCCACAGAAATAAAAGGGGAGGTGGGACATGGGTTTGTTATCATTTATTCATGTGGTTGGTTTGGGATTTTTTTTTATTGTTCTGTGAAGTTGATGTTTACTGTTTTAAGAGAGAGTAGCCTAGCAGTATATAAGGTTTCTTAAATAGATATCTCAAAAGATCCCAAGTCTTTTAAGAATTCCAGAGACACATTTCAGAACAATGGTGTGAGCCCTGGGTTTCTACATAAAATATCTTCCTCAGTATTTAAACACTTCCAAGATAAGCAAAGCTCAAATGGTTTTTATCAGTTGCTTTGAACCATGTACTCTTCCTATCTGTATGAATTTGGTGGACACTATAGGACGGAGGCCTGAATCTATATAGGCCTGTCCTTCCCATATTTAGGCTAACAATCCAGAATTTTGAGTTTCTCTGACGTAGTCAAGTGGCAGTGCCATGTAAAATTACCACCATCATTTACTTACATCATGCAACAAGCAAGCTCAAAGTGTGGGTCTGCCGTCACCAGGGGGGGGGGGCAGCGGAAAGTCATGGTGCGGGCACTCTTACCCCCCCCCCCCCCCATGCACCAAAAGAAATAAAGGAGAGGACGCCAGCGCCAGGTGGGTGAGTGCCTGAAGTGGTTACTTCACTACCTCCTAGCTGCCTTTACTACATGGTTGGCCTGACTCTAGCTGGCTTCACAACCTGACTAGCTTACGCCTGAATTAAATAAATTTTAATCTCAGCCGCAGCCATGCATACCTTAAAATGGAGCCTATCCACTTCATTGAAATCATCCCAAGACGTGGAAAACATAAAAACGCCAGAGAACTCGAAAACAAAAGGAAAGAGAGCGAAACCCTGATCTACCCAAGTTAAATAACTACTCCTCTGCAACGTCTCCCTGCCTAATGTATTACTAAATGCACAATCACTAATAAATGATCTACTAGCGTAACTAAATCCCTCTATCCTCTGCATCACCAAAACATGACTGAAAGATAGTGATGATGTCCTTCTAAACCAAATCTATCACCCCAACTATAGTATCTTTCACTTCCCCAGAAAAAAACGAAAAGGTGGGGGTCTATGAATCTGTTAAAAAAAAACAAAAAAACGTAAACCCTAAAGTTGAGATAAACCCTCCCTATGAGGTTGCTATACTAAAATCACCACTTCTAAATATTGGTTTGATCTATTGCCCACTTGAAACTCTCCAAAAAGACTGCTCACCTCTAATCGAAATTTTCACTAAAGCGTTTCCAGCTTCTGAATCCACTCTTAATTGTAGGAGATTTTAATCTACATGTAGACAGCACAGCATGTGAAACCTTCCTGGTTCCTGTGCATACTCAGATCATACGTCTTCATACGCCACAAAGAAACTTAAGATCGGCAAATAAGGGATTATTTTCCATTCCCTCAGTTAACACTGCCAAATTAACACCAGTTCGTGACAGAGCTATATCATTAGCGGGCCCTAAACACTGGAATGAAATGCCAACTGAACTAAGACTACAGTCAGATTTTAAGAATTTTAAGCGAAACCTGATTATTAAATAACATTATTAAATTATTATTATTATTAAATTATTATTAAATAACATGGTTATTTAAAAGGGCATACAGTATAGATGAATAATAGTGCATGAATACAGTTTTAGTGCTTTTATCTTTTACCTGTTTTATTCTTATTGATAATAACCTGTTTTAAGATTATATTTGTAGTTTATGTATTTTAATGTTGTTATTACCCAAAATGATGTATTTATTTTCTTAAAATTTGTAAACCGTTGTGAAAGTTTTAACTAAACGACGGTCAATAAAACCTGTTAAAATTAAAATAAAAAAAAAATTCCAGATCAGTGGGTTTTACATCCCTACCAGCAGATGGAGTCAGAAAACAAAACTTTGGACTCTGCTACTTAATAGAGAGTGCCTCCTGATTCCAGCAGATGCTGGAGATGCAAACCTGCAGTCTAGATTTTAGTTTAAAAAAAAAAAAAAAAAGAGAAAGTGTTAGATAGATTAGTGTGACTTTGCTCCCTGAGGTGTTAGGCACCGGCACGGGCCATCCCTCAGGTGGAGCTGAGCATCCAGTGGGTTGGATACCCCTGCCTGCGTTTCACCCGTATCCCCTGGCGCAGGAGACTTTAGACCTCCTGAAAGTGTCGCCTGTGGATTCAGTGGTGTCGGCAGCCACTTTCAGAGGCTTCTGGCTCCCTTGGCCTCCGAAGCTGTTCCCGTTTCCTCTGGTCCTGCTGCTGCTCTGAGGTTTGGGTAGTTACATTTTTTTTTTTTTTTAAGGTGAAAATTGGTAAGTGCCTTTTAAGTTCTTCTGGTAGGCCTTGTAGTCAGGCAGGACCCGGCCGGGACAGTGCTTACTGCGACCTGTCGAGCAGGTGGTCAGCAGCCCGGGGCTCCGGGTAGGTTTGGCAGGCACGAGCTCTAGCCCGGGGGAGGGAGTTTTCTTGTTTCCCTCAGGGCGCAGGTGCTCTTTGCGGCGCAGAAAACGTGGTCGGGGCCAGTAATTGTGAGGTGCAGGGGTTTTGTACAGCTATCCATGTCCTGAGCGAGGCTGCCTAGGTGAGAGCCGCTCGGGGGCATGCTTGACTGTGTGGTTTGCCGCATGGCGCCCAAATCCAAAATGGCCGCCTGCCGTGCATGTGGCGTGGCAGTGGTGAAGTTGGACGCCCATTCCCTCTGTGCATCCTGTGTATCTGGCCAGGAGGGCCTCTCGAGAGGGGGCCGCTCCGTTAGACTTGGCCTCCGATCAGCGGGGCCAGTGGCTGTTTCCGCAGGAACAGAGATCTCTGATGTTGCAGGGATGGGAGGGGATTCCCCTCCACCCCTGTACCCGGTGGATCTTGGCCGGGCTGCTGAGGAGGAAGTTTTACAGCTCGATACCCCTCGGGGGGGGGGGGGAGGAAGAGCCTGCAGGCTTCTCCCCAGAATTTGTACTACTTCATCAGGTCTTTTTAGCCAATTGGAGGGCCGGGGTAAAAAGTGCCGCAGAGCGGCCAGTGGGCCCAGCAGGCGGGGGCTCTAAGTGGGCTTCTCAAGGTCCTCATGGTCTCCTTCTGCACCTGGGCCTCCACCCAGCATGGGGGGACCCGACCTTCATGGAAGACGTGTAGGAGGTCCTGCAGCATGGTTACCCTCCAGACTCTCAGGGGACGGACCCAGATGCAGATACCTCCCCTGATTTGGGAGATGGTTCCAAAGATGACACGACCTTGGATGAGTTCCCCATTCTGGAGGGGGATGACCTTCGAGTTGTTCATCTGTTCAATTTGGAGGAGCTGCGTCCCTTACTTCCCCAAGTTCTGGAGGAGTTAGGGGGTTAAGATCTCCCAAGAAGAATCCGATAGCGAGGGGATCAATCCGGTGCTTGATGGTCTGCGAGGGCTGATGTCAGCCTTTCAACTGCCCAAGAAGATCGAGAAGTTGGTAGTCTATGAGTGGGATGCCCCGGATGCCGGCTTGAAGGTAGGCAGAGCAATGGCTAAACTGTATCCCCTGGCGCAGGAGACTTTAGACCTCCTGAAAGTGCCGCCTGTGGATTCAGCGGTGTCGGCAGTCACAAAAAAGACGACCATCCCAGTGGCCAGGGCGGCTGCGTTGAAGGACATGCAGGATTGCAAACTGGAAATTCAGCTGAAACGGTTGTTTGAGTTCTCGGCCCTAGGTCTGTATGTGGCGATCTGTGCCAGCATGATGCAGCAGGCCTGCCTGTATTGGGTCCAGAAAGCTGCGGAGGGTGCTAAGTCTACTTTCTTTCCTTGCAGGTGGCCTGCCTGGAGGCAGGGGTCGCCTGGGCTGCGGATGCGCTGTATGATTTAGTCCATACCTCTGCTTGTACTATGGCTTCCTCTGTTGCATCCTGTCGGCTTTTGTGGTTGCAGAACTGGTCAGCGGACTTGTCATTCTAGCCGCAGCTTTGTAATTTCCCCTGTAAGGGAAAGCTCCTGTTTGGAGAGGATTTGGACCAGTTGGTCAAGCTGTTGGGGGAGACCAAAGGCCATAGATTGCCAGAGGATAGGAGACTTGAGTAAGAAAGTGTTCCCATCCTGTGCTCATTTTAGAGACACGCGTAGGTTTCACAGTGGTAAACCAGCTCCCCCTCCCGTGTCCAAACCAAGCCCTGGCCATCAGCATTCCTTTCAAGGGGGCCGTTGGGCATCCAGAGATGGTGCAGGCCTGGGCTTGGGAGGCGGCAAGCCTGCCCAATGAAGCCAGGGTCCCCATCCCTGCATAGAAGCTGTAGGAGGCAGATTATCCAACTTCTACGAAGCGTGGGAAAGGATTACCTCGGACCAGTGGGTCTTGGAGGTGGTCAGGCATGGTTACGCTCTGGATTTTTTGTGCCCGGTCAGAGACGCCTTTGTAGAGTCGCATGTCGTTTCGCACAGGAGAGAAGCGGTATGGACGACCCTGCGGAGGTTGCTCAACTTGAACGCCATTTGTCCCGTCCCTCCAGAGCAGGGTCAGGGACAGTACTCAGTGAACTTCATGGCTCCCAAAAAGGAGTGCTCCTTTCCTCCTATCTTCGACTTGCAGAAGGTGAACAGGTGCCTGCGAGTGCCCAGGTTTCGAATGGAAATGTTCATGGTGGTTACGGCGGTGCACAAGGGGGGAGTTTCTGGCATTTCTAGATCCATCTGAGGCGTATCTACATATCCCAATATGCCAAGACCATCAGAGGTTCCTGAGGGTCAAGGTGCTGGGTCGACATTTCTAGTTTTGGGCTCTTCCCTTTGGACTGGCCACCGCTCCTCGTACGTTTACCAAGGTGATGGTTGTATTGGCAGCAGGGACGGGGGATATTGGTGCACCCGTAATTGGACGACTGGCTCATCCGGGCGAAGTCTTGGGAGGAATGTGAGAACTCGATTCAGAGGGTAATGAGCACATTACGGTCTCTCGGTTGGGTGGTCAATCTGCAGAAGAGCCATTTGGTGCCCACACAACACCTCATATATCTGGGAGCATGGTTCAATACTCAGGAGGGCAAGGTCTTTCTGGCGGCAGACAGAGTGTTGAAGTTGCAGACTCAGGTGACGTGACTTCTTCATATGCGGATACCAACAGTTTGGGATTATCTCCAGGTCCTGGGCTCTATGGCTTCCACTTTGGAGTTAGTTCCTTTGGCTTTTGCGCACATGAGGCCTTTACAGCTTGCACTATTGTCCAGGTGGAGTCCCGAGTCAGAGCAGTTCTGTATCCCCTTGCCTCTTCTTCGGGAACACAGGCTCAGTCTCTCTTGGGGGCTGTCGCATTACAATTTAGAGAAGGGAGTGGATCTGATCCCCCGGAACAGGTGGTGGTCTCGACGAATGCCAGCTTCTCTGGTTGGGGAGCGGTCTGTCAAGGCAAGACTGCTCAAGGTCTGTGCGAGTGAAGGAGAGATCTTGGTCAATCAGACTTGAAACCAAGGCGGGTTCGTCAGGCCCTTCAGGAGTTTCTGCCCTTAGTTAAGGGTCAGATGGTGCGCGAATTGTCCGACAACGCAACGACAGTGGCATACATCAACAGTCAGGGGGAATAAGAAGTCCTGTGATGGCTCTGGAGGCGTGTCGGCTATTTGCCTGGGCCGAGCTTCACCTAGGGAATCTCGCGGCGTCTCATGTCGCGGAAGTAGAGAAAGGTTCAGGTGGACTTCCTCAGCAAACAGCAATCAGACCCAGGAGAGTGGGAGTTGTCCTCCGAGGCAGTGAATGATGACATAGACTTAATTGGCATCTCAGAGACATGGTGGAAGGAGGACAACCAATGGGACAGTGCTATACCGGGGTACAAATTATATCGCAATGACAGAGAGGAGCACCCGGGAGGCGGTGTGGTGCTTTATGTCCGGGATGGCATAGAGTCCAACAGGATAAACAATCCTGCATGAGACTAAATGCACAATCGAATCTTTATGGGTAGAAATCCCTTGTGTGTCGGGGAAGACTATAGTGATAGGAGTATACTACCGTCCACCTGATCAAGATGGTGAGACTGACAGTGAAATTCTAAGAGAAATTAGGGAAGCTAACCAAATTGATAGTGCGGTAATAATGGGAGACTTCAATTACCCCAATATTGACTGGGTAAATGTATCATCGGGACACGCTAGAGAGATAAGTTCCTGGATGGAATAAATGATAGCTTTATGGAGCAATTGGTTCAGGAACTGACGAGAGAGGGAGCAATTTTAGATCTAATTCTCAGTGGAGAACAGGATTTGAGAGAGAGATAACAGTGGTGGGGCCTCTTGGCAATAGTGATCATAATATGATCAAATTTGATTTAATGACTGGAAGGGGGACAGTAAGCAAATCCACGGCTCTTGTGCTAAACTTTTAAAAGGGAAACTTTGATAAAATGAGAAAAATAGTTAGAAAAAAACTGAAAGGAGCAGCTCCAAAAGTAAAAAGTGTGCAAGAGGCATGGTCATTGTTAAAAAAAAAAACAAAAACATCCTAGAAGCACAATCCAGATGTATTCCACACATTAAGAAAGGTGGAAAGAAGGCAAAACGATTACCAGCATGGTTAAAAGGGGAGGTGAAAGAAGCTATTTTAACCAAAAGATCTTCATTCAAAAATTGGAAAAAGGATCCAACAGAAGAAAATAGGATAATCCATAAACGTTGGCAAGTTAAATGTAAGACATTGATAAGGCAGGCTAAGAGAGAATTTGAAAAGAAGTTGGCCATAGAGGCAAAAACTCACATTAAAAACTTTCTTAAATATGTCCGAAGCAGAAAGCCTGTGAGGGAGTCAGTTGGACCGTTAGATGATCGAGGGGTTAAAGGGGCACTTAGAGAAGATAAGGCCATCGTGGAAAGATTAAATGATTTCTTTGCTTCGGTGTTTACTGAAGAGGATATTGGGGAGATACCCATACTGGAGAAGGTTTTCATGGGTAATGATTCAGATGGACTGAACCAAATCACGGTGAACCTAGAAGATGTGGTAGATCTGATTGACAAACTTAAGAGTAGTAAATCACCTGGACCGGATGGTATACACCCCAGGGTTCTGAAGGAACTAAAAAATGAAATTTCAGACCTATTAGTAAAAATTTGTAAACTGTCATTAAAATCATCCATTGTACCTGAAGACTGGAGGATAGCTAATGTAACCCCCATATTTAAAAAGGGCTCCAGGGGTGATCCGGGAAACTACAGACCAGTTAGCCTGACTTCAGTGCCAGGAAAATAGTGGAAAGTATTCTAAACACCAAAATCACAGAACATGTAGAAAGACATGGTTTAATGGAACAAAGTCAGCATGGCTTTACCCAAGGCAAGTCTTGCCTCACAAATCTGCTTCACTTTTTGAAGGACTTAATAAACATGTGGATAAAGGTGAACTGGTAGATGTAGTGTACTTGGCTTTTCAGAAGGTGTTTGACAAAGTTCCTCATGAGAGGCTTCTAGGAAAAGTAAAAAGTCATGGGATAGGTGGCGATGTCCTTTCGTTGATTACAAACTGGCTAAAAGAAAGGAAACAGAGAGTAGGATTAAATGGACAATTTTCTCAGTGGAAGGGTGTGGGCAGTGGAGTGCCTCAGGGATCTGTATTGGGATCCTTACTTTTCAATATATTTATAAATGATCTGGAAAGAAATACGACAAGTGAGGTAATCAGATTTGCAGATGATACAAAATTGTTCAGAGTAGTTAAATCACAAGCAGATTGTGATAAATTGCAGGAAGACCTTGTGAGGCTGGAAAATTGGGCATCAAAATGGCAGATGAAATTTAATGTGGACAAGTGCAAGGTGATGCATATAGGGAAAAATAACCCATGCTATAGTTACACAATGTTAGGTTTCATATTAGGTGCTACTACCCAAGAAAGAGATCTAGGCGTCATAGTGGATAACACGTTGAAATCGTCTGTTCAGTGTGCTGCGGCAGTGAAAAAAGCAAACAGAATGTTGGGAATTATTAGAAAGGGAATGGTGAATAAAACGGAAAATGTCATAATGCCTCTGTTTCGCTCCATGGTGAGACCGCACCTTGAATACTGTGTACAATTCTGGTCGCCGCATCTCAAAAAAGATATAATTGCGATGGAGAAGGTACAGAGAAGGGTGACCAAAATGATAAAGGGATTGGAACAGCTCCCCTATGAGGAAAGACTAAAGAGGTTAGGACTTTTCAGCTTGGAGAAGAGATGGCTGAGGAGGGATATGATAGAGGTGTTTAAAATCATGAGAGATATAGAACGGGTAGATGTGAATCGGTTATTTAGTCTTTCAGATAATAGAAAGACTAGGGGGCACTCCATGAAGTTAACATGTGGCACATTTAAAACTAATCGGAGAATGATCTTCTTTACTCAACGCACAATTAAAGTCTGGAATTTGTTGCCAGAGGATGTGGTTAGTGCAGTTAGTATAGCTGTGTTTAAAAAAGGATTGGATAAGTTCTTGGAGGAGAAGTCCATTACCTGCTATTAATTAAGTTGACTTAGATAATAACCACCGCTATTACTAGCAACGGTAACATGGAATAGACTTAGTTTTTGGGTACTTGCCAGGTTCTTATTATTATTATTTATTTATTTTTATATACCGGTGTTCGATTTTACATATCACATCGGTTTACATTTAAACAAAATTTGCAGGAACTCGTGCGTTACCTTTGTCAAATACATTAAACATTTAAATATGGGAATTATTAACAAGGGAATAAAAGAACATGGGGATGCACGAAGGAGTGCATAAAGGGGAGTGCCCCTTTGGCGCGCGACGCCTGGTGTTCTGGCGCCATTTAACGTTGTTCACAGTCCTCAGTGACGTCAGAGGGGGTGGGTCTCCTGATCGAGGATCACACACCGCCCCTCCCCTCTCAGTTCCAGATGGATTCTTTCACCTTTTTTTTCTTTCTTTCTGTTTTTCTCATCACTGTTCATTATTTCAGGGAGCCAGCTGGTGATGGTGTGTGGCATCCCTGTGCGCAGGCACCCGGTGTTCTGGCCTGGATTGGCCACTGTTTGAAACAGGATGCTGGGCTTGATGGACCCTTGGTCTGACCCAGTATGGCATGTTCTTAGGTGGTGAGCTCCCCAGTTGGACCTGATGGCGACGCAAACCATCTCGAAAATGGAGAGGTTCTTTAGTCGAAGAAAGGAGAGCAGATCGGTGGGGCTCAATGCCCTGGTGTGTCCGTGGCCCACGGGAATCCTTCTTTACATCTTCCCTCCGTGGCCCCTCATAGGCCACATCCTAAGGTGGATAGAAGCATATCAGGGGACAATGGTGCTCTTGGCGCCGGAGTGCCCCAGATGTCCCTGGTTTGAAGATCTGGTGCATCTGGTGGAGAAAGGCCCTCTACGGCTGGCCCATCTTCCGCGACTGCTGCGACAGGGACCCATATTCTTGGATCGGGAGAATCACTTCTGGCCTGGCCTGGCTTTTGAGAGGTGGAGGTTACGCCTGAAAGAGTATTCGGATCTGGTCATTTTCATGCTTCTTCAGGCTAGGACAATGGTCCCCAACCCTGTCCTGGGGGCCCACCAGCCAGTCGGGTTTTCAGGATATCCACAATGAATATGGATGAGAGAAAATTTGCATGTTATGGAGGCAGTGCATGCAAATTTTCTCTCATGCATATTCATTGTGGATTTCCTGAAACCTTGACTGGCTAGTGGGCCCCCAGGACAGGGTTGGGAACCACTGGGCTAGGAGACCCGCTACGTTGATGGCGTATGTTAGGGTTTGGAAGCTGTTTGAAGGATGATGTCTTCAGAGAAAACTGAGCCCTGTGGAAGAAGTGTCTCAAATTTTAGTTTTCCTGCAACAAGGGTTAGCCAAGGGCTTGGCATTTAATTCACTTCGGGTGCAGGTTTCGGCCTTAGGCACCCTTCGAGACTGTTCTCAGAGGCGGAAGCTGGCGTCGCATCCTGATATTGTAAGGTTCCTTAAAGGCATGAAACATTTGCATCCGGCACGTAAAGTGTGCGCTGAGTGGAGCTTAAATTTGATTCTCTGAGCGCTCTGTGGGGCTCCGTTTGAGCCGTTAAGGAGGTCATCTTTAAAGCATTTGATTCTTAAGGCAGTATTCCTGGTGGCCATAAGTTTCGCAAGTAGGATTTTGGAGCTTCAGGCTTTGTCTTTTAGGGACCCTTTCCTGCGAATTTACAATGACAGGGTTTCGTTGAGAACATTGCCATCCTTTGTGCCCAAAGTGGTGTCTTCTTTTCATATCAATCACAGTGGAGCTTCCAGGGTTCCCACAATGGTCACGAGATTCTCCCCAGGAGAGGGAACTGCATTTATTGGATGTGCAGCGCGTCCTCTTGCGCTATCTGGAGGTTTCCAACAACTTCTGGCGTTAAGACCACCTCTCTTTCTTGTTTGTCAGGGCAAAGAAGGGGGACGAAGCGTCGAAAGCGACCATTTCTAGATGGATTAAAGAGGCCATCTGTGCCACCTACATTTCCAAAGGAAGGCAGATTCCTGTGGGGTTAAGGGCTCACTCCACAAGAGCGCAGGCAGCCTCCTGGGCTGAGTGTAAGCTTCTCCCTCCACAGGAGATTTGTAGGGCAGCTGTCTGGTCTTCCATTCACACTTTCACCAGGTTTTATCATTTTGATATCAGGGCACAGGAGGAAGCGTCCTTTGGTTAGAGTGCTCTGCGTGCGGGTCTTTCGGCGGCCCGCCTAGTATAGGGTGGCTTGGTACATCCCACTGGTCTGGAATGATCTGAGTATGTACAGGAAAGGAAAATTGGTTCTTACCTGCTAATTTTCGTTCCTGTAATACAGCAGATCATTCCAGAGCACCACCTTGTTCTGACTCTGAAAGACATCCTGCTGAACTTTAATAATCTGAAGAAATAATTGGTTTGTATTATTATCATAAAGCAGGGCCAATGGGTTTCCAGTTATGTTTTGTTGTTTCCGGGCGACCTAGATTTCTGGTTAGTTGGGAAGGGTCCAACCTTTGAGCCAGGTTGCCCCTTAGTTGCTGTTTATTGTTGGAGCTTGGGTACAGGCAGGTACTGAGGGACTGCAGGTGGCACTGTCTCTTATGTAGCAGTGTCCAAAGTTGTGTTCTCTGTCTCCATCTGCTGGTAGGGATGCACAACCCACTGGTCTGGAATGATCTGTAGTATTCCAGGAATGAAAATTAGCAGGTAAGAACCAATTTCCCTATACTGTATGATGGAAGCCATGGGCTGGACTCAATTTATAACCAAGCCTACTCATTAAGCAGGACACATTCTTGACTTAATTTTCGCCAATCACAGTAACTGTGTAATCAGTTCTTTCCACAAAGTATTACCTTGGTCTGATCACCAACTAATAAAAGCAGAAATAACTCTCCTCACCACACAACAAATAAATGTGCATCATAATCCTTCACATACAGAAAAAAAGAACCGGAAATATTTGAAGAAACAATTTAAAAGAAAATAAATGAATTTGATCATGATAATGCCTCCTCATCCTTTGACTCCTGAGATAAAATCATTAATGAAGGAGCGGACACCCTATGCCCAATTCAGAAAGTAACATTCCAAAATGAAGTCAACACATCTTTCAAACGTGATCTGAAAACATGGCTCTTTAGAAAAGCTTACATTTTAACATAAAACACCAATCTACTTAAAACCTCTTCGTCAATACAAGAGACAATGGTAGTGAAGGGATCAATAAGTAAAGTGCACAGGTAGTAGAATTAGAATTTGCATTTGCTGTAATGCTGACTTTGAAAATGTACGATTATGAAGTCTATAAATCCACTGTCATGTTGACCAAGAATAATTAAGAACATTTATTTTATTTATTTATTTATTTATTTAAAATTTTTTATAGACCGACATTCATCAGGGATATCACATCGGTTCACATTGTAACGCAAACAGACGCCTGGGGAGGCGTTTTACATCGAACAGAGTTATATCGACAATTTATAACAAATTAACAAAAGAACAATTGAGGGGGGGGTAAGTGGGGGGATATAAGGAGGGAAAGTAACATTGAATGTTAAATGTTAAGAATAAGCTTTACTAATATATATAAAATAAAATAATATAACAGTATATACATATCCAATATGAGGCGATGACATATTAAATAAATTTGAGTAGAGTTTGAAAAGAGAAGGGGGCAGAGGAACCTAGGGGGGGGGGAGAGGGAGGGAAGGTAGAATGTGTAGGGATTGAATGAGACGTAGGGGTAGAATAAGAACAGATATCTGATGTGGTTTTCACCCAGATTATGAACGCTGGCTCAGAATGTGATTGTTAAGAATATGATCGATGATTTTGTAAACCGTTGTGATCTTATTCTGGAACGACGGTACATAAAACGCCTAAATAAATAAATTAAATCCATATATAAACCAATGTGATGTACAATGAAATGTACAGAAAATAAAACTTAGTGAAGAAGTAGCTTAATGGTTAGAGCAATGGACTAAGAACCAAGGAAGTCCTAGTTTAAATCCTACTAAATGTCCATGTAACCTTGAGCAAGTCACTTCCATTGTCTCAGGTGCAAACTTACTCTGGAGACAGGGAAATAACCCTACTGAACCTGAAATGTAACTCACCTTGAGCTCGGATTTGAAAAGGTGAGTAAATACAAATCCTAGCCATGAAACAATCCCCTTGATACTGTTTGAATCTGAATGACTACTACAGAATCAAAGGGAGAAGTTAAGGCAGTCAGCAAGGTGGAAATGTTTGTTGGATGAATTGAAGGCACAGCTTCTAAGAATAGTGCTCCTCTCTCCAGAACAGGCTCAATGTGAAATCTTGGCCACATAAGGAATTTTTTTCCAGCTTTTTTGGCAACAGTTTATTATGAAGGCTTTGGTACTCATCTGTGAAATTTCTTTTAGGCCCTAAATGAAGAGATTGTGAATAGGAAGAAGAATGTAGATCAAGCCATTAGAAATGGACAAGCCCTTTTAAAACAAACTACAGGTAAGAGGTAGAGATTGGTGCCAATTGTAAATTCCTCTTCTCACAAGTAAAAAGTGATTCTTGTCCTGGCAGCTCTGCACCCTTTAGTAAATGGGATGCCTAATGTGTGTAATTTCCAAATGTTCTGTGTGTACACACGAGCTTTGCTTGCAGAAATGGTCCTTGCATGAGCAGGAGGCGTTCCTGGGGATGGGCACTCATGCACATGTGCACTGATACTTTGCATGGGATAATTTTCAAAGGGAGAGTATGGGCAGACTTTATGTACCCCGGGCCTGCAAATTTAATTTCAAAGGGAGACTCCCTGTGGTGAGGATAGACAGAGAGATTACACAATGAGCCCCCATGTGTGCTTTCCTTCCCATAAACACATGCTCAGGGGAGAAGTGATTTTCAAACATAGGGGGTCATTTTCCAAAGGTAACGCACGCGAAAAGGGATGGGTTCTGGGCGGCGTCCGCACCAGAAGGGGAGGAGTCTGGGCGGCACCAGGGCGGACGCCATGAAGACATCGCTGACGGTGAAAAGGTAAGGAGCCTTAACGCAGTCAGTAACGCGGCCAATAGCATCACCTTTCACGGTGGCGCTATTGGTTTGCAAAAGCTGGCAGCGATCGTACCACAGAGGTGCGATCGCTGCCGGGCTTCGCCCCCTCATTACCACCGGATTTTCTAAGTTCTGTGAACAGAAAATCCAGGCCATAGTGTTTGCGCAGGAAATCTGCTCTGAAAATTGTCCTCTGTTTTCAAGCTTAAGTTCTGTTGTCCTGAAAGGATTTCTGAAACTTGATTGGGCTCCTTATTCTGGTTGTGTGACATAGTAATACGGTAAATAATTACTAATAAACATTCAACAAGCATCCTTATGCAAAAAAAAAAAAAAAAGGTGTTATTGGTTAAACAGCAAAATAAAACCCACCACTACTCTAGTACTTTCTCACTCCTCTCCTTGCCTGCCTTGGATCCTCCACGGTTTTTATTCCTTTTCTGCCTATTTTGTAGCTGATGGGCTTATTTCCCCCCTCCTTCCAGCTGTTTCCAAAGATTAGCATCAGTATTCTAGTAACAGGGTGGGGAGTTTAAGGGTAGTAGGGTTGAGGACAGACTGGTGGGAGAGGAGAAGAACCCTTGGGATGTCTGCTCGCAAGCTTGCTAAATGACTTTGGGAGAAGGAGCTGCTAGGGCCATCTGCTGCTGCCAGATCACGCCTGGGTAGCTCCCTGCCATGAGGCTGGGTCAGACCAAGGGTCCATCAAGCCCAGCATCCTGTTTCCAACAGAGGCCAATCCAGGCCATAAGAACCTGGCAATTATCCAAACACTAAGAAGATCTCATGCTACTGATGCAATTAATGGCAGTGGCTATTCCCTAAGTAAACTTGATTAATAGCAGGTAATGGACTTCTCCTCCAAGAACTTATCCAAACCTTTTTTGAACCCAGCTACACTAACTGCACTAACCACATCCTCTGGCAACAAATTCCAGAGCTTTATTGTGCGTTGAGTGAAAAAGAATTTTCTCCGATTAGTCTTAAATGTGCTACTTGCTAACTTCATGGAGTGCCCCCTAGTCCTTCTATTATCCGAAAGTGTAAATAACTGATTCACATCTACTCGTTCAAGACCTCTCATGATCTTAAAGACCTCTATCATATCCCCCCTCAGCCATCTCTTCTCCAAGCTGAACAGCCCTAACCTCTTCAGCCTTTCCTCATAGGGGAGCTAGCCAAGGATGTCTAGCCAGAAACCTAATACATGAATAGACTCTTTAATTGGAATAAGATTTCCTGCCATAATGGAAGAAGGTAGAAAAATTCAAGGATGACTAGCCAGAAACCTAATACCTAATCTTATTCCAATTTCAATGCACATCCAGCATAGCTCTCTGCTTCAACGGCAGAGAAAATGAAGAAATGATTTATATTCAGCATCAACCTACAAGGAATGAATTACATAGTCTGGGTAAACAAATAAGCATGGGTGTAGCTTGCTTGTTACGGTGGCTACTACCCCGAATCAATTAAGCCTGATACTTCACTTGGACTACATATCCAGTGCAGCTCACTGCTTCAATGACAGGGGGGAATGAAGTAAAGAGGATTTATATTCAGACAACCAACAAGGACTGAATTGCACAGGCAGGCTAAACAAATGGGAGTAGCTTGCTTATTACGGCGGTTACTACCCCAAACCAATGAGCTAGATACTTCACTTAGATGCAGCTCCAGCACTGCTGTCTGCATCGATGGTGGGGGTGGAAGGGAATTGGAACCAAAAAGTTACTAATAAGGGCCCTGACCTCCGCTGTCAGAGTAACAGATAAGTATGAAAACAAATAGGTGTGAAAGCTTGCTGGGCAGATTGGATGGGCCGTTTGGTCTTCTTCTGCCGTCACTTCTATGTTTCTATATGTTACATGAATAAACTCTTTAATTGGAATAAGATTTCCTGCCATAATGCAAGAAGGTAGATGATTAACATTTTTGTTCCCAAGAAACCAAATGGCCTCTGATTTTGACAGATTAACTTTGAGCTTTAGTCAAACAGTTATTAAAAATTGACAGTCAGTAGAATTGAGATCACAAATGGCTAGAATCTAAAAATCATCAGCAATCAGATAATTAGAGAAACCAAGACTTTGAGTTAAAGTTGCAAGTGGTGCCAAGTAAAGGTTAAAAAGAAGATGAGATAGTCCAGAGCCCTGACTAACACCACAGTATAACTTGATACTTTGAGAGGTGGAAAATTTCCAATTTACTTGATAAGCTCTGTCTGTTATAAATAAATACAAATAAAAAAGTTTTAAACTTAGTTTGGTGACTGATCCCTTAAGCCAATATCAAGAAGTCTGTTCAATAAGGGTGACCAAGTCTAGAGACTGCTACCGACTATTAACTTGATGGTTGCTGTAGTAGTTTTAAAAGAATGTGTCCCAAAACGTTTGTTGCCCCCTTCCCATAATGTCACTAATGAAGAGATTGAAAAGCATTGAAATACTGAACCCTGGCACCAGTACTTTTAGAATATTTTTATTAACATTAGTGACAGAGAAGCATTGGGATATACACTGCTTCCCAGGAATTGCACTTGATAGTTTTCTAGTCTCGGGAAATGTAGCACATCAGCTGAGGAAGGTATTGTTTCGTTCTAGAAATAAGAACTTGGTTAAAGAACAGACCTCAACTCCCTTGCCAAGAGCATAATAAGAACTTTTGCATTGACTGATTTATTCAGCTTTATTCAGTGCAGTTACTTTGGAAAGTAACGTGATCTCTTCTCCCGCAGTTTGGGAAGAACATGAACAATAGGTGGGGATGTTATCACTCAGTGTCAGCTCATGAGAATAGAGGTGGACATGCATTGCTAACAAAATGTATATCTTATTGCCTCAGGTGATGAGGTGGTGTTAATCCAGGAGAAACTGGATGGTATCAAGACTCGGTATTCAGAAATTGCATCTGTCAGTTTAAAGGCTCTAAGGATGCTGGAACAAGCTCAGCAGTTGGCTACTAAATTCCAATCAACACATGATGAGCTGCTTACCTGGCTGATGAAGGTGGACGAAGAACTAATGTCCAGTGGAGAGCAGTCTCCTGTTGGAGAGCAGATGCTCAGGTACCAGCAGAGGCAGAAGGTGAGAAACAACGATGGCTCAGAGGATGCTCTCAGTGAAACAAGTGGCACCATGACTGGCCAGGCATAGAGGAAAGGGATTTACCATGGGCAGAAACCGTACCTAGTAGTGAAGAGGGAGGTAACAATTAGCACATTGTATATATGTGACCGATTCAAAGGAAGAGAATACAATGTGATGAGACCATATTGTGTATGTCTTTTAGATACACTGTTAGACATCTTATAGAAATTGGCAGAGGATAAGCTGAAAGACAATAGAGCAAAATTGTGCTCACTGAAGTAAATTGTCCAACATTACACAACAGTACAGGGGATTGGAACTACACATTGCAGGCATTTTCCATTGCTTTAACCTCTAGATTACACTTCTTCCTGTCTCCTTGTATTTTTCTTATAGCATCTTCTATGACACAATTGCCCCTCTTCTAGATTGTGCATATCTGCCTAAATGCATGCAGGAAACCTTGTTTGCACAGGGATGGATTTAATGAGTTTTATGCATAATTTTCCAGGAACTGAAGAAGGAGGTCATGGAGTACAGGCTTGTTCTAGATACAGTGAACGAGGTTAGCAGTGCTCTGTTGGCTCTAGTACCATGGCGAGCCCGTGAAGGACTGGATAAGCTGGTGTTAGATGCCAATGAACAGTACAAGTCAGCTAGAGACACCATTGAGCAGCGGGTGCACCAGATAGATGCTGCTATCCAAAGATCCCAACAGGTAAGTTATGAGAGATGGTGAGAGAAAAAGATGAGACGATGAGAGAGGTTAAGAAGTGAGCTGGGAAGGAGGAATGGAGGCCAAAGGAGAGACCCAGAGAAGTAAAAGAAAGTAGGAGAAGATGTAACAAAGGGGAAAGGAAAGACCGAGAACAGGTACGGTGAGGAAAAGAAAGACAAAGGTAGAAAAATATGTAGTTTTTAGTTTTAATTCAATTACTTTTTAACATTTTTTCATGACCTGGAAGTTTACTCCTACTCCTTAGGGCTTCCAGCTCAATTGTAGCCAGGACAGAGATCAAACCTTGCCCTATTTTGTATCCCCTCCCAACTTACCTGAGTCCAGTCATTGCTGGGGGCCAGGCTCCTAATTGTGCACAATAACAGACATCCTCAGCCTCGGCTGACGTGGGAGCTGGAGCTGAGCCACTAGCTAGCCACATAGATTGTGGTTAATTGTTATTGGGTGGACGTTTCTATATGACATAATCTGAATGACGTACAATGCTGTGTGACCTTTTAGCTATATTTGACTTTTGAAATTTATTGCTTTTTTTCTAAGGTCTCCTTTGTATTACCATCTCCTGCTGATGTCAGCTTGCCTGTTAATGATAAGACTTGCCACCAAAGGGGTTTCTTATCATTAGTATATGTGACTTCAGCATTATAAAAAAAATACTGCAAAGTTGCTTCATCTAAATTGCAGCAATTTCCAGTTTGAAGAAACGGAGGACCAGCCCAGTGCCCTAGTGCTAGTGCTGCACACTGCCATGCAGGAGTCCTGGCTTTGATCAGATCATAAAAACTGGGCAAACTGGATTTGCCATCATCTGGCTTCTGTGCCTTGGGCTGGAGATGTTATGGGGGAAGCTACTACAGCCCCTTGCAATTGATGTAGGGGAAGGAGTTTCAGCCATTGTAAAACTTCTGCACTATTTGACCAGTCTCGGGGCTTCTCCAGCTCCTAGGTGAGGACTATTGCTATCATAGATGGCGAGAAGGTTAAAAAAAAATTGGGATGAAAAATGCTTGGCTGATGGGAATGAAGTCTCAGCAGAGGCCATTTCCAATTGGGTTGGAAGCATAAATTCCAATTGGGTTGGAAGCATAGGAGAGGAAACTCCAGGGCCAATTATTTTTTAAGGCAAATTAGATAAATTCAACAAGTTTGTCTTTCAAAAGATTTTGATAATGTGGCACTGATTCAAAGATGGGCCTTGAAAATGTTTGGCTGCACAATAAATCATGAAGCAATTGGTTCAGGAACCAACAAGAGAGGGAGCTATTTTAGATTTAATTCTTAGTGGAACGCAGGATTTGGTGAGAGAGGTAATGGTGGTGGGGTCGCTTGGCAATAGTGATCATAACATGATCTAATTTAAACTAATAACTGGAAGGGGGACAATAAGTAAATCTGCAGCTCTAACACTAAACTTTCAAAAGGGAAACTTTGATAAAATGAGGAAAATAGTTAGAAAAAAATCTGAAAGGAGCAGCTACAAAGGTTAAAAGTGTTCAACAGGCTTGGGCATTGTTTTAAAATACAATCCTAGAGGCGCAGTCCATATGTATTCCACACATTAAGAAAGGTGGAAGGAAGGCAAAACGATTACCGGCATGGTGAAAAGGTGAGGTGAAAGAGGCTATTTTAGCCAAAAAAAATCCTTCAAAAATTGGAAGAAGGATCCATCTGAAGAAAATAGGATAAAACATAAGCATTGTCCCGTTAAGTGTAAAACATTGGTAAGACAGGCGAAGAGAGAATTTGAAATGAGATTGACCATATAGGCAAAAACTCATAATAAAAACTTTCTTAAATATATCCGAAGCAAGAAACCTGTGAGGGAGTCGGTTGGACCATTAGATGACAGAGGGGTTAAAGGAGCTCTTAGGGAAGATAAGGCCATTGCAGAAAGTCTAAATGAATTCTTTGCTTCCATGTTTACTAATGAGGATGTTGGGGAGATACCAGTTCCAGAGATGGTTTTCAGGGGTGATGAGTCAGACGAACTGAACAAAATCACTGTGAACATGGAAGATGTAGTAGGCCAGATTGACAAACTAAAGAGTAGCAAATCACCTGGACCGGATGGTATGCATCCTAGGGTACTGAAGGAACTAAAAAATGAAATTTCTGATCTATTAGTTACAATTTGTAACCTATCATTAAAATCATCCATTGTACCTGAAGACTGGAGGGTGGCCAATGTAACCCCAATATTTAAAAAAGGCTCCAAGGGCGATCCGGGTAACAATAGACCAGTTTTGATTCTTTTTTTTTTTTTTTTTCCATACTGGGTCAGATCAAGGGTCCATCAAGCCCAGCATCCTGTTTCCAACAGTGGCCAATCCAGGCCATAAGAACCTGGCAAGTACCCAAAAACTAAGTCTATTCCATGTAACCATTGCTAATGGCAGTGGCTATTCTCTAAGTGAACTTAATAGCAGGTAATGGACTTCTCCTCCAAGAACTTATCCAATCCTTTTTTAAACACAGCTATACTAACTGCACGAACCACATTCTCTGGCAACAAATTCCAGAGTTTAATTGTGCGTTGAGTAAAAAAGAACTTTCTCCGATTAGTTTTAAATGTGCCCCATGCTAACTTCATGGAGTGCCCCCTAGTCTTTCTACTATCCGAAAGAGTAAATAACCGATTCACATCTACCCGTTCTAGACCTCTCAAGATTTTAAACACCTCTATCATATCCCCCCTCAGTCGTCTCTTCTTCAAGCTGAAAAGTCCTAACCTCTTTAGTTTTTCCTCATAGGGGAGGAGTTCCATTCCCCTTATCATTTTGGTAGCCCTTCTCTGCACCTTCTCCATTGCAATTATATCTTTTTTGAGATGCGGCGACCAGAATTGTACACAGTATTCAAGGTGCGGTCTCACCATGGAGCGATACAGAGGCATTATGACATTTTCCGTTTTATTCATCATTCCTTTTCTAATAATTCCCAACATTCTGACTTCAGTGCCAGGAAAAATAGTGGAAACTTATTCTCAAGATCAAAATTGTAGAGCATATAGAAAGACATTGTTTAATGGAACATAGTCAACAAGGATTTACCCAAGGGAAGTCTTGCCTAACAAATCTGCTTCATTTTTTTGAAGGAGTTAATAAACATGTGGATAAAGGTGAACTGGT